>NC_090443.1:749076167-749379197 GCF_031143425.1 Pleurodeles waltl | reverse complement strand
GTCACGTGACGTTTGGATTTAAAGAGGTGCATATCAGCTCAATAATACTGTGGGTGTTATGTATGCTGTGCTGTACATCTAGTAAGGGATGACCCTTGAGTACATCCCATCAAACCTCCTCTTCTGCTGTGTGTGCACATTTACACAAAAGCATACACGCACATGAGCAAAGACAAAAGTTAGATACTTAACACAAATAATGCACTTTTAACAAATGTCACACCTCTACATATGCTGTTACTAGATAAGAGGCATCATGACAATGGTAAATCCAGGAGGGTATCAAAGGGTTTCCTGGAATTTAAAGTGTTTTTCTGCCCCTTCTCTTCTGTTTGAGTGTGCCAGGCAAAAGGCCTGCCCCTGTCTCTACTAAGGTTGCCAAGCACGATTTCGAATGGGAGGCATATTGTACAGGAACTGGCATTTGCATAGAAAAGATATGCGTCAGTGGGTGCAATTGTCACACGTATATGTGTGCATCAGTCTGGCCTAAACACGCACAACGGTATCGCTACTGATACCTTGGTGTTTATGCGGCAAGTGTGTATCACACACTCAGACAGGCGTTTGAACGTATACGCAAAGTGAGCAATTGCCCAGGACCCCCAACTTCCAAAGGGCCCCTTCGTAAAATTTCTCTAACAACTCTGTCATAATGAGGATGTGGATGAAAATTCGATTACATTAATAATGTACTGCAAGGCATGTTCAACAGATTTTAGGCCTTCCTTCCGAGTGGTCTGCTAGACAACACATTATTTATTTCCTCTAATATATGCTGATAACACGGAGATTTACTAGGCCAATAGCTAACTCCTATTCGAATGCGAAATAACACAGATTTTGGTGCCTTGTGCAACAAATCTACACATTGTGGTGTTTGTCAGATATGTTGAACCTACTAAAATTCGGCACGGTTGACCTGGCGAAATTTTACACTATGGGGTCTGACTTGCATAGGGGTCAACCAGTGCTGTAAACTTCATAAAACCTATAATTTTGACCTCTGAGGAAAGGGGTGTCGCGCAGGGAACAAAAATTACTGAACTACTCCTGATGAAATGCCCAAGTGTGTTTGTCTGACCTTTCCTAATTCAATGTTTACACAAAAAGTCGCCAGTTGGTCTCATTCAAATTAAAAATGATCTTTTTGTGACATGTCTTCCTCCTTACTTCACCCTATCCCTACTACCTCACCGATCTCTCTTTCTCTCTTCCTCTCTCTTTACCTTCTGCTACATCTTGATGGAGGTACCCCTCTCAATCTCAATTCTTTACCTAATCTGTTTCTACATGACCTCTCTACCAATATACTTCTCTCTACTACACCTCTCTCTTTTATGACCTTGACTTTTTCTTTGTATTATTGTCTTCGCCTACCTCTATATCTCTCCCTCTCTACCTCAACCCTCTACCTACCACACACCTCATCTTATCTCACCTCCCTATATCTATTTTCCATGTATTTCACCTCGCTCTCAACAACATATCACTCTTTTCCTCATCTCTCATCTTTCCCTGCCAAAATCCATTCCTTATCTCTATATCAGGGATCTCTTCTACCTCGCCACTGTCTCTTTTCCATTGCTCTTTCTACCTCACATCACTCATTCTACCTTATCTCTCTCCTCCACTGCTCTCCTGTACTGTATAACCTCTGAATTAATCTCACCATTTGTTTACCTCACTTCTTAAAATACTCTCTCTCAACCTCTACTGCATCTTTCTCAAATTTCTTCCTTACCCCTATCTAGCTAACTGTATTTCTATATTTCTAGCTCCAACTATTTCTATCTCACCTCTATATCTCTACCCCTTCTACCTCACAATTCTCTATCTACCTCACCCTCTATCTTGCCGTAGCTCTGTATGCACCTGACCTCTCTATCTTTTCTTCACCTCTTCCTGCACCTCTTTTCGTCCTACTTCGTCTTTCTCACTCTACATTTCTATCTTTCTATCAGCCTACATTTCTCTCACTACTTTAATCTCTCTATCTTTGAACCTCATCTTGTCTTTGCCTTTATCCCTCTTTAACTCAAATCTCTTCCTCTTCATGCCTTAAGTCTCACTTTCTACTCACTCTTCTGCTCTATCCATATTTTTAAATGCCCTTCTCTTTAGCTCTATCTCACTCTACCAAACTAACCCACTTTAAAACCCTACCTATCTCTCTATCTAACTTTTACCCTACCTACCTTTCCTCATTCCATTTCTCTGAATCTTTCCTTCATGCTACTTCATCTTTATCTTTTCAACTTATGTCTCTCCATATCTCTCCTCATCTCTACCTCATTTCCATCTCTGCCCCCTTTTCTCATTTCCAACTATAACTCCATTTTCCCTATACTTTACCCCTCTGTCCATCTCCTGTCTTTCCCCACCCCCTTTCTTCTACACAGAAGATCAAGAGCCAAATGTCTAGCTAGTCACTTGTGTACACAGAAAAAGGAGAAGAGGGACAAGGCATGAGAAGTGAAATAAGGAGAAAATCATCTGTTTTCACTGATGGACTGATGAAAATCCTTAGAGCAGTACTTTGATTTCCTCTGTTACAGTAAAAAACCCCAGTAGTGAGAAGTGAGAAAAGCTTTATTTGTGATTATGAATATCTGTCTACTAAAGCTGCAATTTCACCCTCATGTCTTATCTTATTTTAGCACCATACATGTAGGAAAGTGCCCTTGTTGGCATGGTTACCACACCACTTTTTACCTGATATTGATGCCAACTTGACTGAGAGTGTGCTGGGATCATACTAACCAGCCCCCAGAACAAAAGTTCGTTCCCAAAAACTGTACCATTGTTTCCACAATTGGGACACCCCTGTCACACAGTTAAGTCCATTGTAAAAGGTACCCATGGTACCAAGGGCCCTGTAGCCAGTGAAGGTCCCCAAGGGCTGCAGCATGTATTATGCCACCCTAGGTGACCCCTCACCAAGCACATGCACACTGCCTTTGCATCTTGTGTGTGCTGGTGGGGATCCTCCGACCCGGATCCGCGAGTCCTGTCCATTCTGCACCCTACTCCCATGGCCCGTGTCCAGGTGGTCCAACTGAGTAGAGCTGGTCCCCAGACCATTCTGAGCAAGGGGCCACCCTGGGTTCACCCCTCCAGTCCACCACAACAACACCTGCAGCCTGAATCCAGAGGACCACCCTGGCCGCAACAGAACCAGATGAAGATTACTGAAGCCAAAAGGTACCCCTGCACCCGCAGCCCCCTGGCCGTGGGGAATCCGACCTTCATTGATGCAACATTCAGCAGGTGGCCCCCTCTTTGTCCAGCCTTTGGTTTTCTGGAACCGGCCCACTGAACATTATCTGCAGCATCTGTGTGGCCCCCGGGGTCCTCCTATAGGAAAGCATAGGGAGCCTGATGCTGTGTTAACACCCTGCACCTGGCCACACCCGCACTGCTGAGGGTGTGTGTTTGGTGCTGACCTGTGGCTCCCCCAGTGCTCCTCTAAAACCCCCAGGTCTGCCCTCCGAAGACTTGGGTACTTACCTGCAAACAGGCCTGATTCCGAGTTCCCCAAAACTCCATAGGAGCCCATGTTAAACCAACCTCAACTTTGACCTCTAGACCTAGCCGGCCCCGTGTTGCTGGTGGTTGGTGTTTGGGGTTAACTTGAACCCCAACCTGTGGGCATCCTAACCCCCAGATACTGTAACTGTAAGTCTGGTACTTACCTTCAAACCATACTCAATTTTCTCCCCCAGAACTGTTTCTGAAAATTGCAGTGCCAACTTTTAAAACAGAATATTGCTATTTATTCAAAAAACGTATAACTTGCCAATTCTAAAAAAGTGGTATTGATACATATGTTGGATACTTACTTGCAAATGTACTTACCTGCAACTTGAATCTTGTGGTTCTAGAAATAATGCAACAAAACCTATTTTTGCTATATAAAAACCATTGAGTGTGTGCTTCACTTTATTGCCTGTCTGTGTACAACAAATGCTTTGCACTACCCTCTGAAAAGCCTAACTGCTTGACCACATTACCACAAAAGAGAGCACTAGTATTATCTACTTTAGCCTCTGATAATCCTTTGGGAAACCCCTGGACTCTGTGCACACTATGGGGGTCATTCTGACCCCGGCGGGCGGCGGTTGCCGCCCGCCTGGAGGGAACCGCCATTTGGCCGCCCCGCAGTCAAAAGACCGCTGGGGCCATTCCAACTTTCCCGCTGGGCCGGCGGGAAAGGGGCCTGCAACACTGAAGCCGGCTCCGAATGGAGCCGGCGGTGTTGCGGTGTGCGACGGGTGCAGTTGCACCCGTCGCGTTTTTCACTGTCTGCTAGGCAGTGAAAAGCATGCTGGGGCCCTGTTAGGGGGCCCCTGCACTGCCCATGCCATTGGCATGGGCAGTGCAGGGGCCCCCAGGGGTCCCAGGACACCCGTTCCCGCTTCCTGTTCCTGGCAGGAAAGACTGCCAGAAACAGGGTGGCGGGAAGGGGGTCAGAATCCCCATGGCGGCGCTGCTTGCAGCGCCGCCATGGCGGATTTGGGCAACGGGGGAAATCCGCCGGGAAACCGCCAGACCCGGTTTTCTGACCGCGGCTTTACCGCCACGGTCAGAATGGCCCAGGAAGCACCGCCAGCCTGTTGGCGGTGCTTCCGTCATCCGCGACCCTGGCGGTTTTGTACCGCCAGGGTCGGAATGACCCCCTATATCTCATTTTGATATAGTATATACAGAGCGAGCTTCCCACAATACACTAAACCACTAAATATTCACTAAGTCACCCTTACAGTGTCTTTAATACAATGGGAGGAACAGGCTGATTAGACACTAAAGTTTATGTAAAATATTGTTGAAAGTCAAAACATTTTAGATCCAAGCTGAACATGAAATTGCTTTATCAATTCTTTTTGAGAGTTTTGTTGTGTACAACATGGCTAGTAGACAATGATGAAGTGGACATACCCCAATAAATAGAACTGTATCCCAATAATCATAACACCCCCCTATTTTCAAACATTCACAATTTACCAGAGGACGTTCCACTCTGGGGTAATCTAGCATAAAAAGGCACCTCACCCATCATCAGTTTAGCTGAGTATCAACAATAAGTAATTAAGATCACTCAATAATTGAGTTCTAGATCAGGGAAGATGTACATGCTTTTATTACTGAAATCTCAAAATCATGTGGTACAGAATAAATGCCATGAAGACTCAAAATGCAAAGTTAATACAGAGTAGTCAGAAATCAGAAATCATGGTAAGTCTCAAATGAGCAGCAACATTAAGAAAAGGTAGGGTAGCATCCCTAACAGAACAGGAAAGTCGGTGTTGAAAATGACCCTTTCTGAAGGGTCATCCCCAGACTTTTTACCTTCCTCCTCTTTTTTTGAACCTGTTTTTGTTGGGCACTCCGCCAATGCTACTCAGTGGGAAAGTGCATGTGCTGTGTGCCTAAAACATGGTAACACTGGCATTGACTTGGCAAGTGTACGCACTTGCCAGGCCCAGATCTTACCTTTTTTTACATGTAAGTCACCCCTAAAGTAGGCCCTAGTTAGCCGTAAGAGCAGGGTGCAGTTTATTTAAAAGGTTGGACATGTACTTTTAATTTTAACATGCCCAGACATTGAAAAACTCTTAAATTCATTTTTCACTATTGCAAGGACTATCTATCTATAGGTGTTGGAGTTAGCTTGAAACATCATTTAAGTGACAATTCCAATTGGGAAAAGATAGAAAATTTGAGTTTGGTGTCTCTGGACTCACAATTTAAAAATGCATCTTTTGGTAAGATTGTTTTTTAAATTGCAGGCCTATAAGTGCCACTTTTAGAAAGTTGCCATTTTCTTACTTTAACCATTCTGTGCCTTGGCCTGCCTCTGAATACACATCTGGATTTAGGTACCAGCTATCTTTGGGAATTAACTCCAGACAGCCACAAACAGGAAGGGCTGGGTGTGACAGGACATGCATCTGCATTCATCTGCATAATGATAGTCATCCTGGGCAGGGAGAGGAAGACTTAGTTCACGCTTACATCTGAATAGGTTTGTGTCTTGCCTCACACAAAGGGATGATTATCCCCTCCTGTGAGTCTGGAGCCAGTGCTGGGTAGAAAGGAATCCTTGTGCACTTCAGAGAACTCTTTTGAAGTTACCCCTCCTCTGGATCAATGCATTATCACCGATGCAACAAAGGTACTTTCAGGGGTCTGTGTGACTCGTGTACCCGACCCAAGCTCCATCGTGTCTGAACGGAACTTTTTGATGTTCCCTCGTCCAGTGCAACCAGACAGCCCCGGTTGGAGCTATTGTCTTCTAAGCACTGCAGTTTGATTTAATCTTTGAAAATTCATAATTTGACTTGTATATGTTGGATTTTTGTTGTTTTGATCTTGTTTGATTCAGATAAATATTGGCAATTTTCTAAACTGATGAAGAATCCTTTTGTGGTGTTTTCACTATGTTACTGTGTGTGTGTGCACAAATACTTTACACATTGCCTCCTTAGTTTAGCCTGGCTGCTCTGTGCTAAGCTACTAGAGGGTGTGCACAGGTAAACGTTTAGTGTGTATCTTACTTGCCCTGACTAGGATTGTGGTCTCTTCTTGGACAGAGTGCAAACCTCTGCCAACTAGAGCAGAGACATGATTTCTAACAGTGTGCAAGGAAAGTTCCAAAATTTGGCTCATCCCTATAATAAAGTGGTGCTAATGCACAATTCTTTCCTAGGAAAAAAGCTAAAACACAGATTCAGCATGGCATTATCCCATGTATCAATTATTTGATGAATCAAAATAATTAATGGCAACAGCATTATAGACTAGCACTATCCCATTTTCTAAGAAACACTTAAGAATACATCCTTGTTTTTTTCACTGTCATCTGCAGATGTTGTGAATAAAATCCAACAAGAAAATCATTAATACTCAATAATATTTCTCACACAAAAACATGAACTTTAAACATATTCTAATACCAGGCAGTATAAACTTCAGCTGAGTTTCTATACCTCAGTTTCTGGACGTTTAACATATTGGCCCTCAATACAACCCTGGCGGTTGGTGTAAAAGTGGCAGTAATACCACCAACAGGCCTGTGGAAAAAAAATGCAATTACGGCCATGGTGGTTACCGCCATGCCAAACCGCCACTTTTACACTCCGACCGCCAAGGTGGTAACAACCGCTTAGCTGGAGACTTTGGTCTCCAGCCCGGCGGCCATCACTAGACCGCCGGCGGTATCAGGACCCGCATACCGCCATAGATTTCGTGGGGTTTTGTACCACCATGAAATTCATGGCGGTAGGCACTATCAGTGCCAGGGAATACGTTCCCTGGCACTGTTTGGGGTCTCCAACTCCCCCCTCCCCTGAGTCTTTCCACAACACCTACGACCCCCTACCACCCCCCAATGGTGGTAGGACCCCTCGCCCCCCCACCAGAGACACCCACACACACCCTCCACACCCACCTACACGCACGCTCACACCACTCATACACATACACGCACACATACACGCACACATACATGCACACATGCACACAGACATATTCGTCACATTTCCCATACACACAATACACCCCCTGCATGCATACACCTACTCACACAACCCCTTAGGACACTCACACGCACGCCCCCATGCATGCACGCATCACACAACACCCCCCTCCCTAACGGACCTTACCTGTTCCGGCGATCCTCTGAGAAGGAACGGGATCCATGGGGGCTGCTCCGCCACCAGCACCCCGTCACCAGAACACCCCCATGCCGAATCCTGGGTTGTGATTCGGTGGGCGGTGTTCTGATGACGTGGCGGTGGAGGTGGAGCAGCCTCCACTTCACCGCCGACTGCCAGTATGGCTGCTGGCGGCTCTCCGTCCGATAAAGGGCGTAGGGCTGCCAGCAGTCATAATACGGTTTGCGGGAGACCGCCTGCACTGGCGGTCTTCGGCCCGGAGTAACCTCGGCGGTCTTGCCAAAAGACTGCCAAGGTCCAAATGAGGGCCATAATGTTTAATACTGTTTGACATCACACAGGAATGGATTAGCTGATTACAGAACAAGGGGCCCCAAGATATGTCCTGCCCAGGGCACCAGAAATCTTTACGATGTCTCTGCACACTGCCATTAGCAGTCACATGTACATTTTATGAGCTAGTAGATTTGTATTATTACTGATACTCGATGAGCACCAATAGTCTCCAGCAACTCTGTGATAGCGAATCACAAATGCTTACTGCCAGAAAATGTAGGTATTGTTTGTTGCATCCAAAAAATTGGTATACATATGATTAAAGCCCCCCTCTGGCATTACAAATGACTTCGCCTGGCTGGAGCATCAGAAACGATTATTCCTAAACAAATGTTGGATGGGTCTTGCTGGCTCTGACAGGACTTGCACCAATCTATTGAGCACTCATGTAGAATGTTCGACAGTGTACAAGCGCTGCACAGACTGTTGCATGCATGGTGATGTACCCCTACATTTTGTAGTTCATGTACAAAAGCACAAGGTGCAGGAATGTCAGGCAGCTAGGCTCCAAGAGGCCAACTGTGATAGATGTGGCCCCGTAGCAAAAAGTGCATGTGGGAAGTAACTTAACAGGGGCAAGTGTGACATGTTAGCAGAACGTTGGGGTGAGGCTAACCCTCAACACCCCGTCAATTTCCACGTTTACTTGTGGTTGGAAGTGATAACTCCCGATAAACACTGAATCAGACATTGCTTGGAGTGTGATCTTCTGCTTGAATACTATCTCTCGCTTCCTCTCCAGTTTACAATCCAAGTCAGGCTTTGTACTGGAAAATAAGCAACACTTTGCGCAGGTGCACGTTGATGCAACACACTGTAGCAAAGGCAATTGCTGTGCTTCGTTGAATCAAACGGAGAGAGTAGAAATGCTCCCTGTGTACTAGGATATTGTAGAGTTCTGTTCTCCCACAGCGATGGTGCACTTCTGCCTGCCTGGCACTAATGTATGCACTGTTGCACCACTACACGTTTGCCTGCGTTGTGGTCGCAATAGTTTTTGTACAGTAAGGAATACCATCATGCACGAAAACAATTTTTAGCAGGCTTATTCCTGTTTCTTTCAGTGCTGTAGAATGCAAAGAGGCAGTAATGAGGAGAAATACAAATATTTCTCCTTATTACACCAGCCTCGGGCAGGCGCACCATCCTAGCAGAAACCCATTTTAACTGACTTTAGTAAATATGGGTGTGTGTCAGAATGCATGAGCGAATGCACAGGAAAGGCCATGCTCCAGCCATGTAAGGTCACCCTGACAGGAGATCATACAAGACAGCGCTATGGAATGCATTAACATTTTTTTTTCTTTTTACAAAGCCACACAACTCAGGCTTTGTATGGAATAGTAAATACTAAAATACATTTTGCATTCTGGCTGCATCAAAAAAGTGATGCCACCCTCTCGCAAAACCTTAGTTAATCTGGTCCTCGGGTTGTGACACTTTTTTGATGCAACTTTAGCGCAGAGTGGTATTGATACTTTTGCACAACCAGTGTGAGTTTAAACATGCAATTTGCATTTTCCGATTAGTACTAATTTTCATCGTCTGTGAATCCCTCAATCAGAGTGACCTTCTTTTTGTCGATCGAGCCTTCGTGGCTCCCGGTGATTAATTCAGTGAGCATACATGGGGGGCGGGGGTCAGGTGTGTTGACATTCCTGTAACATCGAAACCTCTTTTTACTGGTTGAACTCTTTTTTTCCATCTCTACTTATTTTATTCTAGGCTTAGCTGCATGGAATCTGAATTAATGCTTATACGAGCCGGTCATTCGAGAGGAATGGTAGACGATTTTAACCGCTGTTCTTTAAAGAACCAAAGAAATGTTGACAGGCATGACGAGTTTTCATGGAATGTATTGCTAATATATTTATGAAGTGGTTCAACAATGTACGCAATAGCAGCAAAAAGATTCTTAAGGTAGACTTAATTCATTTAACATTACGGTCTACATGAACACATAGGAGAAAACATTGAGCGATGTCACTTTTGATGACAAGCGCCTCTAACGGCGCCGCGCTAAAACTATTACAACTAAAAACACATTGTATCTGATGGTTGCAATTACAGAGTAAATGAAAACAAAGTGTCTTCAATAAAAAAGATAAACATTGTTTATTATGTTTTTTTTTAGGAAGATGAAAGGGGATTGTGAAGAATGCTGCTCTTGAAACGTTCTTTCTGATGAGACGCTGGCTGTTATCATGAAAGACGCAGTCATGAATTAATCATTCTACCTGACGCGTCATGCCGTTGTCATTGGGGCGCCAAAAGCACAGCACTCTCTCGCTGCTGAGCTGTGAACCGTCCCCACTTTGATGTGTTATCATCACATTCCTAAGTCTAACCTTTGCGGTATCATCTTCCCCAAAAATCTACAGTCGTTTTAGCGTATGGTGAATTTTAAGTGTTTGGACGGGGATATGTGTTCATGCTTTGGCGGAGCATACTCCTGTATCATTACCTTCAGTAACAAAAATGAAATCTAGGGATGTTCATTCTCTACACCAGTCTTAGCTTCCGTGTCGCACAAGAAGAAATCGCCCAACCATGACTGTCCTTTAGGTGCCCTGTTCAGCCTTAAAGGATGGTATTGTGGTCTTGGGAGCACAGTTTGAACAGTAGTATTACCATGACCGGCATCAAGTAGAATGATCGTGCACACGTTCAAAATTTAAAACACAAAACACAACCAAAAACACCAGTGTGCAACAAAAAATATTACATCACAAGAGAACTAAATAAAACACACCAAAACACAAGACAAAACAACACACCATAACCTAAAAGTACACACAATACAACCAGGTACAACAATCTAACATAAAACATTTACAATATTTTTCAGTTTTTTTGTTTTCCTATTTTGCTCCATTGTGTTGGTTTCATTTTGTTCTTTGATGTTATGTTGGTTTATTGTTGTACTAATGTATTAAGTTGGCGCATTGTATTGGTATATTATTTTTTATTGGTATATTGGCATGTTGTGTTACTGTGTTGTGGTGTTTTGTTATGTTACATAGTCTAGTTTATGTCTTCATGTTATATTATGTTGGTGTGCGGTGTTTTATTATGTTGTGCTCTGTTATGTTGTTTTATTTTGTTGTTTTGTTGGTGTGTTGCATTTGTTATTTTGTTACCATGATCCTTACGTTGACATGTAGGGATGTTTTCATGCATTTAATTTTGAGTTGTGATAAAGTGTATTACATTGCAGTCTGCATTGCAGTCTTCTGTTAGTGCGTTATGCTTGGGTGACGGTGTGTGGTGTTTTTTCGTCACTGTGATTATTTGCTGCTGTAATGAGATTTTCTAAGTGGTTTTGTACAGATCCATTGTTTTGTTGATGTGATGGGGTGAAGTTTTGATACTGTGTTGATGTGTTGTGTCGTTTTGTTCTTTGTGTGCTGTGTTTTGTGCTACGGTGTGTTATGTTGTTGTGTTGCATCATTGTGTTGTATTCTTGTGTTGTTTTGTTGATGTGCTGGGTTAAAGTCCTGCTACTATGTTGATGTGTTGTGTCGTTTTGCTGTTTCTGTGTTGTGTTTTGCTCTATTGGTGTGTTATGTTGCTGTGTTGCATCATTGTGTTGTATTCTTGTGTTTGTGCTGCTGTGTTGTATTGTGTTTCTCTTGTTGTGATGTTGGTTTGTAGTACTGAAGAAATGTACTGCTGTGTGCTGTCTGTCTGCTTCAGCATGGACAAACAATCATGTCACACAATAGTACTGTCTGAAAGCTGATTTTGTGCCATAATGGTAATAGGTGCTTTGTACAACACGCTGCATTCATTACCATCCATAAAAATGTAGAAGTGTTCATCAAAATCGGTCCCTTTGTTATTTAATACATATTCTTTCATGGCTTACTTTATTAATCATAAAGAAGCTTCATTATAATACAAATTAGAAGGTTTAGCAAGATGTTGCAGAGATCTTGGTGTATCCACCAAATCTCAGGGTACATTTCTAGCAGGATAGTGCTTTTCATTTACGTGCTTACTGTGAAAAGCTATGTGTAATTCTTTGATCATTGGTTTGAACTGCGCTGTGACAGGACCAATTGACAAGAGTCCTGACATCACTGTGTGTCGATCTTTCTCTAGCTGTCCTATAATCCCAGTGGGTCAGCTATGCTTGAGTGAGTCTGGTCTACAAATATGGCCTATTGTCATTTAGTTGATGGCGTATAATCAGTGGCGTAGCGTGGGTTGTCAGCACCCGGGGCAAAGCAAGTAATTTGCGCCCCCTAACCTGGGGCAAGGCAAGTAATTTGCGCCCCCTAACCCGTGGATTTAGTCTCTTCCAAGATGTTGCGCCCGGTGCGGCCGGCCCCCCCTGGACCCCTTACGCTACGCTACAACGTATAATCATACTAGCCTGTAATTCCAGGCTCCAACAAAGTTCTTTCTAAAAAGTGGCGGTGGTCTTCTGTAAAAAACAATACTGAAAATCCTCATAGCTTCACTCAGACTTCTCCTGACTCCCCGATGACTCAAACTGGAAAATCCACAAAATGGTGGCCACTTCTGAGTTGGAACCAACCTAGCAAACCCTATCCCTATTTTATCAGACTTTCATATTTTGACAAAGCCTTGTACACATTAGTGCTCACCTTGTTTATCATTGTTGATTCTTTCTCTTCCAGTCACTTGTACCATGTCTGGTAGGAGCTGTCCCTGGTTCTGGTGCTTGAACTGTCTTCTACATGGCCCCACTGCCTAAACATTCCTCTTTCTTTTAGTGGATAATCTTGGTTGTTTTTTTCCCCTGTCATACTGCTGCTTTCATACCTTTTTACTTGAGTCTTCTAACTCTGGACTCACTTGGTAAATAAGTAGAACACTAATTCTTGATGACAACATGGCATGTGGACCCTTCAATAATGTACTATATGCAAACTCTGGCCATTTTGTTGTAATTCTTGCAGAGATGCCCTATACTTGCAAAGAATTCTGCAATAAAAACCTTGGAAGTCTAAAACACAGCCACTGGCTATGTAAAATCTGCTTTCAAAGGAACAGTTGCTGACATCTATTCTACAGATAGGAGTGACCACGTGTTGTAGGTAAATCAAAATTGGAACCACTCCTGCTGTGGCAACCCAGTATTCCAAAGGGTACCACAATTAAATGATGGCTAGTACTCTTGTGCAGAAGATGTCAGTGACTCACGATGAGCCAAGAGGGAGCCACTGTGACATTAGGGCCATTGGCCATGGGCAGCTGAAATCAGTGACTCCTCTGTGCCAGAAAGCAACCATGAAAGCAGGGTCATTGCCCTGGATAGTCATGACACAGCTGCTGTGAAGAATACTTGCCGATTGTCAAAGGAGCCATGAAGAGGATGTCCGACACCAACATGGGCTGTCTGGAGACTGATGATGCCCAGTTCTTCGTTGGAGAAAGATCGCAGTAAGTCACAGACCCTCAGCATCAGGATATTGGAGCCCGCAGAGATGCACCTTGATGATGTTGCTCTTGCCAGTTGATATCAGGTTAGGTAGAGCTTCTTAAGGTCAATAGGCCTGTAGGGAACTATCACTAATTCAGAATATAGAGCTGCTGAAATTGAGTCTTAAACCTAAACTTAGATTTGTCACATGAGAACTAGTGTGGGCTGCATCTGAAAGATGCCTGGGGTATCAAATGCTGAATAACTTGTTAAACTATAAGGGACAGAGGGACCTGTGGATACAGCCCAGGATGATGCTAACATCCAGATCATAAGAGACTGTGAATGTTATTTATTCTGTTGTCTCTATGGTTTGTGTGACTTAGGATCTGAAAAAACAGTTTGAGAATCACATGCTCTTGCAGTTGAAGAACCCATAAAACTAGTGCGCACACAAACACTGCTATTTTAGAATGATTTGTATGTATTATGTGCTATTCTACTCCAAATTATATCAGTAAAAATATTATATTAATGAACACCTCAGTGATTAAAAATAGTATGACTGAATGCAAAGTACACAACAATCAATGTTTACCACACATTCCTAACCTAATACTCTATTACCCCTAGCTGCCTTGTAGTATCACTTCATTATTGTTTATATTATTGCTGAGTAACATAATACCTCACTCTCACCAGTAAGCTGAAAAGTCTTCAGATCAGTGTCCTGTTTGACAGCATCCCTCTGGGCAACTGGTCTTTCACTCTGCCCTGTCTCAGTTACATGGGACTTTTATATGTTTCCCCTCTTGAGTAGCTGGGACAGTGTTAGTAAGCTCAGAACTTATGCTTGCAACATATAACTGAAAACAATGCTTCCACTGGGAATATCAGGAAGTGCAGATGCAACAGCTTGCAACACTACATGTCCAACCTGCCTCTTGCAGAAATAGCCATCACCCACATTCAGCAAACTATTTAAAATCCATTCCGAATGGATGTAAACAAAATGGAAAACATGTTACAGTTTTGCTCAAACAAACATTTTGTTAGCTTACACCAAACAAAGCAGGAGAATCTTTGGTCAACTATGGGGCCTTGAATACAGGCCTAGCACACTGAAGCTAAGTGAGCCATTCACTCACTACTATGCACTGCAGAACCTCGGACCATGGAGACATGCATGTTCAAACATTATCAATCACAGAGAACAGTATGCCTCCACAGAACTAATAAGCAGCAAAATGATGGAAGAAATACTTGAATTAATTGCAGCTGCTGGTGATCACATACAGCTGTATTTCCAGCCATTGTTTCTAACCCACAAAGTCATTCTAGACAGAGATCACTATATGCAAATCATCTTTTCACAAATCCAGAGCACCCACCTAGACAATTTAAATCAATGCAAAAAATGTGTTTTATTATAAAGTAATTCAATTTTGTGATACCATTAGAAAGGCTCATATAAAACATTATTATATTTATTATTGTTAACACCCTTTATCAAAAAATTAAAGATATAGACATCATAGAGGAACAAAATTGTAAAATGTCTCTAAACAACAAAGCCATATCAGCTTGCATGATCCTTATATGTCAGGAATTAAAATCCATATAATCCTTGTGGTCAAAACCAAGTTGGAGTGTAGAACCAACAGCCGTCTGTCATGACGGTGCCACTCATCTGAAAAGCAGGATGTCTGCAGGGGCGATGGTATGCCCATGACCTCCTGGAAGACCTTTCAGCACTTCCTGGTGGATACAGAAACCCCGGCAGGTGTCCCAAAAGGAAAGGGGGAGTGGAAGAGAAAGAGCCAAAACACTGCCATGTCTTGCCGTTCCAGCCAGGCACCCCGTATCTTCGGGGGGCAGATCATTGTTGACAGAGTGATTGTAGAGTTTGTGCACTCAGCTTCCTTGAAACTGAATCTCTCTTTCTGATATGGGCACGGGGGCGGTAGAAGAACACCAGGATGCTCCAGCACTTTTCTTGGATAACAATAACTGTTGGCAAAATTACTAACACCGCATTACCAAAAACCCAAACTGAGTACCATAACAATAAGTACTGCGACACTAGGGATGGCTTGACAGAGATTCACTATTGCACACTTCAATTAGAACTGTGGTTGCACTTATCATGCACAAGAAAGACAAACAAGGGCATTCATTATATCACATAAAACTTTCCTGCATGCATAGGGTTAAACTAAAAGGAACAAAAACAATCCGAGAAATACAAATGTTCACTCTGGGTTCAAACAGTTGGGGTGGCACAGTTTGGTTTGTTTTCACTGTGTGTGTGAAAAACCCTTCAAAAAGCAAATTACTCAAACCTGAAACACAGGCATGAATGACACATTTTAAAATCCAAGAGTTATGCTATTAGAGAAAGAAAAGTCATGTAAATGCTCTTTTAAAATTGCACTGTCACTTTTTGTAGTACTTGAGCTCGAGCAGATTTCCTGAAGCACATTTAGGTAAGTAACTACAATAATAATGTAGAATGTTCCAAAATGCATTTGTCTCCTCAATATAAGCACTCTGCCAAAATACGAGGTCTGAAATACACCAGCTGTTCTAGGAAAGCGTGGCCCTCAAATAACAAACTCCCTGGAGTATACTAGTCACTTAGCTGCAGTCATTTCCAGAGTGCTGGAGGAATGCCTGGTGTCAGCTGGTACAGGAACAAAGAAAATAATTGCCTCAAAAGTCCTGAATACGAGGGTGACAGCAGAGGCTGGACTGCCAAGTCAGATGCTGAGATCAGGAAGCAAAACAAAGCCAAGCAGGGAGGCATGCTTCACTCTGCTATTTATAGGCAATCAGAAAATCAGTTGGGTTTCCACAACTGGATGAGTCACCACACCCAATTAGAAGCACATGTCTACATCTGCTAACATTAGCAAACAAGCATTGGTAAAACAAGCATTGATAAAACCAATTGTGTAACACAGCACATTATGTTTACTTAGAAACATGAAGGTTTAACCAAGAACAGAGATATGATTTAACCCTAATCCCTGGGGATGCTGACAGATAACACTGGAGGCACCCTGGGGAGTCCTGACAGTGTCATGTTCAACCACTTCCAAGACACCCAAGATATTTGATTGTGTTTGTCCTTGTGAAACTGTCACACTTGCAAAAGAACAGTGAAACGCGTACACCATACTTCCCTCCTTACTCTGGGTAAGTGAATGACTATGGCTTTATTTTTGTGTGAGTAGTGGCATTTGATTAGCATATGAGCATCAACATCAATGCAGCAGTTTGATTCCTACTGTACCCCTGAGGCACTTAAACACCTTGGGCCAGATTTATCATATTGTTGTGTCGTTCTTGCATCATGCTAGGGGGTTCAAGGGCGACACAACGATAAAGTCAGATTTATCAATCCATGCAAGGCCCCCTTGCATGGCCCGTATGGCTTGAGTAATGCAAGGCAGCGCAAATGCAGTGAGTGTTCCTAAACATCCTCATATGGATTTTGGTGATTTTCCGATAGTGGTAGACCTGGAAATGTATCAAAATGCTACACCTTCACAGGGGAGGCGTAACAAGTAGAAATATATTTTTTCCTTGGTTTTTTTATGCCTTTGGGGCCAGGTTTTACAGCACAGAGCGCTGCTGGCAGTTCTGTCACTATCTTCAACTTCCTCCAGTATTACATCACGCACAGGCAGTGCTTCAGGGGACAGAGAAAGAGAAATGAGAGTGTGAAGAAGCATGCTGATTCTAAGATTACTGCCAGGGCCGCTTTTGGGTCCCAGTAGAGCCCTGGCTGAAGCTATTCCACTAGGGTGTCCTGAATCTCAGAAATAGTTGATTGTGACTCCACCTACCTGTAAGATTAGTTAAGTAACCGTGCTTGCCCTTGCCCTTGCCTAGCTTTGTCATGTGCAGATCTATTTTTTTGTCATATGTCTTGATGTTGGTTTTTCTGGAGGTTCATATTCAGACATGACTGATGCCTCCTCTTCACTACTTAGGTGGTATAGACTTCACTCCACACTTGCATCTGTTACTGGTACTGTCCCCTCTGTCTCTATCGCTCTAGTCTCAAATTGTAACTGGTTGGTGTCTTCTGGCAGGATGAGCCTTGCTAGACCTTACAGCCTTAGGGTGGTCACCCTCAACTTTTTGCCTGCCTCCCTCCACATTTTGACACTGTTTTTGCTGGTTTTAGGACTCTGAGCACTTTACCACTGCTAACCAGTGCTAAAGTGCCTAGGCTCTCTCCCTTAAAACAAGGTGACAATGGCTCAGACCCAATTGGCTTGTTCAATTTACTTATAAGTCCCTTGTAAGGTGCACTATATGTGCCCAGGGCCTGCCAGATTAAATGCTACTAGTGGGCCTGCAGCACTGATTGTGCCACACACATAAGTAGCCCTTTAACCAAGTCTCAGGCCTGCCATTGCAAGGCCTGTGTGTGCAGTTTCACTGCCAATTCGAATTAGCATTTAAAAGAACTTGCCAAACCTAAAACACCCCTCTTTCTACACGTAAGCCACCTCTAAGGTAGGCCCTAGGTAACCCATAGGGCAGGGTGCTGTGTAGACAAAAGGCAGGACATGTACCTGTGTAGTTTATATGTCCTGGTAACTCCTAAATTTGTTTTACACTGCTGTGAGGCCTGCTCCTTTTATAGGCTAACATTAGGGCTACCTTCATATACTGTTTGAGTGGTAGATTCTGATCTGAAAGAAGTAACAAAGTCATATTTAGTATGGCCAGAATGGTAATACCGAATACTGCTGACTGGTGAAGTTGGATTTAATATTACTATTTTTGAAATGCCACTTTTAGAAAGTGAGCATTTCTCTGAACATAAATCCTTCTGTGCCTTACAATCCACGTCTGGCTGGGTTACTTGACAGCTCCCTTGTGCATTTTACTCAGACCACCCCAAACACAGGATGCTCAGTCACACCTGCACACATCTGCATACTGAATGGGTCTTCCTGGGCTGGGAGGGTGGAGGGCCTGACACTTACATGTCAAAGGACAGTGGCCCGCCCTCACACAAAGGACTGTCAAACCCCCTACTGGGACCCTGGCAGACAGGATGGAACTGAAAGGGGACCTTTTGCACTTCTAAGCCACTCTATGAAGTCTCCCCCACTTCAAAGGCACATCTGGGTATTTAAACAGGTCCTCTGACCCTACCAACTCAGACACTTCTGGACAAGATACCACTTGTGAAGAAACTGTGAACCAGAACCTGCAATCTGCCAAGAGAAGCTGCCTGGCTGCCCAAAGGACTCACCTGACTGCTTTTCTGCAAAGGACTGCTGCCCTTCTGTTGCCCTGCTGCCTTGCTGCCCTCTGGCTCTGCTTAGAAGTGCTCTCCAAGGGCTTGGATTGAACTTGCCTCCTGTTTTCTGAAGTCTCAGGGCCAAAAAGACTTCATCTCTGCAAAGAACTCCTCGACACACAGCCTGCCAGAAACGACGCACAGCCTGCATTGTGGTGAGAAAATCACTGCACGCCGAACCAGAACGACGCAGATCGACGCAGAGCCAATGTTGCGACGGAACTTCGATGCACGGCTGTGAGAAGCTGGCCTGGTTTGCAGTGGTTACCAGAGGTACTTACACTTATACCAGGTCCAGTGATCCACCTTATTGAAATGTAGACAGTGTCTAGCAGCTTAGGCTATCTAGGGGTAGCTGTAGCAGAGCAGCTAAGGCTGAACTAGGAGACATGCAAAGCTCTTGCAATACCACTATAATCACACTGTACTGAAACTCAAGAAAGACAATACACAGTGTTATAAAAAATAAAGGTACTTTATTCTAGTGACACAAGGCCAAAAATATCTTAGAGCTAATACTCCTTCTGGAGGTAAGTATTATAAACAATATATAGACTAGTAACCAAAATCAAGTAAGTAAACAGTCATAGAATAGTGCAAACAGTGAAAGACACAATAGGTTGCAATGGGCCTAGGGGCAACACAAACCATATACTAAAATAGTGGAATGCGAAGGTCGGTTCCCTCCCGAGGCAAGTGTGGTGTCTAGAGGGGCACTGGGAGTGTAGGAAAACTCCAAAGGTAAGTATATTACCCCACCCCAGAGCCCAGGATAACAGGAGTAAAGTACAGCAAGTTTCCTCAGAACACACTAGGAGTTGAAGTAAAGGATTATGCAAAAACAAAGCAAGACTGCACGAAACCAACAATGGATTCCTGGCCCTTAAGACCTGCGGAGAGAGGAGACCAAGTCCAGAAGTTCAGAAGTCGATGAAGAGTCCAGGAAGAACAGGAGCCCCTACTAACCCAGATGAAGATGCCAAAGTGGATTCTCCGGTTGGATGAAGAAGTCAGAAATGCCCCAAAGGAGACAGCTGTGGGTTCCTGCTTGGTGCAAGGGATGTCCCTTTGAGTCATTGGATGCAGGCTGGTTTTCATAGTTGGATTCTGCCAAAATGCCTTGGCTCATGTAAATGTCGCAGTTGGCAGGAAAAAGGTGCTACCTGGGCCCAGGAGAGACCAGGGTGCCTTAACTTAGACTGAGGAGACAGAGGGAGCTCTCAGCATGTTAGAGAGCCCTCCAAAGACCAGGCAGCACCCACAGGAGTCCTAGGACACAGGGACAGGACAAAGGAGTTGCAGAATGCAGTAATCGCAGCACTACGCAAAGGGATCCCTCGCTGCTGGACAACAATTCAAGGAGCTGAGCGTCGCAGGATAGAGTGCTGGGGACCTCAGCTATGCTGTGCACAAAGGATTTCTGGAAGAAGTGCCCAGAAGCCTAAGGAGCTGCAGAACACGCGGTGCACAGGGATAGTGTCTGTCAAAAATATAGGAAGCAGACACAAAAAGACATGGGAAACCACACCAAGGATCCCAAGACTAACTAGTGGACATGCGAGAGGCTTTTTGTTAAATCATGCTCCTAGCTGGCCCTGAGAACTGACAGGTTCTATTTCTGTGTTGATCTAAGAGACTTATGTGGATCTAAAATACTTATAAATATTAGAGATCATATGTTGGGTCACACCTCATGTTGATAGCATCTAAATAGACCAATCAGTTTCAGGTTCCTTAGAAGGGAGGTCCCTACATACATTCAAGAGCTCGCACCAAGGCTGCGCATGTTAAGAATTGGCCAGTAAGTATTGTTAAATTCCTGTTGTAGCTATGAAAAAGGACATGAGGCGCTCTGAATTACAAAGCTACCACACCTGTTTGATGGTCATTTCTTTAATTTGATGCCAAATACCTGTGGGGTCCATACAGGCAGCTCAGAGGTATGTCCTTTGGTTTTTTATAGATATCTAGTCCAGTAGTTGTTGTTTACCAGCAGCAGGCAAGGTGTATTGTCCGGAGAACAGCAATGCGGACAAGAGACAGCCCTTTATGGTCTCTGTTTGCTCTGAATTTGATGAGGTATTATTCTGTGAGCTTTAATGCATGCTTTATATGTGATGTGTCAGAGTCTTACAAACGAAAGGAATGCATCCCCAATTCCTGCTCTCTTCAAAGGCAGAAAAAAGTAGTTTCAGTCAAGTCAATAAGATTCCTTTCCTGTGTAAATGGAGATTACAGCTACATAAACTTTATCCTTGGGTGTTTGGTCTATAAGATGGAGCATTGTACCCAGATTAGTAGCAGTGTTTCGCTTCAGAACAAAGCAATTTGGATCCGCATGTATAGCGTGCAGCAGAATGGTTTGCAGTCTATTAGAGAGAAGCTTACCTAAAATTGTCGAAGTTCAGTATGGACAGGGAGCGATAAGAGGACTGGTCTTGTTAGAAATGGGGTCTTTGGTTTGGCAGTCATGTTGTCCCCTGTCCAAGCAAAGACCTTCACTCTAGTTAGGGTAAAGAAGAAACACACGCAGGTATCCCCACTCACTCCCTTGGTACCTTAGCATGACAAAAAGGTTTAACCCAGGGACAAGGTGTAAAGTATTTGTACCAAACCACACAATTATACAGTTAAACACTACAAAATGGACACCTCACAGGTTTAGAAAACTACAATAAAATCCATAATACACAAAAATGACTTTAGCAATTAAAAACACAAAATAGTGCATAGAGGCACAAATGCTGCAATCTGATGTTAAAGCAGCATTGTGACGGAGTCATTTCTCACAGTGAGATGCCACTGGCACTGTTTATGGAGTAACACGGACCCCCTGGTACAGTACCTTAGGGAAACGTGTGGTAAACAGGCTGGTGCACAGAGTCGGGAGCGAGGCGTCACTGGATCTGATGCAGCATCAGTTCCGGTTCTGCGGGGCGAAGGAGCGAAGGTGTCATTCACTTTCAGGGTCCCACCCTCTGGCAAGCTAGAGTCCACAGCATTCAGAGACTGGTTGGTGAAACATTTGCTGCCCCTAAGGCTTCAAAAACAGAAGGCAAGCTCAGTCCAAGCCCTTGGAGATACCTCTCAAGCAGGAATGCACAACAAATTCTAGTCTTCGTCCCCTTTCACAGGCAGAAGCAGCAACTGCAGAGTAGCCCAACAAAGCACAGTCACAGGCAGGGGCAGCACTTCTCCTCAGCTCTTCTCCTGGCAGAGGTTCCTTTTGAATCCTTGAAGTACTCTAAAAGTCTGTGGTTTTGGGTCCAATACATATACCCTTTTCTGCCTTTGAAGTTGGCAAACTTCAAAGAAAAGTCTCTGTTGTTTACAAAGTCCTGCCTTGCCCAGGCCTGGCTCCAGATGCACACCAGGGGGTTGGAGACTGCTTCGTCTGAGGGCAGGCACAGCCCTTTCAGGTGTTAGTGACCACTCCTCCCTCCAGGCAAGTCCAGATGGCCTATCAGGATATGCAGGTTATACCCTAACACCCTTTGTGTCACTGCCTAGTGGAGATGCACAAATAGCCCAACTGTCAGTCTGACCCAGACAAGGAATCCACAAACAGGCAGAGTCACAGAATGGTTTAAGCAAGAACATATCTACTTTCAAAAAGTGCCATTTTCAAACTTGCAATCTACAAAACACCTTCACTAAAAGATGTATTTTTAAATTGTGAGTTCAGAGACCCTAAACTCCACATTTGAATCTGCTCTCAAAGGGAAACTGAACTTTAAGGATATTTAAAGGCAGCTCTCATGTTAACCTATGAGAGAGATAGGCCTTGCAACAGTGAAAGCCAAATTTGGCAGCATTTCACAGTTAGGACATGTAAAAACACACCAGTACATGTCCCACCTTTAACATACACTGCACCCTGCCCATGGGGCTACCTCAAGGGTGTCTTACATGCATAAAAAGGGAAGGTTTAGGCTTGGCAAGTGAGTGCAATTGTCAGGTTGAATTGGCAGTTTAGAACTGCACACACCGACACTGCAGTGGCAGGTCGGAGCCATCTTTATATGGCAACTCATGTGGGTGGCACAATCAGTGCTGCATGCCCACTAGTAGCATTTGATTTGCAGGCCCAATGCACTTCTAGTGCACTTTACTAGGGATGTACTAGTAAATCAAATATGCTAATTATAGAAAAGCCAATCATACATCCAATATACATTGGGAGCCCTTGCACTTCAGCAGTGGTCAGCAGTGGTAAAGTGCCCACAGTAACAACAATAGCAAAAACAGAGTCCAGCACACAGCAACAACCTGGGAAACAGAGGCAAAAGGTTAGGGAAGGCCATGCCAAGGATGCCAGGTGTAACAAGTCAAATTTATCTTTTTCTTGATCATGATGATTGCCTCTTTGGCAGTTGGGCAAGGACTGGCCTTTCCCATAAGTTGCTGGAAACATCGCATGCAAATGTGTTGATAATATTGATTGATACGGTCTATAAAATTCCAAGGGGAATATGTCACTGCCTGGTGTTTTTCCTGTAGCTAAATTATCCATTGCTAAATTACTTTCAACTAGTGAGAGTGGAAGATATGGATCAGTAGATTCATCCTGATTGGAAAGGGCAGAGAGTAGAATATAGTACTCTTGCTGCTCTACATCAAGGGTGCCATCTTAGATGTACAATTTTGCATTGTAGGAAGTAAACTATTGGTTAATAGCCAGTGGAGGTCTTATGATCTGCCCCTGGGGTGGGGGTGTCTAAGAATAATTATAGTTGAATGAATGGGCAGTCACGGACTGAGGTAGTCTTGTCAGAATTCTTCCTGACTTATTTCCCTATGAGTGTATCAGAGCAGTGCATTCTTGAAATCAGATACGCTTATTCTAGTGCAGATCTGTGAATGGAAGCATCATTTTTGGAGATAAGCAGTGTTATCTGATTGTGCACCAATGAGGGCTTGCTCTAAGTATCATAATTCTGTTTCTGAGGAAAGTAACTGTGTATGGATTGTTTGCAGACCTCTGAGGAAGTGCTTATGCATGCACCTCTGGAGGCCTCTGTAGTACCTTGTCTGGTGTAGGTACTAGAAACCATGCATACCCAATGATGTAATGGAACGTACATTGTGAGGATTGGATGAAGGTTCCAGGGAAGGTGGTTGAAAGAGGACAAAGGGGCGAGAAAGGAAGGAGATAACAGGCAACTTTGGTGGCTGAGGTGTATACTTAGAGAACTTAAATAAATGTGATACAACCCTCCATGAGTGTTGATACAACGACTTAACAGTCTCCCACTCTGTAAGAGTGTCTATGGTGAAACCAACATTTACATCCAAGGATGATGTCATTTCTTTTGTCAATAATGTCTCTAAAAATAGCTTCATGTAAGGTTTAGGGCTCTGGTTGCTGGTTGGTGAGCATGATCCGCTGCCAAGGTGATTGCCCCCACCCCCCCCCTCCAGATATGCTGTTTTGCTTCCAGGACACGAGTGAAGACGTAGGAAGGGAGATGTGGAGGAACCGTAGTCTGAAATTTTCTGCAGACGCCCGCATCGAGCCGCAAGGTTAGCAGTGGGAGTCACAGCAGTCAAAGCAGCCTGTCATGCATCAAGCATTGTGATGTGTGTAGAGCGGGAGGAGTGAGGAAAGACACTTCGTTCTGGATGCTCCTGTTGTGGCAGCTACAGGAAGGGAGTTTCCCCTGGATGCTCAGCAATTTTTGATCTGCCCGCCCGCGGCTATAACAAGGACAGTGACTATAGACTATAAATTGGAATGCTGCATTTGTCTCTCAGGGTGTTCAATTGGTATCTTCAGAGTCTACAGCATTTAACACCCAATGCGATTTTTAGAATTGTCATGCAGTGTGTGGCAGCCTTAATCCTTGAGTTCATGAATTATCGGATTAAAGAAAGGGTGTTGTCAGAGGCTATTAGGCACAAACAATTTCCCACTCCTGAGATCTCCCAATGTCGTATTTTCTATGAAATGACTGCTTCAGCATCTTGCAGGAGGAACTACTTGGTGAAACTGATTCATTCAAGGCCCAGGGCTTCCAAGCAACAATCGTGCAACAATCTAAATTAAGGGTTTCGGCTAGAGGGCAATTTCATCTTTTTGCTGATATTACAGAAGCTCAGCAGCTCTTCCAGAAGCTTTTCCACTAATTTTCGAAGGAGTCCAGGGTGTAAGTCAAGGTGTCAATTTGAGGACCGCATGCTGACTAGTGCCATTGATATATATTTTGTTCTTTTTCTTAAAGGTTGGACAATTTAGGGCTTCTGGACTTATGATTGCCTACTAAATCATGTTTCTGTCAGTCTGGTTGGGCTATCAATTGTCTATATTTAAATTTTAGATTTTGGTCAGGGAGCAACTTTTCCTTACCATTGCAAAGGCATAAAGGGGGTCATTACAACCCTGGCGGACGGTGTTAAAGCTGCGGTAATACCGCAAACAGTGCAGCGGATAAAAAAATGGAGTTATGACCCTGGCGGAAACCGCCAACAAAGACAGCCACTTTAACACACCGCCCGCCACGGCGGTACAGACAAGCAGCGCGGCGGTCACCGCCAACAGACAGGCGGAAGACAATGTACCGCCCACAGTATCATAACCCGCCAATCCGCCACCTTTTCCGGGGCGGATTCACCGTGAATAAAAATAAGGCGGAAACAGTTTCTGCAATGGGAAAACGCTCACCTCAACACATCCCACGAGGAACGAGGACTCCATGGACCCGGAACTTCAAATACTCCCTGCCCTTGTCTTTCTGTTCCTCTACGACCATCATCTATGTAGGCACCGAAGACAACGGTGAGTACTGCACCTACGACATGGGGGAAGGGGGAGGCAAAAGTTAGGGGGACACCCACCAAACACCCCTACCCCCACCCCCAACCTCGCATAATACAACATACACACCAATGCATCCACAAAAATCACAGTAACAACCCACAATCCCCCCGGGAGAATGAAAAGACAAAGACAAAGCGAAATCCGTTCAAACATTGTAATGTAGCAATATACATGTCTTACAAAAATATACAGATATATGCGAAATATATACATTACGAGAAGTAGTGCAGATAAGTACATAACAATGTCCGTGCACAAACAGTCCAAAAATGCATGGGCGAGGCCCACAAAAGATACCTGACCACAATCGGAGAGAACACTGCCGGGGCATCAGATAGAAATACTACAGGCACCTCAGGGGGAAGGGAGGACACCTCAGCCGGATTACTGCAAAGCCAGACCCACGACGGGGCTCCATGCCCATTGATGTATCCTGGGGAGTGCAAAGCCACAGTCTCACAAGTCTTTACAGTGGGTGGGTTGCCCACTGTGCCATCCTGGGGAGTGCAAAGCCGCAGTCTCACAAGTCTCTACAGTGGGTGGTTTGCCCACTGTGCCATCCTGGGGAGTGCAAAGCCGCAGTCTCACAAGTCTCTACAGTGGGTGGCTTGCCCACTGTGCCATCCTGGGGAGTGCAAAGCCGCAGTCTCACAAGTCTCTACAGTGGGTGGTTTGCCCACTGTGCCATCCTGGAGAGTGCAAAGCCGCAGTCTCACAAGTCTCTACAGTGGGTGGCTTGCCCACTGTGCCATCCTGGGGAGTGCAAAGCCACAGTCTCACAAGTCTCTACAGTGGGTGGTTTGCCCACTGTGCCATCCTGGGGAGTGCAAAGCCACAGTCTCACAAGTCTCTACAGTGGGTGGCTTGCCCATTGTGCCATCCTGGGGAGTGCAAAGCCATAGTCTCTCAAGTCTCTACAGTGGGTGGTTTGCCCACCTTGCCATCCTGGGGAGTGCAAAGCCACAGTCTCAAAAGTCGATAACATTCTCCACTGGTTCTGGGGGGGACTGGTGCCCAAACTGGATGAGTCTCCCCGTGAAAGTTCCTGTCCTGTCACTGTCCCAGCTGCACATGGGATAAGGATGCCTGATGTGGCGGTCTATTCATTCCTACCCGGTGCATGCCCTGTTCAGCGGTGCTTTGCCATGGCGGTCTTTGAGCTGTTCAGCGGTCTTCACCATGGCGGTCTTTGCCCTGTTCAGCGGTGCTTTGCCATGGCGGTCTTTGCCCTGTTCAGCGGTCTTCACCATGGCGGTCTTTGCCCTGTTCAGCTGTGCTTTGCCATGGCGGTCTTTGGACTGTTCAGCGGTCTTCACCATGGCGGTCTTTGCCCTGTTCAGCGGTACTTTGCCATGGCGGTCTTTGCCCTGTTCAGCGGTGCTTTGCCATGGCGGTTCTGGTACGGACATTGGTGTGTGGCATGACGTTCCCTACACTGGGCATTGGTGTGTGGCATGACGTTCCATCATAGCCCACCTGGGCTGTGGCAGCCGTGGCCCTCCTGGGCACTGACTCTGGCGGTGGCGGTGGTCTCCTGACCAGTGACGATACTTGGGCCCTCCTGGGCTGTGACTCCGGCGGTGGTCTCCTGACCAGTGACAATACTTGGGCCCTCCTTGGCTGTGACTCGGGCAGTGGTCTCCTGACCAGTGACGATACTTGTGCCCTCCTGGGCTGTGACTCCGGCGGTGGTCTCCTGACCAGTGACGATACTTGGGCCCTCCTGGGCTGTGACTCCGGCGGTGGTCTCCTGACCAGTGACGATACTTGGGCACTCCTGGGCAATGACTCTGGCGGTGGCCTCCTGACCAGTGACGACGGTGCTGGCGGTTGGGTCTCGACCGCCGGGAATGATGGCGCCCTTCTCCGCCGTGACACTCACAACAGGCTGGGCAGACTTCCTCTGGCCCTTCCCCACCTTTGGTGGAGTCACAGCTGACTCTCCAATCCCCTTGGAACCCATGTGAGTTGTTTTCCCACCAGGAGTCTTCACACGGTCCCGTCGTCCAATCTCCAATTTTAGAGCCTTTACAGGGGGGGGGCTGCCAGTGCCTTGGCTCCGGGTCACACTGCCTGCCCTGGTGGCCGGTGCACTCCACAAACCTTGAACAGGCACCACTGGTATTGGAGGCTTTTTGGCTGAGGCGCTACGACGGAACTGATGAATTGGAGGGGGGGGTGGGAGCAAAAAGGTCAACTTTACAGAGGGACAGTTTCTGACGAACACTGGGATGGGTAGTTGGAGGGGGTCTGGGAGTGAAGGAAGAGGAGGTGGTTGTCGGAGGTGTCACTTTAGGTGTTTTGGGTGCAGGTGCAGATACTTGAGGCTGTCGTGAGGTGGATGGATGTTGGGTGTGTGGGTGCCCGCGTTTGTGTACTTTGGGAGGGGGCGTCACAGACACACTGGGAGAGGACACAGGGGACGTGTAAATGGCAGTGGAGGTGGTGAGTGCAGGTGAGCGGCTCGTGGTGCTGGGTCTCCTTGTGCGATTCATGGTGCCTGTAGATGTGGTGCATGCAGATGTGTGTGTAGACGAGACTGGGAGGGAGGAGGGAGAAGAGGAGGAGGGGGACACAGTGGAGGCAGTGGATGTTGCTGTGTCTGTACGTGGGTGAGGCTTGTGTGAGTGCCTGTGGGTTGTGTGGTGCTTATGTTTGCTTGAGCTACTTGTGTGTGCTCACTTGTGTGCATGCTGGTCTGTAGGTGTGCTTGGGATGGGCTGGGGTACAGGAGATTGGGTCTGGGTGGAGGAGGTTGGAGGGGGGAGGCTAGACACAGGGACAATGGCTGCCATCAGTGCTGAGGCCAGAGATTGCAGGGTTCGCTGAAGGACAGCCTGACCAGAATGAATGCCCTCCAGGAATGCATTACCGTGTTGCAACTCTCGTTCTACACCCTGGATGGCATTCACAATGGTAGACTGCCCAACAGTGAGTGACCTGAGGAGGTCAATGGCCTCCTCACTGAGGGCAGCTGGGGTGACAGGGGCAGGGGCTGAGGTACCTGGGGCGAAGGTGATGCCCACCCTCCTGGGTGAGTGGGCACGGGGCGAACGCTGAGGGGCTGCTGGGAGGGCGGTGCTGGTAGGGGAGGTGGCGGCTGTACCTGTAGAAGTGGGGCGCACAGATGGTGCCGCCACCACAAGGGAGCCCCCATCAGCGAACGAGTCCGTGTCGCTGCTTGGTGATCTGGTGGCAGACGTGAAGCTCCCTTCACCCTGCATCCCACTGGTGCATTCTGAGTCTGTGGTGTGGCCCTCCATGGCCATGTGGGATGCAGCTCCCTCGTGCTACGGTGCCACTGTACCTCTGCCTGATGATGCTGATGTACAAAAGGACAGGGAGAGCAGAAAAAGGGGGGGAGACAGAAGAAAGAGAGTTTTAGTGCATGGCATACCGCTACCGTTGGCGGACAAGACAGACACAGCAGCCCCCTGCATTACGCCGTGCTCCTGCCCTCTGCACATGCAATCTCTGGGATATGGCCTACATGGCTATGGTAGACATCTGCACACATGGATGCCACAGGGGCAACTATACCTGTACTTGGCACTCTGCTGAAGTGGGGTAGAGTGCCACGTGGCCTGCATTACGGAGGGGCCTAGCCTAAGGAACTCGCCCTAGCCTAGGTACACCCACAGGCCTCCTCCCCCACCCAGACCCCTCCACTGCACGCAAAGTCCGCAGAATGAGAGAGTACTCACCCCCTTGTGTCTGCTGTGATGCCCTCAAGCGCCCATCCAACTCCGGGTAGGCCACCGCCAAGATCCGGAACATCAGGGGGGTCATGGTGCGACGGGCACCCCTCCCACATTGGGAGGCCATCCCTAGCTGAGCCTCTGCCATCTTCTTGCTGCAGCAGCGAATGTCCTCCCATCTTTTTCGGCAGTGGGTGCCCCGTCTCTGGTGGGCCCCCAGGGTCCGGATCTCCTTGGCGATGGCACGCCAAATGTCCCTCTTCTGGTGGGCGCTGACCTACATGACATGCACAAGGAAAGAGGAACAGTCATTACCAACTGCACCTGTCGATGTGAGTGGCCCCCTCCCTATTCTGGCCATGTGGCCCATACATTCCCATGCATTAATGTTCTATGAACTCTGCCCCCTTCCCTCATCCAACCAGCCCTCTTCACCCAGGCCTAGCCCATACAACGTGCTCCATGTGTACTAACCTGTTGGTCTGGAGGACCGTAGAGTAGCGTGTACTGGGGGAGGACCCCGTCTACCAGTTTCTCCAACTCCTGTGCAGTGAAGGCAGGGACCCTTTCCCCAGACGCAGCAGCCATCGTTGCTTCCAGACCGAGGTCACAGCAGCACTTGTAGTGTAGGTCCTCTCCTGTCAAAGGTCAGGTATCTAGTGATTGAACAGATAGAAAATGGCGGTCAAGTCCGCGGCGGTGCGCATCATCATCACCGGCTCACCTGTTCATTGCCTCCTGGGACCCATAGGGTCCAATGTTAACCAATGCAGCATTGCGCCGCGGTCTACGACCGCCTACCGCGACGGTGTGCAACGCCAGCGCAGTTACCCCACAATCCCATTGTCCCAGTTTAGAGGTCAGGCAGCCGCCATTTCAGGGGCCGACATAGCTTGATTTACCTCTGCGTCACACATAGCTAGGCCTACTCTCAACACACATACAGGAAGGGATTTGTGAGTGGTGTAGTCTTGTGTGTAACTGTGGGTACATACCTGGAGGAATATTGACTGATTTGTCGCTGTTGTCCTTCGTAGGCACCGTCAGCTGGGACATGTGAGAAGATGGCGGAATCCTCCGGTGTACCAACTGCTGGTGGACCTGTTGACAATGGAAGAGCGACATGTCATCGTCACCTACCGGTTTGACTGTGCCACAATCCAGGAACTATGTACCCAGTTGGAGCCAGACCCGATGTCACCAATCCGCCATCCGACTGGAATCCCCCCTAACGTGCAGGTGCTGTCAGTGCTCCATTTCCTTGCAAGTGGGTCTTTTCAGACAACAGTGGCCATGGCATCAGGGATGTCCCAGCCTATGTTTTCCAACGTGCTGTCCAGAGTGTTGTCTGCCCTGCTGAAACACATAAGGAGATACATCATTTTCCCTGAGGTGGCAGATTTGCCTACAGTTAAAGGTGACTTCTATGCCCTTGGACATATCCCCAACGTCATAGGTGCCATTGATGGGACCCATGTAGCTCTGGTCCCCCCCCCACAGGAGTGAACAGGTGAACAGGAACAGGAAGAGTTATCATTCTATGAATGTTCAGATGGTCTGTTTGGCAGACCAGTACATCTCGCAGGTAAATGCTATGTTCCCTGGCTCTGTGCATGACGCCTACATCCTGCGGAATAGCAGCATCCCTGATATGATGGGTCAACTCCAGAGGCACCGTGTATGGCTATTGGGGGACTGTGGTTACCCCAACCTTTCCTGGCTATTGACCCCAGTGAGGAATCCCAGGACCAGGGCAGAGGAACGGTACAATGAGGCCCATGGGCGGACTAGGAGGGTGATCGAACGCACCTTCGGCCTCCTGAAGGCCAGGTTCAGGTGCCTCCATATGACAGGTGGATCCCTATTCTACTCACCGAAGAAGGTGTGCCAGATCATCATCGCCTGCTCCATGCTTCATAATTTGGCTTTGCGACGCCAGGTGCCTTTTCTGCAGGAGGATGATCCAGATGACGGTGTTGTAGCAGCTGTGGAGCCTGTGGACAGTGATGAGGAGGAAGCTGAGGAAGAAGACAACGACAACAGGGAGTCAGTCATACAGCAATATTTCCAGTGACACACAGGTGAGAACATTTTCTTGTTTAACATTACATTAACTTTCACAGGTCTACCTCTATCCTGTCTGTCGATTTCAACCACTATTTGGTAACTGAGTTGTACCTTTCGATTACTGTTTCACAGGTGTGGTTACCAACGTGTCATCTGCTTGCATCCTTCAAGGACTTGTGATGTGTGACATTGGTATGTTAGCTTTACAATAGGAAACGCATTATGACACTGTCATTGATAATACATATTTACTAAATCACAGACTGACTCCAGATTGTTTTGTGTTTCAAGGGTGTTTATTGAAGTGCTAATTATTGGAGGGGGTGGTAAAATGGTGAGGGGTGATGCTGGAGGATTGTCCATGGCAGAGTCCAGTCTATTAGTCTCACAGGTGCACTGCCCATCTGGGCATAGGAAGTGGAGCTGGGGCAGTTTAAGTATGGACAGAGTAACAAGGTGGGACAGTGGGAGGACAAACAGGGTGGTCTCATTTCCTGACGGGGGTCTTGCCATCTTGCTCTGTCCTGTTCCTGGATCTCAGGGACCGCTTGCGTGGAGGTTGTCCGTCTGCAGGGGGTGGGGTGCTGGTGTGGTGGTCCTGTGGCGGGGCGTCCTGTCCACTAGCGCCGGCGGCGCTGGTGGGCAGTTCATCGTCCTGGCTAGTGTCAGGGGCCCGTTGGAGTGCCACAGTGTCCCTCAAGGTCTGCTGTATGTCCTTCAGCAATCCTACGATGGTGCCCAAGGCAGAGCCGATGGTCCTGAGCTCCTCCCTGAACCCCAAATACTGTTCCTTCTGCAGGCGCAGGGTCTCCTGCAACTTGTCCAGGACCATCGCCATCGTCTCCTGGGAGTGGTGGTATGCTCCCATGATGGAGGATAGGGCCTCGTGGAGAGAGGGTTCCCTTGGCCTGTCCGCCCCCTGTCGCACAGCAGCCCTCCCAGTTCCCCTGTGTTCCTGTGCCTCCGTCCCCTGGACCGTGTGCCCACTACCACTGCCCCCAGGTCCCTGTTGTTGTTGGGGTGGTGGGTTATCCTGGGTTCCCTGTAGTGGTGGACACACCGCTGATTGACCTGTCCTGGGTAGGGAGGTTTGGGCCCGCTGGGTGGGTGCTGTGCTGATGTTACCAGAGGGTGGAAGGTCGGTGTTGGGCTGTGCCTGTGCAAGGGGAACCGACTGTCCCGAGGTCCACGATGGTCTGGGCTGGTCATCAGGATCCAGTAGGGCAGAGCTGCTATTGTCACTGTGGGCCTCTTCTGGGGGTGGAGTGGTGTTGTCTGGACCCTCTGGTGTGGTGACGGTCCTTCGGGTTCCTGCAGGGGCATAAGAGCATGATTATTACATGTGTGTGTGTGTAATGGTGTGCAATGGGTGGGTGAGCGTGTACCCCAGTGCAAGCATTCCTGTGTGGGAGCTTGTGTGATGGTGGTTTAGGGGGTTGTATGGGTGTGTGCAGTGGGGATGCTTTAGTGCTGGGTGTCCATGCTTAGTTCTGTCATGCAGGGCTTGGTGTTGGGATGTGTGGTTTGTGTTATTAGTACATTAGTGAGGATTTGGGGTGATAGGGGAGGGGGTGAGGGTGGGGGTGTGTGATAGCATGCAGGTAGGGTGGGGGATATGATAGTTAAAATTTGACTTACCAGTGTCCCATCCTCCACCGACTCCTGCGAGGCCCTCAGGATGCATGATGGTCAAGACTTGCTCCTCCCATGTTGTTAGTTGTTGGGGAGGAGGTGGGGGTCCGCCGCCAGTCCGCTGAACCGCGATGTTGTGCCTGGAGACCGTTGAACGCACCTTCCCACGTAGGTCGTTCCACCTCTTCCTGATGTGCTCCCTATTTCTTGGGTGCTGTCCCACTGCGTTGACCCTGTCCACGATTCTTCGCCATAGCTCCATCTTCCTGTCTATTGATGTGTGCTGTACCTGTGAGCCAAATAGCTGTGGCTCTACCTGGATGATTTTCTCCACCATGACCCGGAGCTCCTCCTCGGAGAAGCGGGGGTGTCTTTGGCGTGACATGGGGTGGTGTGTGTGATGTGTGGGGCGGTGTGAGTGTTGATGTGTGTGGTGATGTGTAGTGGCGTGTGGTGTTTTGTGCGTGGATGTGGGTTGGGTGATGGTGTTGTGTGCCTCTGTATGGTGGTGTTGTCTTGGCTGTGCAGTCTCTCTGGCCTTCGTCCGTGAATTGTGGTCGTAGGGGTTTGTGGGTGATGTGGGTGTGTGTTTTATATTGTGTTGGGTGTGTGGGAATTGTGTTTGTATGTGTCTCAGGTGTGTGTATTTGGAATTGTCCAATGTGGTGGTGTTTTGGAGATGTGTGTGTATTTTGAGCGCGGCGGTGTGTACCGCCAATGGAATACCGCGGTTGAAAGACCGCCGCGTGGATTCGTGGGTCATAATAGCATGGGCATGTTTCTGTTGGCGTGGAGGTGGAGGTTTTGTTTTCACCAGTTTATCACTGACCTTTGGTGTGGCGGTGTTGTGTGGGTGTCTGAATTTCGGCGGATTCCGAGATGTGGGTCATAATAGCTGTGGTGGAATTCCGCGGCCGCGGCGGTGTATTGGCGGTCTTCTGCACCGCGGTAAGCGCCTTTTACCACCAATGTTGTAATGACCCCCAAAGTCTTCAGCACAAGCTTTAGGATTGTCAGGGCTTTTGGACTTATGATTACCTACTAAATCAAATTTCAATCAGTCTGGTTGGGCTATCAATTGACTATATTTCAATTGTAGATTCTGGTCAGGGGACACCCAGCTTTCCCTTAGCATTGCGGAAGCATAATGGTTTTAGCACAACTTTAGGATTTTTCCATTGGGCACCCTTAACCAGAGGATTTGGAGCTCGCTTATGTTTTCATTTGTTTAGCTTTACTTAGTGATTTAGCTTGGCTAAAATATTTGAAGTTCACTGGTCTGTCTGTCCAAAAAATTAATCTAATCTTTTTATGACATGAGGGGGAGGAGGTATCAAGGTCGCCACAGGGTGCAAAGTTATGGCACCCACTTCAAGGTGCTACATTGCAGAAGGGGTAATGTGGGCAATCCTCCTCCTGCTGGGGGGGTTGTTTTTTGTGTTTTTTGTGTTTGTTGTTTCACTTTTGAGGGAGCTCTCCCTTCTTGGGAGGATGGGAGGATTCTTGGGGAGGTGTGGTTCAAGCAGTACAAAAAAGAGCAGATTTGAGTGCAGGTTTGAGCTACTGAGTAAAAATCAGTGCAAGGTTGCTTTTGAAAGGCAGGATTCTATTTGTAATGGGATGTGCAATTCGATGTATATCATGTAATATAAATGGTATGTCCAACAGATAGAAATATGTGGGAGTGTTAAGCTGGTTACGGGTTTCCATCCAGATGGTGTATTCCAGCAGGAAACTCATCTAAAGACCAACTGTCCCAAATGTTTTATTTCTAAGAAATATGAACAAACTTTTTTGCCTCTGCAAGTCTGGCGGTAAGTGTAGTGGCAAACCTTTTGGGGTAGGGGCATGACTGGCATGTCTGTGATGTGATTAGATACCCTCAGGGCAGGTGGCTCTGGTTGAAGGTCCAAGTTAATGGTGATCCGCTAAACTTGGTTAATTACTATTCTCCAGTGTCTTATGACCCAGATATATTGTCACAGATGTCCAAGATTGCCATGGGAGCTATTGGGCCCATACTTTTGGGGGGAAACTTCAATTTTATTCAGGATTTAGCCCTGGATACCTCGAACAAATAAAATTAAAAAAAACAACTTAAACAAAATACAAAAAAAATTCTGGTTTGTAATTAAGCATGATTTTGCTTTCTTTGATCCGTGGAGGTGTGATCATCCCGGTATCACTCAAATTACTTGTTTCTCATGACGATATCACATTGTTTCCCAGATATACTTTTTTCTGGACTCCTGCTGTATTCAGAGGCTTGATTCTGACATCTGGGCCAATTCTTTCTCGAGCCACACTGTGGTCTCAATTACGATTAAGGTTGCGGCAGCAAGGAATCAGCCCTAGGTGGCAGTTGGATCAGTCACTATTTTCTGATGAGGCATGGCTTGCTGATATGCTGCAATTTATTCAGGGTTTCCTTATGTTAAATCGTGGCACTGCCTCAACCTTTTCTGAGTGGCAGACCTTTAAAGCTGTGTCAAGGAGCCATATAATTGCTCAGCAGGCCTGGCAATATAATAATCCTAAAAAATCAAATTGCCCTGCTCCAAGCGGCTGTAGACTTGGCCTCACCTGTCAATTCTGGAACTACCGGGTCTCCCAGTACAGATGCGAATCATGCAAAAGCTAAGTATAAGCTGCAGCAATTTTTCACTTTAGAGGAAATAGATAGTTCAAGGACATACCAGCAGAGACTGTATAAAGAGAGTCAGCACATTGGCAGATTCTTGGCCTGGTCTACTCGGATAAGGCTGGAAGCCTCAGTGGTTGGGGGATTAGTTAACTTGACCACAGGTGAAATGGTTTCTGGAAAAGTCAAGGTCTCTGAACTGTTTTTGCAGAACTACAAAGCACTAGCTATCAGACTACGCACTCTTCAGCTATCAGATTATTTTAAATCAATTAACCTCCCATAAATGACCAGCTCTCAGGCCAAAAAAACGTATTGCTACCATATCCCTTAGGGAAGTACAGGAAGCTCTCTCTGCTCTGCAATGGGAAGGTGGCTGGAAACGATGGCTTCCCAACCGAATTTTATATAATCTTTGCCAAGGATTTCCTACCCTTTTTGACTGATTTGTTCAATTTGATTAAAGAAGAGGGTGAGATAGCCTGCACATTTGAGGAATCTACATTGGTCTGTTTTTTTAAAGAAAGAAAAAATCCTTGTGATCTAAATTAATACTGCCCTACTAGTCTGCTTAACATGGACTATAAATTATGTATAAAGATATGGACTACTAGTACTAATTTGCTGGCTCAAAATCTAATCCTTAGGGACCAGATGGGTTTTGAGGCTGGTCGGTGAATGGCTGCCAATACTTTTTCTTAGGACAAGCATTAGATTATTTATCAGCTAATAATACTAGTGGGACAGTAATAATGGTGGACACTGAGTGAGAAAGCTTTTTATTTAGTCATTGGCATGCCCTCTTTTTCTCTCCTGAGAATTTTGGTTTTCCTCTCCAATTTATTAGCATGCCCACAAAGTTATATCAAGGCGCCCAAGCTAAAGTAATGGTTAATCCTCAGTTAGCAGGAGTAGTCGACATCAATCAAGGGACTCAGAAGGGTTGACCCCTTTCTCCTATTTTATTTAAGTTTTTTCTTGAGCCCTTTGCCATTAGGATTAGGGCCAATTTGGCTATTGAAGCCCTTATAGCTGGACAGTCCAAATTGAAAATGTTTGCTGACGATGTTATTCTTTACTTGAAACCTGACTGTGAGAATGTACAGATAGTGTTGGGGGAATTCTCTCAGCTTCAAGATATTACAGGTTATAAACTCAATAAAAAAAACTGAACTGCTTCTCTTCAATACTACCACCAGCAGTCTTCCTTCCTCTCTACCACAACAAGCTCTATACTAGGCCCCTATTAAGTATCTTGGGATTCATGTGACCAACAACCTTTCTCAGTTGCATCTATTAAATTACGTCCCAGTGTTTTATAACACAAAAGGTCTTTCGGATAGATGGACACCTCTCTTTGACTTTGATAGGCAGATTGGTCCTTCTCAAAATGTCCATTCTCCCACTTTTACTGTTTGCATTCTAGAATATTCCCATTAACATAAGTAAGAGATATTTTAGCTACCTTGCCACTATGTTAAGACAGTTTATATGGAACCGTAAAAAACCTAGAGTGAAGTATTCAGTGCGTCAGTTTAAGATTGCACAGGGTTGGCTAGCACTCCCCCATACACTGACATACTATGAGGCAGTCTTATAGACTTTTTGGTCAGAACACTAGCTGAGTGAGCAATGCTTGACACCTTTTTTCTAGATGCAATGATGCAGAAGCTCGGTACACGGCTTCTGGTTTTCATCAAGATACCTAAACTACAAAAAAAAACAGATATAAGCTAATACAGGGCTGAAGTGCACGTTTGTTGTTATTTTATCATTCTAATCAAATCCCATTAGGTTTGACACTCCTGAATATTTATAAGATCAGGCATGTGGGCTGACAACTTTCTCCATCACACATTTAATTTTGGTACCACTCTGTGCTAAATGAATTAGGACAGTTCTTACTTCGTGGTAAATGTATAACCTGGCAGGAGAATTGGGCACTCTGTGATGATTCATGTAAGTGATTCTTTTTTAGTTATCAGCATATTGTTTATTGTCTGAGATCCCATTATCCATATCCCCACTTAAAAACACATCCTGTGTTGGTATAGGCGGGTACGTAATCAATGAGAACAGACATGCTTGACGGCTGCCCTAGAGAAGATTGGTAATGCCACACAATGCCGGTTCTCTGAGGATGATTGGCAATGTGATCTCATTTTTAGGCCATAAAGTCTTAAGGGCAGCTAACTTTAAGAGAATGTCATTCTTATGTCAGTGGATAGCATATTAAACCCCTGTGGCCCTCTACAGAATGTTTCCTTCTCCTGGTGATTGATGCTTGTGGTGCAAGCAGGAGGGCGCTGGTGCATTGCTTCATAATTTTTACTCCTACCCAAAACTGCCACCCTTATGGAATTTTCTTTCGCCAGCCTTGAGCCGGGTTCTGGGAGAAGGCATAAAGTGGGAACCATCACTGGTTATTTTCGGTTTTATTAGACAAACACAGGGCTATCAAGTGAGTAAACCTAGCACAAGTATTTATGTCAATTGCACTTTCTGTAGCCTGTTCGCTGATTCAACAACTTTGTCGTACAGAACGGGTCCTATTATATGAAAACTGCTTTAAAAAAATTCCAGAATAAGGAGGTTATAGAAGGCATATGCTAAAAGGGTGTGGGGGTTTTAAGGAGATTTTAGTTATCGTGTCACTATTTCGATCTTTTGTAAATCTTGGGGAAGGTGCTGTACTAATTATCTGGGCTACAGAAGTGTCCTAATTGTTCACGTGAGCACTTGTTGACTTTAGCATATGTTCACATTCATTCAACTGTGGGATTTTAGGATCTAGGTTATTCGGTCTACGTTTTTTTCAGCATACCAGCACTTTAGTATTTGTCTAGCTAGCATTCGTGCATGTTTACGTAAGCACTTGCCCACTTTTGCACATGTCCACTTTCATTCAACTTAGGGATTTTAGAATCTGGGGTTTCAGCGCATTGTCTGTATGTTTAATTTCACTGCATTCTAGGAATTTGGGAAAAAACTTTCCTGCAAGATGTATTTTTCTTATTGTCAAAATATGCTGCACTGATGAAGTTTGTTAAAAGCTCGACTTGTGTTACAGGATGCTTTACGCTATTCTTATTCGGTGTTTTATAAATTGTATATTATCTCGGCTCAATAAAAATATTTTTACAAAAATTTAAAGGTGAGGGCTGCAAACACAATGTGGGTATGTACTAGGTTGAGAGCCCCGTTGCAACATCAACAACAGAGGGTTATAATCAGATATGGTCTTAGCGAGATAATTAGGTCATAAACCAGCTAACAAATGAGTATTTCCTTATGACGGGATGATATGGCCTCCAGGGCTATATCCAATCTGGGAGGAGTTCTGTGTCTTCCAAATCTGAGCTCCTGGTAGCAAGAAATGGGAACTATTCAAGTCAACATCTGGTACAATGTTAAAATCCTCAGCTAAAAGCAGGTGGTCATTCTCTTTTGGTGCCAGCAGAATGAATATAGAGTCCAAAAATTGGATCTGTCCATGACTGCGGGCACATCAGCCTAATGTATGAATTTCCCTGCATCAACCAAAATAGACACAAAGATTTACTGCTCCTTTGGACTAAATCACTGAACAGGCAATAGGAACTCCAGCTCTCGCCAACATCAGTACACCCCTGGCATTAGCTGAGTAAGTGGTGCAGAAAAACTGGCTTTTCCATCTCTTCTTCATTTTTAAACTTTCAGACATAGTTAAAATCTGAAGGATTGCAAAGCGAATCCTATGCCTTCTGAGAAATGAATATGCACAATATCTTTCAATTGTGCCCTAGCTCATGTAAGTTCCCAGGAAGAAAATTATACCTATTCATGGTGAGGATTGTAGCAAGAACATTTAGGGGCCTCGTGTGTTGGGTGACTCAATGCAATCAACCCATGGCCCAGCAAATGCATTGCTGTGAGTAAAAGAGGGCTAACCATGCCATCATAGGTTCTCTACGGCAAAAGTTGTAAATCACAATGCCCTCACTGTGGGTCTGTACTCTCACAAATATAAAAACCAATTATGAACGCTCCATCATAAATTCTCCTCCCAGGTTTAAAACTAGCCCCTGCTCAAACTCTTTTACTCACTGTATTACAGTGTATGCACGAGGGTATGTAGAATGACTCAGACGGGGTCATGGTGAATCCCAGACTCTATCTCTAAAGTAGGAGGAGGATTTAAAGCTGATGTTAAAGTGCGATTCCCCACAAATGAAACAAAAGAAGGAAGGAGGAAAGTAGTTTGATTTTAGGTGACACAACTGGAACACATTCAACCTGAGCTAAGCATTCAAGGGTTGACGGACTCCTGATTAAAATAACTTCAGCAGTAAATGTTATAATAACAAGTCAGGAACTATGACCCTTCTTGCCTTGCTTCCCCCATAACCCAAAGAATCCCCCACAACAATGATACTCATGCACATTCGATTGCAGCCTGGAGGGCTATTTTTAGAAGGTTTTTGACGTCTGAACCCATTAGAGACCCAATTGAGTCTGATTCACTGCCCGACTCTGAGGTTCAATAAAGTTAACTACAGATCCCGGCTAGAGGGCTGCAACTGCCCCTAGTGCAGTCATGAACGTCAATTCTGCTAGGAAGTGGCGAAATTACATCCCACAACCCTTGACCTTCAATTGCGCACACACACACATATTCTGTCTCACATAAACACGCACTCACTCGCAAACATGCACACAACATACATTTAAAAGCACTTTTTTTAAACTTACCTCAGCTGCCAGGGAAGGCTCCATTCTGCCGAATTGCACTGCACAGTGACAGTGGTCGCAAATGGCAAGCCAGCGGTCACAACTGCGACTGGTGGCCCTTAATTGATGTCCATGAGGGCAGCGTTTTTTGCGTTTTTTGAGTGGGAGTTGTGCCAGAGAACTGCGTTGTGGCGTCCTGATGTCCTGGTATTCTCCGACGTTTTCTCTGCTGCTTGTATTCACCTGCCAAATGGGAGTGCTCTGTCCAGTCGGGATTCTCAGCCTAGCCCCAGGCCGCCTCATGGGATTTGAAGAACGAGGATGTTTGGTCAGACATTAGTTTAACTTTGGCCTGGTATAATAAGGCATCATTAATACCCCTCTTGTACAACTTCCAAAGAATTTATTATTATACATCATGATAACTAAGTTCTTGTTAGACATAATTTATACATTTGAAAAGCTCAAAGTCAAAAAAGAGCATACACAGCATTTTAAAACTACCAGCTTCATATTTTTGAAGCATCCATTACAAAAAATTTGCATTTTCAGTTTTATATTATAGAAGTGTTGGTGTTACACACTAACGACTGCACTCTAAAATATGGCACTGTAACACATTATGCTGACATAGAAAACAAATAAATCTTTTATCTAAAAATGGATATCTTAATGTTTTAAAAATAAAAAATACAATTTGTCACACGACCTAACATGCAATAAGGCAACATTATAAATGGAACAGGTCCAGCATTATTATTAGGTCTTACCCCATAAACAACCCACCAAGGGATTTTGCATGCCTACTGACTGCAATACATTTTTCATTACAACCCTGGCGGTCGGTGTTAAAGCGGCGGTAACACCAGTGGTAAAAAAACAAATTATATCACGACCACGGCAGAAACCGCCAACACAGACAGCCACTTCAATACACTGACCGCCACGGCGGTAGCAACAAACACCGCTTGTGGTAACTGCCAACAGCCAGGCAGAAGACAATGTACCACCCACCACATCACAATCCGCCAATCCACCAGCTTTTCCGGGGCGGTACCAATGCCATCAAAAGCACAGCAGAAACAGTACACAGAAGGGAAACCACTCCCCTCTCGACACTCAACGAAGAATCAGGACGCCATGGAGCCCGAGTTACAGGTCCTGCCAATGTTGGTCTACCTCCTCGTCTACCAGGAACATCAAAGATGGCGGCGACGTTGACGGTGAGTACTGCACCTAGTACACAGGAGAGGGGGAGGAAAATGAGAGTGACACACACACACAACATGCAACACCCCCACCCACAACACCACACACACACAAACAGATCCAACTGCATTACAGATACACCCCGTAACCCCCTGGAAGAACGCAAGGACAAAAGGAATTGAGTCAAATTAGAGATATTTTAAAATAGGCAGATGTACTATAGATTTTGAAAAACAGTATTTACACAAATATACAATATGTACAGAAGTTCGTACATTGTCCATTCACAAATGTCCGTGTGCCACTGGGCCAAAATTCTTGACTCCTGCCTCAATAAGGAGAGAACACTGCAGGGGCATCAGGTCGTAAACACACAGCCACCTTAAGGGGATGGGAAAGGCTAAACAACTATAGCCTAAACCACTACTGGGGAAGGGTGGGGCACCTCAGCCGGAAGATGGGACAACGCCACTGCTCCTCGTGGGGGCTCCATGCCCACAGCGATGTCCTGGGGGGTGCAAGGACACAGTCTCTCAAGTGGGTGGTCTGCCCACAGCGATGTCCTGGGGAGTGCAACACCACAGTCTCTAAAGTGGGTAGTGTGCCCACTGCTTGCTCCTGGGGAGTGCAAAACCACAGTCTCTCAAGTGGGTGGTCTGCCCACTGCTTGGTCCTGGGGAGTACAAAGCCACAGTCTCTCAAGTCTCTCAAATGGGTGGTTTGCCCACTGCTTGCTCCTGGGGAGTGGAAAGCCACAGTCTCTCAAGTCGGTGGTCTGCCCACTGCTTGGTCCTGGGGAGTGCAAAGCCACAGTCTCTCAAGTCTCTCCAGTTGGTGGTTTGCCCACTGCTTGCTCCTGGAGAGTGCAAAGCCACAGTCTCTCAAGTGCGTGGTCTGCCCACAGCGATGTCCTTTGGAGTGCAAGGCCACAGTCTCTCAAGTGGGTGGTGTGCCCACTGCTTGCTCCTGGGGAGTGCAAAGCCACAGTCTCTCAAGTGGGTGGTCTGCCCACTGCTTGGTCCTGGGGAGTGCAAAGCCACAGTCTCTCAAGTCTCTCAAGTGGGTGGTTTGCCCACTGCTTGCTCCTGGGGAGTGCAAAGCCACAGTCTCTCAAGTGGGTGGCTTCTTCACTGCTTCTGGAGGGGGCTTGGTGCCCAAAGTACTTCATCCTGGCAAGGAGGGGTTGATTGGATGCCTTCTTCCACTGGTTCTGGAGGGGGCTTTGTGCCCAGTGTGCTTCATCCTGCCAAGCATAGAGTGAGTGGATGCATCTCTCCACTGTTTCTGGAGGGGGCTTGGTGCCCAGAGTGCTTCATCCTGCCAAGGATAGAGTGAGTGGATGCATCTCTCCACTGGTTCTGGAGGGGCTTTGGTGCCCAGTGTGCTTCACCCTGCCAAGGATAGAGTGAGTGGATGCATCTCTCCATTGGTTCTGGAGGGGGCTTGGTGCCCAGAGTGCTTCATCCTGCCAAGGAAAGGTGAGTGGATGCCTTCTTCCAGTGGTTCTGGAGCGGGCTTGGTGCCCAGAGTGCTTCATCCTGCCAAGGAGGGGGTGAGTGGATGCATCTCTCCACTGGTTCTGGAGGGGGCTTGGTGCTCAGTGATGTAGTACTTGGGGTGTGCCAGTACACATTTGCCCACCTGGGTGTCTGAGGCATGGGATTTGCAGGGAACAGGTAGCATGATAGTTCATGGAGGCAGGGCTAGACGCCATCCTGCGGCGGCTAATGCTGCTAAGTGGTGATAGTTCTGGTGCAGGTGGGGGTGGTGCCAGTGGTGGTGGGGGGTTCCAGCCTGTCTTCTGCAGCCTCGGACGGCCACCCACAGGGGCTGCTGGTGCTGGTAGTGGTGCTAATGTCAGTGGTGCAGGTGGGGGTGCTTGCGGCAGTGCTTGCGGTGGGGCTGCTGGCGGTGCTGTCCATGGTGCCGGTGCGGCCAGTGGAGGAGGAAGGCTCCAATCCTTCTCCTTCAGCCTCGGACGGCTGCCCATTGGGGATGCTGCTGCTGACAGTAGTGGTGGCAGTGGCAGTGCAGGTGGCGGTGCAGTTCGCAGTGCTTGCGGCGGGGCTGCTGCCAGTGCTGCATGCGGTGCAGGTGGCGGGGCTGGCAGTTCTGCTGGTGGGCACCAGGGCTTCATCTGCATCCTTAGTCGGCTGAAGTGCCTTGCCTTCAGTTATCTGCCCCTTCCTGACCTTGGCTGATGCTGTTTTGCCCTTGGCTCTGTCAGCTGGAGGTTTGGAGGAGGCCTTACTGGGTGGGTCGTGATCCTTGCCCCTGCTGCATGCTGGCCCCTTCTTCACCTTGGCAGGTGGCTGTATGGTTTGGTCCTTTGCAGGGGTTGGTGTACACTGGCTTTCCTGACAGGTGTCCCCTTTGAGACTCTAGGAGCTGCAGGTTCCACATTGGATGGTAATTTGGTGGCTATGGTGCTGGGTTCTGGACACTCTGCCCTGAAGGGATTGACGGGGGGAGGGGTAGGGAACAGATCAATGTTAGCTAGGAAAAGTATTTTTGACACAGTGGGGTGGGAAGAGGGAGAGGGTTTGGGAGTAGAGGAAGAGGGAGTGGTAGTAGGAGGTGTCAGTCTGCTGAGTTTGGGTGAAGGTGCATGTGCTGGATGCTGTTGTGAGATAGATGGCTGTTGGGTGGGTGGGTGCTTGCGTTTGTGTACTTTGGGAAGAGGGGTTACAGACACACTGGGAGAGGGCACAGGGGAAGTGTGTATGGTTGTGGGGTTGGTGACTGCTCATGAGGGGTGTGTTATGATGGGCGTGCTGGTGATGGAGGTAGTGGATGAGGATGTAGTGCATGCAGGTGTGAGTGGAGATGATACTGGTTGGGAGGTGGATGAGGAGGAGGAGGGGGACACAGTGGAGGCAGTGGATGTTGGTGTGACTGCATGGGGATGGTGCTTGTGTGAGTGCCTGTGGGATGATGTGTGGTGCTTGTGTTTGCCTGAACCACTCCTGTGTGTTGTCTTGTGTGCATTCTGGTCTGAAGATGTGCTTGGGATAGGCTGGGGTTGAGGGGATTGGGACTGGGTATAGGAAGTTGGAGGGGGAGGCTAGACACAGGGACAAGGGCTGCCATCAGTGCCGAGGCCAGAGCCTGAAATGCTCTCTGTTGGGCTGCCACGCCAGAGTGAATGCCCTCCAGGTATGCATTTGTTTGTTGCAAATGCCTCTCGACATCCTGGATGGCATTCAGAATGGCTGACTGCCCAACAGTGAGGGATCTCAGGAGGTCAATAGCCTCCTCACTGAGGGCAGCAGGGCTGACTGGGGCAGGGCCTGAGGTGCCTGGGGCGAAGGAGATGCCCACCCTCCAGGGTGAGCAGGCACGGGAAACATGCTGAGGGGCTGCTGGGAGGGTGGTGCTGGTAGTGGGGGTGGCGGCTGTACTTGTTGTTGGGGTGGGCACAGAGGTGTCCGCTACCGCCAGGGAGCTTCCATCAGAGGAGGAGTCACTGTCCGTGGAGTCCCCTTCTGTCCCCGTCGCCCTGCGCCCCACTGGTGCCCTCACCCTCGGTGGACTCAGCCTCCAGGCCCATGTGGGATGCAGCTCCCTCCGTCGCCTGTACCTCAGCTCTTCCGCCAGATGATGCTAATGCACATAAGGACAGGGTGACAAAACAAAAAGGGTGGGGAAGAGACAGAGGATACACTTGGTCAATGCCAGCAACACCACTACCGTTGGCATACACAACACACAGGGAGCAGCCCTATGCACTAGGCCATGCCCAACCAGTTCCTAAGATAGTCACCAGCCCATGGGGTACTATGCCTAACACCATCAGCTGCACCCCAGAAACCCAAAGGACCCTGCCCAGTAGTAGATGTCCACTAACACTATTGGTGTAGGTGTGCCTCAGAGCCTGCCCAACAAGGGACCTACCCTGCCATCTTCGCCCTGGCCTAGGGGCACACATAGCCCCCATCCCCCACCCAGGTATCTGTTAACGTGCGCACAGCAGGATTCATATTCAGTACTCACCCCCTTGTGGCTGCTGTGATACCTTCAAGGGCCCATCCAACTCCAGAAAGGCCACCGCCAGGATGCGGAACATCAGGGGGGGTCATGGTGCGACGGGCACCCCTTCCTCATTGGGAGGCCAGCCACAGCGGCGCATGTCCTCCCACCTCTTGCGGCAGTGGGTGTTCCACCTGTCAAAGACCCCCAGGGTCCGCACCTCCTTGGTGATGGCATGCCAAATACCCTTTTTCTGGTGGTTGCTGACCTGCAGGGAAAATACAGCAGAGAAGGGAATTAGTCACCTGTCCGGATTGTCACACTCATTTCCCACCAGATCCCACCCATCCCTTGATGCTCATTCATTGACCACCTTACATGCTGCACTATGGCCAGGACTCCTCAGCCCCCCCCACATGTGGCTTACACACACAGCACTCCAAACATTCATGGCCCATGCATCATGCTCACAGTGTACTCACCTGTTTGTCTGGAGGACCGCAGAGTAAAGTGTACTGGGGTAGGATCCCATCCACCAGTTTCTCCAACTCCTCCGCAGTGAAGGCAGGGGCCCTTTCCCCAGACACTGGAGCCATTGTCGCTTCCAGACACAAGTCACAGCAGCACTAGCAGTGTAGGTCATCTCCTGTTGATGGCCAGGTAGCAAGTGAGTGGATAGATAGAAAATGCCGGTGACGTCCACGGCTGTGCGTACAGTCACCGCAAGCATACATTGCCATTGGCTCGTGGAACCCATTGGACCCAATGATAACCAATGCGAAGTTGCGTGGCGGTCATCGACCTCCTACCGCGACGGCGCACAACGCCAGCGCAATTACCTCATTTCCACTTGTCAATCCTCACAGGTCAGGCATCTGCCATTTCAGGGGGCCACAGCACATGGCACCTAACTGCGTCACAGCAGACATTGGCACGGCAACTGATTTTCAGATTCACATTTTGTTTCTGTAAAGTAAAAAAAAACAGCATTAGTGCAATAGATGTGGGAATGTGACCCTCTGCTCACCGTTCTCTTCCATAGGCTCCAACAGCTGAGGCTGAATATGAGATGGCGGCATTATCGAATATGTGACAAAACAACTAGGTCCTAAACAACTATAGCCTAAACCACTACTGCTAAACAATTAAAAAGTCTCTACAACTAAGTACTGAACAACTACTGTCTAAACAACAATTGTAACTGAATAACAATTGCCTGAACAACTAATTTTAAGGTAAGCTTTTCTTTTTGGTTTTTAAACAACTTATATATATATATATATATATATATATATATATATATATATATATATATAAATATATATATATATAAATTCTAAGCAACTAATAAACCATTAAAAAACTTACCTTAAAATTAGTTGTTCAGGCAATTGTTATTCAGGCACAATTGTTGTTTAGACGGTAGTTGTTCAGTACTTAGTTGTAGAGACTTTTTAGTTGTTTAGCAGTAGTGGTTCAGGCAAGTAGTGGTTTAGACCTCGTTGTTCAGGATGTTTCCCGGCATCCTCCGGCGTACAGACCCCTGGTGGACCTTGCAACAATGGAGGACAGACACATTATCATTACCTACAGACTTGATTGTGCCACAATCCAGGAACTGTGCGCCCAATTGGAGCCAGAGCTGATCTCAGTGATCCGGCAGCCCACTGGTATCACCCCTCTAGTGCAAGTCCTGTCAGTGCTCCATTTCCTGGCAAGTGGTTCCTTCCAAGCAACAGTGGCCTTAGCATCAGGGATGTCTCAGCCAATGTTCTCTAACGTGTTGACCAGAGTGCTGTCAGCCCTGCTGTAACACATGCGCAGCTACATCGTGTTCCCCCAGGGGGAGGATTTGGCCACAGTGAAAGCTGACTTTTATGCCCTGGTACATATCCCCAACATCATAGGTGCCATTGATGGTACACATGTGGCATTTGTGTCCCCCCCCCCCGCACGGAGAAATGATCAAGTTTTCAGGAATAGAAAAATCTATTACTCTATGAATGTGCAGATGGTGTATTTTGTGGACCAGTACATCTCCCATGTGAATGCCAAATACCCTGGCTCTGTGCATGACGTCTTTATCTTGAGGAATAGAAGCCTCCCATATGTGATGGGCCAACTCCAGAGGCACCGGGTGTGGCTAATAGGTGAGCCCAAGGTCCCCACCCAGTATATATTGGTGTATGGGTATGGGGTTGTCCCTAAGGGTGAGTGTGTGTCTAACAGGTATCCCTCGATATTTGCAGGTGACTCTGGTTACCCCAGCTTCTCATGGCTACTGACCCCAGTGGGAATGCCAGGACAAGGGCAGAGGAACGGTACAATGAGGCACATGGGCATACAAGGAGGATTATAGAACGGACCTACGGCCTCCTGAAGGCCAGATTCCGGTGCCTCCATCTGACAGGTGGATCCCTGTACAACTCACCCAAGAAGGTGTGGCAGCTCATCGTTGCATGTTGCACAACCTGGCCTTGAGACGCCAGGTGCCTTTTCTGCAGGAGGATGAGCCTGGAGATGGTCTTGTGGCAGTGGTGGTGCATGTGGACAGTGAGGAAGAGGCGGCAGAGGAAGAAGATGCTGACAAAAGGAGCAACATTATTCAGCAATACGTCCAGTGACACACAGGTAAGACATTGTACGTTCAATTTACATTTCAGTTAACTGTTGGACATTGTACAAGACAGCCTCTTACCCTATGTCTCTGGCCCCTGACTTTACCCTTTGCCATCTCTATTTTCAGATCCCTGTGCCCCACTCAGGCTCCTGCTATGTGTACTGCTGCCCACTACAGGTCATACCAATGTATATATAACTAGACATATGGACTGAAATGTTTACAGCTTGTTAACCTAATACATATTGCAATCAATTGACAGACTCCGTACTTGTATTTGATCCAAGGGTGTTTATTTCAGTGCTCATAAGTAGAGGGGGATGTGCAATAGGCAGGGGTGATGGTGGAGGAAGGTCCAGTTAGAGTCCAGTCTCTTGGTATCACAGGTGCATTGTCCAAGAGGGCATAGGAAGGGGAGTAATGGCAGTTCAAGGTGGACAGGGTGACATAGTGGGACAGAAGGGTGACAATCAGGAGAGTCTTATTTCCTGGCGGGGGTCTTGGCAATGTTCTCTGTCTTCTGCCTGGATCGCAGGGACTGTTTGCGGGGTGGTTCTCCTTCTGCAGGGGCTGGGGATCTGGTGGCCTATTGGTCCTGTGGCGGTGCCTCCTGTCCACTAGCACCGGCAGAGGTGGAAGGCTGTTCATCTGTGTGGCTACTGTCAAGGGCCCGTTGTTGTGCCACTGCCTCTCCCATGGTCTTGGCCATGTCATCCAGCACCCCTGCAATGGTGACCAGGATGGTGTAGGTGTTTGTTAGGTCATCCCTGATCCGTAAGTACTGTCCCTCCTGCAGCCTGTGGGTCTCCTGCAGCTTGGCCAGTATCTGGCCCAGGGTGTCCTGGGAATGGTAGTATGCTCCCAGGATGTTGGAGAGTGCCTCGTGGAGAGTGGGTTCCCTGGGCCTGTCCTCCCCCTGTCACACAGCAGTCCTCCCAGCTTCCCTATTGTCCTGTGCCTCTGTCCCCTGAACTGTGTGCCTTCTGCCACTGACCCTAGGTCCCTGATCGTCCTGTGTTTGTGGGGTTGCTTGGGGTCCCTATAGTGGTGGACACACTGCTGATTGACGTGTCCTGGGACAGTGGCATGGGCCAGCTGGGTGGGTGCTGTGCTGGTGTTTCCTGAGGGGGGAGGCTCTGTGGTGGTTTGGGACTGTGGCAGGGGAACCGACTGTCCAGAGGTCCCTGATGGGCCAAGTTGGTCATCCTGATCCAGGTGTGCAGAGCTGCTGTCATCACTGTGGGACTCTTCAGGGGGTGGACTGGTTGTAGCTGGCACCTCCTCTCCGGTGACGTTGAGTAGGGGTCCTGTGGGGATACAAATACAGTGTTAATGTAACTGCGTGCACCATCTTGTGCCTGGGTGTGTTTGCCTGTATGGTTGTGATTTCCCTGTCAGCTTGGCCTTGTGTTCGTGGTGGTTTTGTGAGCTGGGTGAATCTCTGTGATGGGCATGCTGTGGTGATGGGTGTCCATGCAGGTCTGTGATGGGTGTCCATGCATAGGTGTTGCATGCAGGGCTTGGTATTGGGATGGGTGGGTTGTGATAGTGGGGTATATGTGAGGTGGTGGAGTGATGGGGGTGAGGGTAGGAGTTTGTGATGGCATGCAGGTAGGGTGGGGGATATAGTAGTAAATATTTGACTTACCAGAGTCCAGTCCTCCTGCTACTCCTACCAGGCCCTCAGGATGCATGATCGCCAAGACTTGCTCCTCCCATGTTGTTAGTTGTGGAGTAGGAGATGGGGGTCCACCATCAGTCCTCTGTACAGCTACCTGGTGTCTCTCAACCACAGAATGCACCTTCTCCCGTAGGTCGTTTCACCTCTTCCTGATGTCATCCCTTGTTCTTGTGTGCTGTCCCACGGCGTTGACCCTGTCCTAGCAAAGGACACCTGCTGCACCTGTGATTCAAATAGCTGTGGCTCTACCCGGATGATTTCCTCCACCATGACCCTTAGCTCCTCCTCTGAAAACCTGGGGTGTCTTTGGGGTGCCATGGATGTGGTGTGAGTGGTATGTGTGAGGGTGTGTGGGGTGATGTGTTTGTGATGTGAGGTGCGTGGATGGTGTATGGGTGATGGTGTTTTGTGCCTCTAATTGAGTGGGTGCTCCTGCATTGTGTCTCTCTCTGTTTGCAATCTTTTTTTTGTTGAAACGGTTGTGGGTAATGTGGGTGTGTGTTTTATAGTGTTGTGGGTATGTGGGTGTATTGTCTGTATGTGTGTCAGGTATGTATAGTTTGAATTGTCCAATGTGGTAAGTTTTGTAAGTGTGTGTGTATTTTGAGCGCAGCGGTGTGTACCGCCAATGGTTTACCGCAGTTGAACGACCACCGTGGTGATTCGTGGGTCGTGATACTGTGGGCGTGTTCCTGTTGGCGTGATGGTGTGAGTTTTGCTATTGCCGGTTTATCACTGACCTTTGGTGTGGCGGACTTGTGTGGGTGTCTGTATAGTGGCAGATTTCTCTGTGTGAGTCATAATACCTGTAGCAGATTCCCGCCGCCATGGTCACGGTATGTTGGCGGCCGTCAGCACGGCGGTAGGCGGCAGTTACCGCCAGGGTTGTAATGAGGGCCATAGGGCCTGATTATAAGTTTTGGTGTTCTGTGGTCCGCCATGGCGGCGGCAGCTGTCCAATTGCTGTTTGATTGACATTTGGACCATAATATTATGATTCATGGGGTTCCATAGGTCAAAGGCTGCGGCGGTCCCACCGGCACCGCCAGGCAGTGTTGACTGCCGCAGTGGAGAGATAGGCCATTGAGGCCGTTAGAGCCAGTGTTTCTGTTGGAAAGATTTTGATGTTGCCTTCTGCCAACATGACTGTGATGGTCCAACCACCACGTCCCAGCTGGCACAAATGGAGGCATAAAGGGCAAGAACTCACCTTCTTGCAGCATCACACGTCCTATGTTGCCATGGAACCGATCACACATGCCTTTAAGGTGCTGCTTGCATCCCAGAGGATCTCAGATTAACCATGTCCTTGTTTCCCATATCAATGGTTGTTGGGTTTATGAATCAAATAACTAGTTTGTACTCTGCTGTTGTCTTCACCAATGCTTGTTGGCTACATCATCTGTTCACTTGTTGACATAGTACCAATGCTTGTTTGTTGCCTATTTGTTGTCAGTGATTGTTTGTTGATATTTTTTCATAGAATCAATACTGGTAACTCATGCACCCGAATGAGTCATGCTGCTAGGCAAACCATGTGTTTGACTGCTGGAAGGCTGTTGCTATAAATAGCCATGCCCCTCTCTCTCCAGTGCTTGGCTTTGTCTCCATTTCCTGAAGAGCCTCTCTCCTCTGCTCATCCCTTTGGTGGAATGTAGTGATTCATCAGTTTCCCGTCGACTTTGAGACTCGGCTGCCTCTCCGAAGGCCACACTCAGCTCAAGGTTAAAGACCTAATAACCCCCTTTCCCAGGGGAGTAGGTAAGTTGTTGTGCTCTTAAAGATGGATTACACCCCGCCTCCCGGGGAGCAGGTAAGTTGTTGTGCTCACTGAGATTTTCTAGAAAGTTCCAATTTGAGTACACAGTGCCCTAGTTCATTTTGTGGATTTAGCACATGCTGCTAAATTACATTAACACTTGTTTTGAACTGATTGAAGTACCTATCGCTACAACAATCTTTTATTAGATTCCCTTGCACTTTGGAACATGAGAACAGAGCATTTGGAGGTGCTTTCTTCGCAATGCGATCCTTGTGTCCTTTGAACCCTTCTGTGCTGAAACTTTCTCCAATAGTCCCTGTTGTGTTACGTTTAAGGCGCATTGCACTTGCATAATATGTACCATTGTCTAATATTCATTTGCTCTGTCTTTGATGAATTTACTAAGGCTGTAAACTGGTCAATGTGACACAGCTGAGAACCCTGTTATTCCTCATTGTGTGTATAACTGATCTAAATCACTTTGGATGACATATTGCATTGCACATAAGATGGAGAGCCTTCTCATCTCTTGTCCTTCATATGTGTGTTCTATGGACATTGACCTCAAGTCCTGTGTGTGAGTTAGGCTTGGTTACAGACATACCTGAGAATTGACACAAGAGGAGTAGATTCTGTGGCGTCCTGTCAGAAAGTCGTAGTGATTTTACTCCTAGGCTACCTACTTGCTTTTTAGTCGTCTCTTAGCCCTGTGGTTTCCTAGTACGTGCAATACTAATTGTGTGTCTCTCTTCTCTTCTCTTCTCCAAGACACCATTCTTGATGAAACATTGACCACACCTCTATAGTCCTAAGAACCATTGCCCAGCTGGACCAGGCTGTGGAGACGTACTAGTGTTGTTTTTTCTCCTCTCTTCCAAATTCCCCTTCCCTTTCGAGACACCTGCCGAGGCCTCCGTGACTCTCCTGTAGTATCAAGAGCTGTGCTGGGAGCTCAGGGGACCATTCATTGCTCCTGCAGACATCCTGCTTTTCAGGTTAGTGGCCCTGACAACGTGGACCAAGTACACTTTTTACGTGTCCCTGGTCAGAATCAGTAACAAAGAATGACCCATACACAGCCACATGATGGCCCCTTTGGGCAGGTCATTGACACTGCACCACCACACTCCACAAAAACACACATCTGCTCATCCCATTTTCAGGGGCAGTGAAGTGTACAGAACATTGTGTCACACAAAAGCAACACCACATCAACATCACACATAATCAAACTGACACCCTCACATTGTTCACATGCCATGGACTGTTGTGATATTGAAGAACTACATATATGGATGTGTAATTTCACCCAAACACACCTTCTATGAAACATCCCTGTGATGGACCCACACATATCACCCATATTGCAACAGATTGAAAGGTCAATGGGATGCAGAGTATGCTGTGAGACAAATATCCAAAGCTCACAATGTAAACAATACCTGCACAATAGGGATCTGGCATTGGGGCACTCTAGGAAGGATGTTGTCCCGAGACATATTTCACTTTGCACATGCTCCTAAAGCACCATTTGCCCAGTAACTGACTCTTTATGTATCTCAGGAACAATCAATAGAAGCACCAAATGACATGCCAATATGCATAATGTGTACATGCAAGTCAAGAAAGCAAATACAACAGCAACAGATTGGGTCAAACATTTAGATGAAGTAGCTGGAAGGACACACATCAAAATTAACACATTGTCAGTCAAATGTAAAGGAAGGAAGCACAATTGGACACCCTCCATGTGTGAACGAACAAAACTCTAGCTTGCGCACATGTGACAAATGTGCAATCAGCCTTGGAGGACACAATCCAACACAATACATACAGACATTGGCCAACCCAAGATGAAATACTTACCATATCAAACAAAACACAATGCATTGATACCCCAATTGGATTACCACTCACATATCCATACAGTGAACATCTACCCTTGTCCTGGGTGACACCAGCACTGGCCACAAAGTCAGATCCTGCTAACCATAGCAAATAGATCAGCAATCAAGATGAGTGGTTTTGAAGTTGGGATTTTTCTTAGGAGGGCGGGATTCTCCTTAGGAGGTATGGCTTTCTTCTTTGGGGTTGGAGGAGTATGTGAGCTTGCGGAGGGAGATGTGACAGGGGAGGACCTGGATGTGGAAGGATTGGTTGGGATGTGGGTGGGGTCCTCTTCAGTTTGTGCGAGTCACAGGGGAAATGGCAAGGTCAAAAATGAAACATTCCTTGGGAAAACGGGTAGGGTCTTCAAAAGGGATTGGGGTTTGGGAGGTTGAGGGAGTGGTAGTCTTGCCTGTGGATGTTGATGCAGTTGGTGTGAGCATGTCTGAGGCATGCTTGGGTTTGGGTGGTGTCTGTTGTGTGTGTGAGTGTGGGTGTTTGCGTTTCTTGGGGGCTGTGGGGTGAAGCTGGAGGGTAAAGTGAGGGTTGTTGCTGTGTTTGTGGGTGTTTGGGTGGTGTCTGAGGTTATGGTAGATGTGGTATCTTTGTGGGTGTTGGTGTGGTGTCTGGGAGAATGGTGGTTGTGGTGTCTGTGTTTGTGGGTGTTGGGGTGGTGTCTGGGGGTATGGTTGATGTGGTTGCTGTGTCTGTGTGTATTGGGGTTGTGTCTGGGGGTATGGTGTTTGTGGTGTGTGAGTATTGATGTGGTGTCTGGGGGTATGTTGGGTGTGGTGGCTGTGTCACTGGGTGTTGTGTTGGTGTCTGTGGGTATGGTGGTTGTGGTGTGTGGGTCGATGGGGATGGTGGTGGTGTCTGTGAAAATGGTGGTTTTCATGGTCTGTGTTAGTGACTATTGAGTGCTTGGGTGCTGGTGTGTCTTGTGTTCCTGTGCGTCTTGTGGTGCTTGTGTTTATGTGTGTGTATTGAGGTGGGTGCATGCGGATGTGTTTCTGTGATTGAGGCAGGTAGGGGAATAGAGAATTTGTATTGGGAACAGGTAGGTGGTGGGGAGAGAATTGTGGGGAGTGGATGGCTGCCATCAGTGAGTAGACCAGAGTTTGAAAAGAAAGATCTCTTTAGGCCAGACCTGGCACTATGAATGCCTTCCAGGTATGCAACCATCTGCTGGAGCTGGCTGTCCTGCACCTGGATGGCATTCAGAATGGCAGTCTGCCCACAGAGATACTCCTCAGGAGGTCAATAGCCTCCCACTCAGGGCAGCAGGGAAATGGGGCAGGGGGTGAGGTGCCAGGGGCAAAGGAGACACCCACCCTCTTCAGTGAGTGAGCACAGCCAACTGGGTATGGAGAAACAGGGAGGCTGGAGATGGAAGGGGTGATGGACAAGGATGGAACAGGATCAGGCCTGGATGGGTCCACCACCACCAGGGAGTTGCCAGCCAGCCACTGGAAGAAGTATCAGATGATGATGAGGTTGATCCTGGGCTCTTTGTGGCAGTCCCCTCACCCTCCGGGCCACTGGGTCCCTCTGTGTCAGTCATCCTATGAGCAGAGGTACCAAGGCCAGCTGCTTCCCTACATGGCTCTGCCCCATCTCCTCCATTTGCCTGGGACGATGCTGAAATTACAAAGACAAATGAGGCCACTACATGTTCCTGATCACACTTGAATAACAGCTGTGATTAGCAAACATTACCATGACATACAGTACCCCCCAGTCACAAACTACAGCAAGGTGGCCCCAAGACTTGCCACACCATATGCATGCATGCTACATGGACTTTCAACAGTTGGCCACAGTAAATTCAGAATCACAGACAACTCTAACTGCATGGGTGATGTTGTGCAATCACAGTACCCATCTTACAAGTAGGAGACCTCATCACCTTCCATGGTTTGTCTCATGTAGCATCCCTCAGTTGTCATACAATAGCAGGGCAATGCCAAGTTCAATTATGCAGATCCCACAGAAGGTCATGCATCCAGCTAATCTTCATATACCCAATGCCACATCAGTTAGAAATAATGGCTGACAAATGTCCAGCCATGTTGCTGACAGAAGTACAATTGGCCTGAAGAAGGTGACATGGAAACACCCAAGTCACACTGGAAACAAATCAACAACGATCACTTCACTATGTATGCATTGTCTAAATTGCGCACGGAGGTTGTACTAATGTTGTTCAGATAGATAATACATCTTGCAAGGAAATGTATACTGGAGAAAAGCTGGGCAAAATGTCAGGGAGAACCATCTTCAAAAACCACACCGCAATGAATCGGTTAGCCCCAGGGATAACACCGCTCTTGATTGGTACACCTAACAATATCGTACTCTGATTGCATCAGTAGAAGCGAAAAGTCCTTTGAATGTTGCAGAGGCCTAGGGATTCTCTCATACTTGTAGAAGGCAATTAACATGTTGCCCAATGGGGAACCATGTCACTTTGGGGGTCATTACAACCCTGGCGGTTGGTGTTAAAGCTGCGGTAAAACTGCCAATAGGCCGGCAGTAAAAAAAATTGAATCACGACCGTGGCAGAAACAGCCAACATAGACAGCCACTTTAACACTCATAGCGCCACAGCGGTACAAACAAACACTGTGGCGGTAACCGCCAACAGAGAGACGGAGGACAATGTTCCCTCCACTGTATTACAGCAGGCCAATCCGCCACCTTTTCCGGGGCGGATTCACCGCCAAAAAAACCACAGTGGAAACAGGACTTGGAAGGGAAAACGCTCACCTCTACACACCCCACGAGGAGCCAGGACGCCATGGAACCCGAGCTCCAGATACTCCCAGCCTTTGTCTTCCTGCTCCTCTACCAGGAACAACAAAGACGGCGGCGAAGTCCACAGTGAGTACTGCACCTACGACACCCTCACCCACTACAACACACACACAAGTACATGTAGATTAATTACATTTACAACCCCCAACCCCCCCTAGAAGAATGCAAGGACAAAAGGAAATGAGTTGAACGTTTGTAATCTATTCAAATACAGTAATCAAAAAAATATATATATCAGTATTTACACTATAAACAAATATAAACACCAAGAATACAAGTCCAAGATATTCCACCATCATAGTCCGTGGACCACTGGGCCCCAAATGCATGGGCTAGGCCCACACTCTATACCCTATCAAAATGGAGAGAACATTGGTGGGGCATCAGATAGAAATACAACAGGCACCTCAGGGGGAAGGGGAGGGGGGCACCTCAGCTGGATGAGTGCATGACGCCAGATCCACGAGGGGCCTCCATGCCCACTGCTGTATCCTGGGGAGTGCAAAGCCACAGTCTTACAAGTCTTTACAGTGGGTGGGTTGCCCACTGATTTATCCTAGGGAGTGCAAAGCCACAGTCTCTCAAGTCTTTCCAGTAGGTGGGTTGCCCACTGCTGCATCCTGGGGAGTACAAAGCCACAGTCTCACAAGTCTTTCCAGTGGGTGGGTTGCCCACTGCTGCATCCTGGGGAGTGCAAAGCCACAGTCTCACAAGTATTTCCAGTGGGTGGGTTGCCCACTGCTGCATCCTGGGGAGTGCAGAGCCACAGTCTCACAAGTCTTTCCAGTGGGTGGGTTGCCCACTGCTGCATCCTGGGGAGTGCAAAGCCACAGTCTCACAAGTCTTTCCAGTGGGTGGGCTGCCCACTGCTTTATCCTGGGGAGTGCCAAGCCACAGTCTCTCAAGTGGATGCCTTACTCCACTGGTTCTGGAGGGGGCTTTGTGCCCAGAGTGCTTCATCCTGCCAAGGACTGAGGTAGTGGATTTGGTACTCCACTGCTTCTGGAGGGGGCTTTGTGCCCAGAGTGATCCATCCTGCCACAACTGAGGTAGTGGATGTGATACTCCACTGGTTCTGGAGGGGGCTTTGTGCCCAGAGTGCTTCATCCTGCCAAGGACAGAGGTAGTGGATGTAAATCTCCACTGGTTCTGGAGGGGGCTTTGTGCCCAGAGTGCTTCATCCTGCCAAGGACAGAGGAAGTGATGTAAATCTCCACTGGTTCTGGAGGGGGATTTGTGCCCAGAGTGCTTCATCCTGCCAAGGACTGAGGTAGTGGATGTGATACTCCACTGGTTCTGGAGGGGGCTTTGTGCCCAGAGTGCTTTATCCTGCCAAGGACAGAGGTACTGGATGTAAATCTCCACTGGTTCTGGAGGGGCTTTGTGCCCAGAGTGCTTCGTCCTGCCAAGGGCAGAGGTAGTGGAAGTAAATCTCCACTGGTTCTGGAGGGGGCTTTGTGCCCAGAGTGCTTCATCCTGCCAAGGACTGAGGTAGTGGATGTGATACTCCACTGGTTCTGGAGGGGGCTTTGTGCCCAGAGTGCTCCATCCTGCCAAGGACTGAGGTAGTGGATGTAAATCTCCACTGGTTCTGGAGGGGGCTTTGTGCCCAGAGTGCTCTATCCTGCCAAGGACTGAGGTAGTGGATGTGATACTCCACTGGTTCTGGAGGGGGCTTTGTGCCCAGTGTGCTTCATCCTGCCAAGGACAGAGGTAGTGGATGTAAATCTCCACTAGTTCTGGAGGGGGCCTTGTGCCCAGAGTGATTCATCCTGCTCGTGGCGGCCTTAGTAGCTTCGGAAGCTTTGGCGCTCATTGGCCTGCGGTGCTAGTGGCGGCGGTGTCCTGTTCAGCGGTGCTGGTGGTGCCCTTGGCAGCGGTGCTGGTGGTGGCGGTGTCCTTGGCAGCGGTGCTGGTGGTGGCGGTGTCCTGTTCAGCTGTGCTGGTGGCGGCGGTGTCCTTGGCAGCGGTGCTGGTGGCGGCAGCGGCCTTGGCAGCAGTGCTGGTGGCGCCGGTGTCCTGTTCAGCGGTGCTGGTGGCGGCGGTGTCCTTGGCAGCGGTGCTGGTGGCGGCGGTGTCCTGTTTAGCTGTGCTGGTGGCGGCGGTGTCCTTGAAAGCGGTGCGGGTGGCGGCAGTGTCCTGTTCAGCGGTGCTGGTGAAGGCGGTGTCCTTGGCAGCAGTGCTTGTAGCAGCGGTGTCCTTGGCAGCGGTGCTGGTGGTGGTCTTGTCCGCAGTGCAGGTTTTTGTCGACTTGCCTATTTTTCTGTGCCCCTTCTCCACCTTGGATGGTAGTGCAGCTGTCTTCCCACTCCCAACTGTACCCCTGGGAGAGGCTTTGGTGGTAGAAGTTTTGCCTCTCTCCTGCTGGGCACTGGCCAACTTTTTGTGCTTTTGAGGTGGGGGACTGTCCGTGGTCTGGCTCCTTGGCACACTGGCTGCCCTGCTGTTTGGCGCACTTTAGAAGCGGGTTACTACTGGCACCACTGTTCCCGCTGATGTTGTGGCTGAGGTGCTGGGTGGGGACCTGGAAAGGCGGGCCCTAGGAGACTGAAGGGGTGGGGGAGGTGAGGGGAAGAGTTCAAGGTGTCAAGGTTGGACAGGAAAAGTTTTTGAGACACACTGGGATGGGTAGATGGAGGGGGTTAGCGAATGGAGGAAGAGGTAGTGGTTGTAGGAGGTGTACGTTTGCTGACTTTGGGTGAAGGTGCATGGGCTGGAAGCTGTTGTGAGGTGGATGTCTGTTGGGTGGGTGTGTGGCTGCGTTTGTGTACCTTGGGAGGTGGGCTCACAGACACACTGGGAGAGGACACAGGGGATGTGTGAATGGTAGTGGGTGTGGTGACTGCACGTGAGCGGGGTGTGGTGGTGGGTGTGCTGGTGATGGAGGTAGTGGCTGAAGATGTAGTGCATGCAGGTGTGGGTGGAGACGAGACTGGGAGGGAAGAGTGAGACGAGGAGGAGGGGGACACAGCGGAGGCAGTGGATGTTGGTATGTCTGCATGTGCATGATGCTTGCGTGAGTGCCTGTGGGATGTGTGGTGCTTAAGTTTGCCTGAGCTTCCCTTGTGTGTTGACGTGTGTGCATGCTGGTCTGATGGTGTGATTGGGATAGGCTGAGGTACAGGGGTTTGGGTCTGGGTGGAGGAATGTGGAGGGGGGAGGCTAGGAACTGGGACAATGGCTGCCATCAGTGCTGAGTCCAGAGTCTGAAAAGCTCGCTGTTGGGCTGCCTGACCAGAATTAATGCCCTCCAGGTATGCATTGGTCTGTTGCAACTGCCTCTCTACACCCTGGATGGCATTCAAAATGGTTGACTGCCCAACAGTGAGGGACCTGAGGAGGTCAATGGCCTCCTCACTGAGGGCAGCAGGGCTGACTGGGGCAGGGCCTGAGGTACCTGGGGCGAAGGAGATGCCCACCCTCCCGGGTGAGCGGCCACAGGGCACACGCTGAGGGGCTGCTGGAAGGGTGGTGCTGGTAGGGGGGTGGTGGCTGTACATGTAGATGCGGTGGGCACAGAGGATCCCGCCACTGCAAGGGAGATCTCACCAGAGGAGGAGTCCGTGTCGCTGGTCCCAGCTCCTGTCCCCGCTGTGGAGCTCCCCTCGCCCTCTGTCCCACTGGTGGCTTCTGACTCCGTTGTGTCGCCCTCCAGGGCTATGTGGGATGCAGCTCCCTCCTGCTCCGATGGCACTGCTCCTCCGCCTGATGATGCTAATGCACACAAGAACAGGGAGACCACAAAAAGGGGGGGTGGGCAGAAGAAAGACATGTTGAATGCATCCAATTCCGCTACCGTTGGCGGACACTACAGACACAGAAGCCCCCTTCACTACGCTGTGCACTTAGAGTTCCCTAATTAATCACAGGGACATGGGTTACAAGGCCTATGCCCAATTGCTTCACACATGGAAGTCACAGGAGCCTGACTAGGTGTAGTTAGCTCTGAACACAGGTGGGGTGAGGTGCCACAGGGCCTGCCTTAAGAAGGGACCTTGCCTACTAAACTCGCCCTGGCCTAGGGGAACCCACAGCCCACCTCCCCCACCCAGACACCTACAATGCACGCTGAATCAGCAGAATGAGAGTGTACTCACCCCCTTGTGGCTGCTGTGATGCCCTCAAGCTCCATCCAACTCTGGATACACCATTGCCAGGATCCGGAACATCAGGGGGGTCATGGTGCGACGGGCACCCCTCCCACATTGGGAGGCCATCCCCAGCTGGGCCTCCGCCGTCTTCTTGCTCCAGCGGCGAATGTCCTCCCATCTTTTTCGGCAGTGGGTGTGGTGTGGTGGACCCCGAGGGTCTGGACTTCCTTGGCGATGGCACGGCAAATATCCTTCTTCTGGTGGGCGCTGACCTACACGAATAGTACAGGGGAAAAGGAGAAGATATAACCGTCCGCACCGTCACAGTCATTGGCCAGCATCCCTACCCTTCCCATGACGCACATGCACTCACCGTCGTATCATGCACGCCTCATTCCCCCCCCCCCATCTTTCATAAACACCACTCCACACAGGCATTGTCCATTCGGCATGCTCATAGTATACTTACCTGTTTGTCTGGAGGACCGTAGAGTAGTGTGTACTGGGGGAGGACCCCGTCCACTAGTTTCTCCAACTCCTCCGTGCTGAAGGCAGGGGCCCTTTCCCCAGACACATGTGCCATTGTCTCTTCCAAGTGTAGGTCCTCTCCTGTCGAAAATTAGGTATCAAGTAATTGATCAGAGAGAAAATGGCGGTGACGTCCGCGGCGGTGCGTACCGTCACCGCCGTCGTACATCGTCATTGGCTCCTGGGACACATAGGGTCCAATGTTAACCAATGCAGGATTGCGCCGCGGTCTTCGACCGCCTACCGCGACAGTGTACAATGCCAGCGCAGTTACCTCATACGCAGTTACCTCATATCCCCTTGTCCCACATTACAGGTCAGGCAGCTGACATTTCAGGAGGCCACATGGCATTAATTTTGACTGGGTCCTACATATCTGGGCCTTGCTTAAACACTAATACAGCCATATATCGATTTTCAAACATTTTTCCATAAAGTTGTGTTTATGTACCTCAGTGTTGGTTGACTCTCTGCTCGCTGTTCTCCTCCATAGAGCATGTCTGCTGGGGCAGGTTAGGAGATGGCAGCATCCTCCGGTGTACAGGCTGCTGGTGCGCCTGTCGACAATGGAGGAGGGACATGTAATTGTCACATACAGACTTGATCGTATCACAATCCAGGAACTGTGTGCCCAGTTGGAGCCAGACCTGATGTCAGCTATCCGCCATCCCACAGAAATCCCCCCTCTAGTGCAGGTCCTGTCAGTACTCCATTTCCTAGCAAATGGGTCTTTTCAAACAACAGTGGCCATTGCATCAGGGATGTCCCAGCCTATGTTCTCCAACGTGTTCTCCAGAGGGTTGTCTGCCCTGATGAAACACATGCGCATCTACATCGTTTTCCCTCAGGTGGAGGATTTGCCTACAGTGAAAGGTGACTTCTATGCCCTGGGACATATCCCCAACATCATAGGTGCCATTGATGGGACACATGTGGCCTTGGTCCCCCCCGCAGGAGTGAACAGGTGTACAAAAACCGGAAGAGTTACCATTCTATGAATGTGCAGATGGTGTGTTTGGCCGACCAGTACATCTCCCATGTAAATGCCAAGTTTCCTGGCTCAGTGCATGACGCTTGCATTCTGCGGAATAGCAGCATCCCTTATGTGATGGGGCAACTCCAGAGGCACCGTGTGTGGCTATTAGGTGAGGACATGGACCCAATACAGTGTGACTAGGTGTCTGGGTCTGGGGATGTCCCTAAGAGTTAGTGTGTGTCTAACAGTTGTCCCTCTACATTTTCAGGTGACTCTGGTTACCCCAACCTGTCATGGCTACTGACCCCAGTGAGGAATCCCAGGACAAGGGCAAAGGAATGCTACAATGAGGCCCAAGGGCGAACTAGGAGGATTATAGAGAGGACCTTCGGCCTCCTGAAGGCCAGGTTCCGGTGCCTCCATATAACAGGTGGTTCCCTATTCTACTCACCAAAGAAGGTGTGCCAGATCTTCGTGGCCTGCTGTATGCTTCACACCTTGGCTTTGCGATGACAGGTGCCTTTTCTACAGGAGGATGGTCCAGATGGAGGTGTTGTGGCAGCTGTGGAGCCTGTGGACAGTTAAGACGAGGAAGCAGAAGAAGAGGACCTAGACAACAGGAACATGGTGATCCAGCAATACTTCCAGTGAGACACAGGTAAGAAGACAACACTGCCTGCTGCATCTGATTTAATTCTTCTACCTCTCATCTGTCTGTCATTTTCACCCATTGTATGGACACTGAGTTGTCACTTTCCCTTTCGATTTCACAGATGTGGATCCCACTGTGTGACCTCTGCTTTGTTTCCGCATGGACTAGAGCTGTGTGACATAGGTATGTTGACATTACATTGGATATAGCATTTTTCCAGTTATTGCAAATACACATTTTCAAAAGCACAGACTGACTCCAGATTGTTTTGTGATTTAAAGGGTGTATATTTAAGTGCTAAATAGTGGAGGGGGTTGTAAAATGGTCAGGGTTGATGGTGGAGGAATGTCCATGGCAGAGTCCAGTCTATTAGTCTCACAAGTGCATTGTCTAAAGGGGCATAGGAAGTGGAGTTAGGGCAGTTTAAATATGGACAGGGTGACAAAGTGGGACAGAAGGATGACAATCAGGGTGGTCTCATTTCTTGGTGGGGGTCTTGGCATTGTTCTCTGTCTTTGTCCTGGATCTCAGGGACCGCTTGCGGTGTGGTTCTCCATCTGCAGGGGGTGGGGTGCTGGTGTCGTGGTCCTGTGGCGGTGCCTCCTGTCCACTAGCGCCGGCGGAGGTGGTGGGCAGTTCATCGTCCAGGCTAGTGTCAGGGGCCCCTTGTTGTGCCCCAGTGTCCCTCCTGGTGTTGACGAGTTTCTTCAGCACCCCTACAATGGTGCCCAGGGTGGAATTTATTGATTTGAGTTCCTCCCTGAACACCAAATACTGTTCCTCCTGCAGCCGCTGGGTCTCCTGAAACTTGGCCAGTACCGTTGCCTTCGTCTCCTGGGAATGGTGGTAGGCTCCCATGGTGTTGGAGAGGGCTTCGTGGAGAGTGGGTTCCCTGGGCCTGTCCTCCCCCATCACACAGCAGCCCTCCCAGTTCCCCTGTGTTCCTGGGCCTCTGTCCCCTGAACCGTGTGCCCAATTCCACTGCCCCCAGGTCCCTGGTGTTGTTGGGGTGGTGGGTTAGCCTGGGTTCCCTGTAGTGGTGGATACACTGCTGCTTGACGTGTCCTGGGTACAGAGGGATGGGCCAGCTGGGTGGGTGCTGTGCTGGTGTTTCCAGAGGGGGGGGGACTCTGTAGTGGCCTGTGCCAGTGTGAGGGGAACCGACTGTCTGAGGTCCCAGATGGGCTGGGCTGGTCATCTTGATCCAGTTGGACAGAGCTGCTGTCACCACTGTGGGCCTCTTCTGTGGGTGGAGTGGACATGTCTGGACCCTCCTGTCCAGTGACGTTGGGTAGGGGTCCTGCAGGGGTGTAAAGGCATGATTATTGCATTTGTGTGTGCCATGGTGTTCAATGGGTGGGTTACCCTGTACCCCAGTGCTTCCATTCTTGTGTGGGACCTTCTGTGATAATGGTTTGGGGAGGTGTATGGGTATGTGCAGTGGACATGCTTTGTTGATGAGTGTCCATGCTTTGGTGTTGCATGCAGGGCTTGGGTTTTGGATGTGTGGTTTGTGATAGTGGGACATGTGTGAGGAGTTGGAGTGATGGGGGTGAGGGTGAGGGTGGGGGTATGTGATAGCATGCAGGAAGGGTGGGGGATATGGTAGTTAAAGGTTTGACTTACCAGAGTCCATTCCTCCAGCTACTCCTGCGAGGCCCTCAGGATGCAGTATAGCCAAGACCTGCTCCTCCCATGTTGTTAGTTCTGGGGGAGGAGGTGGGGGTCTGCCGTCAGTCTTCTGAACCGCAATCTGGTGTCTTGAGACCAAGGAACGCACCTTCCCCACTAGGTCATCCCACCTTTTCCTGATGTCATCCTTAGTTCTTGGGTGCTGTCCCACTGCGTTGACCCTGTCCACGATTCTGCGCCATAGCTCCATCTTCCTAGCTATGGTGGTGTGCTGCACCTGTGATCCGAATAGATGTGTCTCTACCCGGATGATTTCCTTCACCATGACCCTGAGCACCTCCTCAGAAAACCTGGGGTGTCTTTGTGGTGCCATGGGGTGGTGTGGGTGATGTGTTGGGTGGTGTGAGTTGTGATGTGTGGGGTGATATTTAGAGGTGTCTTATGTGAGGTGCGTGGATGTTGTGTGAGTGATGGTATTGAGTGCCTGTGGATGCTAGTGTTGTTTCTGGTGGTGTCTCTCTCTGGCCTTCTGTTGCAATTGTTGTCGTAGGGCTTTGTCGGTGATGTGGGTGTGTGTTTTATATTGTATTGGGTGTGTGGGAGTGATGTGTGTATGTTTCGATTTGTCCAGTGTGGTAGTGTTTTGTAAATGTGTGTGTATTTTGAGCGCGGCGAAGTGTACCTTCAATGGAATTCCGCGGTTGAAAGATCACCGCATAGATTCTTGGGTCGTGATAGTGTGGGCGTATTCTTGTTGGCGTGACGGTGGAGGTTTTTTTATTGCCAGTTTATCACTGACCTTTGGTGTGGTGGACTTGTGTGGGTGTCTAGATTTTGGCAGATTCCGAGCTGTGGGTCATAATAGCTGCGGCGGAATTCCGCAGCCGTGGCGGTATGTTGGTGGTCTTCTACACGGCGGTAAGCGGCTTTTACCACCAATGTTGTAATGACCCCCTTTGTCTTTTTGTCATGCAGATTCCCCTGGATGAATGGTTGGACACAACCACATATGATTCCCACATAACTGCAAGTCTATCCATGATGCATGTTAACAGTTATCTAATGAACCTTTCCAATTTTGCATGTACAAAGCACTTTGCCACATGATTCTAGATCAATGGCATCTAAACACACATAATGGGTAAAAACGGTAGTCCTACCTGTCATGTCCTTCATTGATACTGCAGTTGTACGTGCCAAATTACATACAATCAATGATGACACACTTCTGTATGTGGCACCACATGAACTGTAGCCCCATCATATATGTCCAATGCCAAACACATGTTGGCATGCACACATATGTGAGCGAAGTCAGACATCATCCCATGAGGACAGACCACGCATGAAACAGCAATTTAAATGACTTGGCAAAAATGAAAGGAACACATGCTAACATGTAGGCACAAGGAATGATGGCAACAGTGATGTCATAAAATTCATGTCACTGGAGGTTCACCATTGACCAAGGTAAAGTTTTAGTCTGTGAATGCACCCAAAGAGCAATGTATGTTCTGTCACATGTATGATAGCCACCTTCAGATGACAGACAGTAGTGAGGCACCAGCACTCATGACACACTGAAGAGAAGTGGCCTGTGGAGGACAGATGCCAGTATACTCACTTGAGCAGACACATGGCTGAGGGCAGTGAACTATTTGTTGTTTGGGCTGTCACACTGAAGAGTAGTGGACTCTTGTATGCAAATCACACCCACAACAACAAACAACATAACCTGATTGCTCACTGTATTAAGCCATGTGTTGGCCCTGGGGAGTAAAATGCTTGTGGACTTTATTCTGTTTTGTCCTAGGTCGCTGGGCTAATAGGCAAGGTGCATCAGCATGCACCAACTCCCATACCTACACAAACAGTTACTCATCTTGTGTGTAACACGTGGCTGATTCCCAATCTTCAGGGGGAGATGGCAGAACCTAACACATCCACTTAACAATGTTACATGAAGGAATATGTCCTGGACTCACCCCCTTGTAACTGCTGTGCTCCCCTCAAATGCTCATTAGACCACTGCCAGAATGGGCGCCATAAGGAGGGTTAGGCTCCGGTGCGTGCCCCACTTATGTTGGGAGTCTGGACCTCAGCAATCTTCCGGGTCCAGCTTCTCAGGTCCTCCCACCTTTTGTGACAGTGGGTGCTCTGCTGGCTATGGACCCTCAGGGTCCACACCTTCACAAGGTTTTGTCCAAATTGGTGTGTCTCACACATGTCAGAAACATGAAGAACAAAATGTTTAACTTGCCAACACAAAACAAGTGTAAAGCACACATGCTAATGGTACAGGGACATAAATACATTCATCTGCAGACTAACCCACTACCCTGCTCATGGCCTACACTGACCGAGACTGACTAAGAAAGCCTACTGACATTAGGTAGCCCAGGCTCAAGCAACATGTACTGAGATGTGATCCACAATGACACACAACACACCATTGTGGCCTTCTGAAGGGTAAACTCCATGGGCCTAACTGGACAGAAACATTTATACTCTGCAACATTGACTCACTGCATACAGTCCCTACAGGCAACTAGCACAGTACAGACTGTACCCTAATATTTGAGTGACAATGAGAGGGCTGCCATTGTGGGCACGGAAAGCCTTACCTGTGCATGTATGGACTTGTAGTCTACCCAATGAAGACTCATGCCACCTTAGGGTGTGTTTGTGTGGTATGTAATTGTACCACAGAACACACTTTTGACCAGATGTGGTAAACCTACAGAGATTGCATCCAACATACGAAGGTATATTTGGGCTAATGTTTGGCATGTAACCAAGCTGCTGAGTTCTATCATGGCCTCCCTGGAATCTACAAACTGGGGCAGATTTAAGGAAAGTGGCGCTGCACCGAGTGCAGCGACACTTTCCTTGGGCCCCTAAGCCCCCCCCTCCCACCACCATGTATGCCCCATATTTAAAATACGGCACACCATGGCGCAAAGTAGGGGGGCAATAGAGTCATTTTTTGTGACGCTATTGATGCACTCTGCAGGAGTACATAGGGGCCCATTATAAATAATGGCATTCCCCCTTGTAACGTCTGCTCTGAGCACAGTGAGTCATGATATGCCTCTCATACAACTGTTTGGCTAGGCTAGATGTGGGCTGAATGATCTGTGACACAACACACATTGCTTACAAGATCCTCAGATGACTCAAGATGCATACACAGCTCATGCTGTCATGCACATTATTAGAAATGGGGTCTCTCGCTGGCATTCAGTTTACACCTTGTCCAAGTAGGGACCCTCACTCTAGTCAGGATAAGGGAGATGCATAGCTCAGATAACCCCTGCTCACTTCCTTGGTAGCTTGGCACAAGCAGTTAGGGTTATCTCAGAGGTAAAGTAGTTGCACCAACACATACTGCAACACAGTGAAAATACCACATAGGACTCCACAGTCTAAAAAAATAGCCAATATTCATCTAAATCAAACAAGATCAAAATGACACAAATCCAAATACACAAGAAAAGCTATCATGTTTTAAAGTAAAAAAAGAGTCTTAATCCATAAGAATCAATTTATGCATTGTTTTAGCACAAAGTACCTGGTATCCATCAAAAATAAAGCTGCCGGGGCGAGGGTGCATCAGAAAAGCAAGCGATGCATCAATTCCTTACTCAGGGTTGTGTAAAGTTGTACACCCTGACCTCGTGCATTTTGCACATAATTGTCTGTCACTCAAAATCAAGATTTTCAGAAATCCGGGTCTCAGATCTGAGAGTTGAGGCTCTAAATTTTATTCTAGTCTGCACTGGGACACAATATAATTTCCTTAAATTTCGAGATTTATGCTCTTGATCTTACATATTTAAAGCAGCTTTGTCTGCTGAATTGTGGGACACACGCATTTTTTTTGTTTTCCTTGTTTGCGCCAATCAGTAGAAAATTACAATAGACAAAAGAACAGTCCAGGATTGCTTGTGGTATTTCAATTCTGCCCTGTTCAGACACCAGTAGCACGGTTCTGCTTAACGGTTTTAAGTGACTCTAAGGGTCCTAACCACTTCTTTAGGTTTTATTTTTGCCAACACTATGGGGAAAGCTGGACACCTCTATTCATGAGAGTTAGAACTGTATAGGAGCCAGTGTGTAGAAGATCAATATATTTTCTCATGACAACTGAGCTAGATGTAAGTCCATTGTTTACTAAGGAGAATGGCTTTGTGAAAAAAAGCCCCTTTTTGCTGCAGTTTATGGCTGGTTCGTAGACTCTGCACACTGAGGCACAGATGTCCAGTGCCTGGTGTATATGATTTGACCTGTAAAAGGAGTAGAATTTTGAAAATCCCTGGAAAATCCCTATTTGGCATATTTAACTCTGATATGAGGTCATAGAATATGGTGTAGAAACTGCACATGTGTCATGGAAAATCAAATGTCACCTGTGGACAGTATCCCTTTTGCAGTTGAATCAAAAATAGAAAGAGGAAGTAACAAGGAAAATAAAGATATTACTGCTTGTTACGCCTCTGTAGGTGGGCCCACCATTTTAGAGCATACCGAGCTTTACAAGTATTTGTAAATTTGAATTATTTTCATCAAAATAAATGGGTGGATGCATGGGAACACCCATGCTTCACCCATATAATGCCAACCTGATGCAATATAAGGCAAGGTAGTGCTATGCTCTGCTTTGCATCACTTTGCATTTACTAAATCACACAAAGCCATGTTCAATCGACCTTGTGTGGCTTAGTAAATGCCAAAATGGATTTTGCATCAGGTCTGCTTTACAAAAGTGATGCAATCTGGACACAAGGTTGTAGTGAATCTGGATCCTAATATTCAAGAAGAATGTCTGCCACCCACAAGAATCAAAGGAAAACCAAACTTCCATAATGGAAGAAACCAGCTCAAAGCATTAAGACAGAGTCACAAGAGACTTTTAAAGAACCCACTATAAAAGGCTGGTACTCTTTTTCTTGGATAAGTTCGCCCTAGATCTAGAAAATAAACTAGTAAATATGCAAAGGCAAAGAGGGCACTTCCCACACTGAAAACAAATGCAAGTACCTCATGGGTCCCCTCAAAAGATAAAGATGGCCACCAGGCCACCCTTTCAGCAAAAATAATTTAATTAGTATCTGGAAACTATCAATAATCAACATAAATGGATGAACCCCTGCCAGCCACAGGCCAATGGAGAAGTGGTGCAATTCATGAATACATTGACGAAGAAGCTCTGGATTGCAGGAGAACAAGTGTGTACATTGGTCAAGGATCATTAACCAGGAGGCAAATGTCAGGGACCATATGAAACATACTCCTGGAAATGATGGCATAAAAGTGAATGCCATCAGAGGGGACACTTCCATCATGTAATACTGAAGGATGACCAACTACCAGAAAATATTGGGACTCTTCATAGGGATCTTTTGATCATTCTGACAGCAGTGGACAACTCCAATGACTTAGTTACTTCTTTGCCCATAGTAAACACAGCACTGGAGGTGTCATGAACTGTCGGGGTGCTGGCTAGACTGGTGGCAGGGAAGACAAAGGAGGCAGAATACGAAAATAGAGCTGCCCAAGATCACACAGAGAGTCAGAAGAGAGAGGGGATCCAAAAGGGAATAAGGGGATAAGAGAGATAAGGCTCAGAAAGAACAGGCATTGAAGAGGAAATGTGGCACCGAGACTAACTAACACCCGAGGACGAATCTGAAAGAGATATGGATATATATATATATATATATATATATAGATAGATATCTCTATGTATAGATATACCAATATACATACATATATATATACATATATATATATATATATATATATATATATATATATCTCACAGCATAAACAATAAAGGGAATTTGGAGTAAAGCACTCAGGAGCTGCACAAAGTAAGAGTTGAACTCAGTAAGTTCCTCACCCACAATTGCTGTTACAGATTCTGACTGCTAATACCTATATATTGGGTATACATGCAAAGGCAGGGTCTGAGAAGCTGAACCCTATGGTGATGTTATAAAATTAATTGAAAAACAGTTCAGGAACAAGGATTTGCCACAGCTCAGGAACAGGAACAAAGATAGCTACAACTCAGGAACAGGGAATAACTACAGCTCAGGAACTCAGGAAATAAGAATAAGAAAAGCTCATGAAACAAGGTAGGATTAACTAAGGCTCTGGAACTTCAGGAAATAAGGGATAACTATGGCTTAGAATCTTCAGGAGGAAACAAGTGTTGGTCTCACTGGAAATCAGCTACAATGATGAACAATGGGCTGAAGGGGGCTGAGGCTTAATAGTGCTCACAGTAATCACATGCATCAAGTGTAAGCAGGGTAGCAGCAGCCAGCCACAAGTGTGCTGAATTCCTACAGCCATCCTTGGCCTGCAAGAGTGGTGATGAAGCAGTGAGCAGGCGTTTATAGATATTGGAGTTCCAAGCATGAGCAGACCGGCTTCCACAAAACCCGGCATGAACTGGGAATGGATGGTAATTTCCAAAGAGGGTCCAAATGGCTGAAGGTCAGAATATGTATGTACGGGAAGGTCTGAAAGCTTATTAGAGCATTGGAAAGGGCCAAAATTTGCCCCTGTGGTGGGCTTGGGAGCACAGGGAGTAATTTGTGACAGGAGGTTGACCATGAATCATGGTCAAGAGGACAGGAACTTAATGATGAAATTATATTAGAGAAAGATATGGAAACTCAGGTCTTCATCAGGGTCATATCACTCTCTGAACTCTCAGCCTGTTTTGTCTGTGCAACTAAACCACTATGTGGCCTGAGTGGTACTTAGGTTCTAGATATGATCAATGGATGGACTTGATTTTCTGATTTAAAGTCATAACCATCATCCCCTGGTGGAGGAGCAGTCATCCTATTTTGAGATCCTCATCTGTCTGGCCAGGATCTCTGTGCTGCAATGTGAGCAGCAATGTGAGCTCCTGAGCATAATATCAACAAGTGCCTCATATAAGCAATCTATCAAAAAGTGCTTTGAACACTATTGAGTTGGGGCAGTATAATGAAGGAGTGTGTTTGTTGAGAACACAGCTGTGCACCTGTTTCATGATACTATGCTTTCTAAAATGCTTACATTTAACTCCAAATTGTATGGATTAGTGCATGGGCTGCTAACAGCACAGGCCAAAACTCAAAAGAAGTAATTGTCCCTTTCTTCAAGCTATGTTGTATGCAGAAAATACATTAACTTAGTGGCAGTACTTTTAAAAATCTACTGATTGGGCTGATACAAAAAAGCATTTATTAATATAGGCAGTACTACTGTATGAGTACTCTTTGTGAATCAGCCTTAAAATGCCCAACACCCTGTTAGTAAACATGCAAGTAGGACATTGAGCATTCTATTTGTACTAAATATACAGGAATATTATCATTGTATTTTGTTTTTAGATGTTTTAAAGCCAATTCACAAAGACACATAAGACTGAGTAAAAGTGTGCTAGAGGAGTACTGCTATATGTGTTGGTGGCTATGCCCCTGTTAGTGAGATAATCTGCAAACAGTAAACTTGATTTTGAATTGAAACAAATAATAGCTCTAGCTCTTGTCCTATGAATTAAAACACTGATATTATTAAACATCTTGACCTACTTATAAACTTGATCTGCTACAAAGGAAATTAAAAAATGCTGCTTTGTCAACTATTTTGAAGACTCAAGGGTGGATTGTAAGCACTTGTATCGGCTCAGACTACAAACCAAGTTCCTCATCCGATGTTGTAACATCTACAAAAGTACATTAAAGAGAGATGCCAAAACAAAAATTGGAACAGAAGAATTGCACAACTGTTTCAGGAAACATGTGTAAGACACATGCCAGCCTTTACTAATTTATTGACATTTTTAAAAAGGAACATAGCTACCAACTTTTTGAAAATTTAAAAGGCCTATGGGCTAATTAAGCCTGAATCTAAAAAAACAATAATAAACAAATCAAACATATGAACCCAAAAACCAAGCCTATTTCAAAATTCTTTAAAAAAAAACTTAAGTCACTTTTAGAGTGCATGTTTTTATCTTCTATTCTGGGACATTGACTTTAAAAAAGAAAGGTGTCACAGGGTACAGAAATCTGAGGTTTCCGCTGGTCAGCCCAGAGACAACTGCGGCGGCATTGGCCTCAGGGCAATGTCGTCTCACAGAAGGGTCTCCCAGCACCCTCAGAATGCACAGTGTGTGCATTCCAAGACTGCTGAGCAAGGGGGCCCCTACACTGCCCACAACATATTAGTTGGCAGTCCAGGGGCCCGCTGTGTCCTCCAGAACTGGCTTTCCACCAGCCTTTTTATGGCGGGGTCCACGCCATGAAAAGGCTGGTAAAAAGTAGAGTTGTGATCAGCACTGTGAGCCTGCTTAAGCATCGCTGTGGGTGAGCACGATTCCGATCGCCGTCATCCTATTGGGAACTATGCTCCTGGAGTTGGCGGCAGTCCCCTGATGGTCCAACCACCAGGGTCGTAATTTGGCAGTCAGACCACCTGGCGTGTGGTGGTCTAAGCACCACCGCAAATTTAGAGGTCATGAGACCAGCAGACTCTTAATTAGGCCCTGAGTATTGTTCACAAATAAACATCATCTGGCTTTGTTCCTAATCACAATTTATGCTTTAATTAATGAATGCTTACCATCATATCTGTTCCCATATTTGTCCTATACTAAGACACCAAATACACTCTACTTTATTAAGTAACTAATCACTTTCTAAAATACCACAAATTACACCTACCTGTGCCATTCAATAAAAAAATAAATAAAGCACTTTTACCTGATTAAAAGAAAAGGGAGTTTGCAGCTACTCAACATCCGCTGGTCAATGGCAAGAAACAATCCTTCGTAAGGAACTTAGGGCCTGATTATGAATTTGGCGGTTGGACCGCCAGACCATCATGTTGGCAGTCCTAAAAAGACTGTTGCACCGGCAGTCCCAAGAATGCTGTATTATCATGCAAACACGCTGGACACCTGCCAAGGAAAAAAGGCAGACTACCAGTGGCGCTGCAGCTTGTATCTAGGCAGTCTGATCTCCAATGCCACCAGCACCGTGGCCAAACACGGAGTGTTTTTACTAATACACTGTCACCATGGCAGGCTCCTCATGGTGGTAAGTCAATAGCAGCCAACCACTGCGGTACACGTCCAGCAAAGTAACAAACAAGTGCACATTGGATGAATTAAAAAAACAACATAGCTGACACACATTGGTCCAGTGGACACACCTGCAAATCACACTATAAAACACACCCCTCCACAGAATACAATCCTTTGCATTTCCACAGGGAGTAATACCCTTGTTTGGTAGCTCTCAATTGAAATGTACTCACCTTTGAGGATACCATTTGAATAGTGGGTGTAGTAGAGAAACTGACCTGACTGCAACTCCCAGGAGGCCATGTTTCTGTAATTCAAACCACCAGCCCAGTGGTCACTTGGCCAAATACCCTTGTTTGATAACTCTCAATTGACGTTTACTTACCTGGGAGGGATCAGAATACGGCTCATGCTCAACTCAAAGACGTGTCTGTCTACCTAGCTCCACTCTCACTTGCTGACCGAAGGTGAAACTTTTGAGGACAGGAATGATACCTTACCTAGTGTGTACAACAAGTATTCCTAAGGCCTCAAGATGCATCACCAGATTGATATTGGCAGCAGACACATTGGCAAAACAGTGTGCACATGATGACTCTAGTCACATATACAACAAAGTCCTGTGTTTGCCTGCATCCTACTTATCTAGCCCTCCAAACCGTCAAACCCATAAGTTGCCTCTCCACTGTGTGGGCTTCACTGGTGGTAAGATGTCATTTTGAGGCCATCTTCCAAAGTGCAACTGATCTGCACATCTCTACAGCTGCTTGATTCAAATAGGTTAGGCATGCTTCATACGTCATGTCAAATAACCCAATGCCATGGTAACTTGGCACAATAGGATTACCTACAACTTAACTATGTACAATGTCTCAGCTTACTGTAACGCAAAACCTTTGGAGTTAGATGTCACATTTCAAGCAGTAGTGATGTACATTCTGCATCAACTGGTCAAGCCACCATTGGGCACACGGAGGCCACAGAACAGACTACCACTACCCAACCACCAGCCCAGTGGTCACTTGGCCCCTTGTTTGGTAACTCTCAATTCAAGTTTGCCCACCTGGGAGTTACCAGAATACAGATCATGCTCAACTACCCTTGATGAAGCCCTCAATGATGACAACACTCCTTGATTTGTGAACTTGGAGGAAGATCCTGGCCTATCTGGGCAACCTGGTCAGATAGCAAGTGAGTCTCACTGTGGCCACAACGTTCTTCCCAGCCCTGTTGCTTCAACATCCCAGTCAATGATGTGCCTCCCAACCTGTGCACCTAGCACATTTTCTACCATCTTGTGCCCCCATTCCTGGATCCAGAGGTGCAACTCAACACTCTGGACACTGAGGGTCCAGGACCCAGTTGGAGAGGGCACCCTGTGTCAGGGGCACAGGCTCATGGGGGTAGGATGCGCGGGAGGGGTGCTGTGGGCCAGCAGAGTGAGGCCACGGGCTGCTGTTGGACAGGACACCATCAGCCATGTTTTGGGGGTCTATCAGGAGTCCCAAGGCAGGATGGGCCAGGTGTTGACTGAACTCCGGGGCATTAAGCAGCTGTAGGGTATCACAAATGAAGACATGGATGCCCATAATACCGAAATGGGCACCCTAACAGGGGTGCTGTGGGCAACTAACACCAAAGTGATGAGGACTTTACTTTGTCCTTTCCTGTGTGGCAAGTATATCATGCCAAAATACATCTGTGATAGACACAGGAAGGGAGATCCTGACAGAGGCACAAACAGATGCAGACACCGCTGCCTCTGCAGCAGCTGATCCCCCCTCACAAGCTGCGACATCCAGCAAAGAATCCAGGAGTTGCATATAGCAAGACACCCACCATTGCCAGTAAAAATCCTCTTCCTTTAGGTCCGCCTTTGTGTGTCATACATTCCCTCTGTGAATTGATCTTGAACTACCTTCCAGTTCCAATGGAAAGAGTACTCTGGACTTTGGACTTCTAATGGTGTGTCATCTACTCCAATGATTTCATTCACCATGACTGACCCCTTCACATTTGTCTTTTTGTTGAGTCATCTCACATAATATTTCTGTTAGTTATAGTTTCCCCAAAAAATACTCTTCATTGACTCATTGCCTGCTGTTTTTAATTTCACATTTAGCCATGTAAATATGTCAGACAATGTGAACCATACAATGATGATCCAAGGTACTTGTTCAAGATGGGATATGTTACAGGTGCACAGTGTCCAGCTCAGGATCACAACCATCCCACACAAACACATACATACACGTATCTAGTCAAAGAAGAAATTTAATTACAGTGTCCAGCACATAAGCTGTCAATATGTCTGAAATATTGCAAATCATAAATAATTTTGTCATACTGAGTAAATGAACATATTTAGAGGTACAGACCTCCAGACCATGGAAGGAAGGGATTTACCAGAAAATGTCCTATGGAATAGGCAAACATTGAAGTGGCTGATGTCATCAGAAGGAGCCATATCCCCTACTGCACCAAAGTAATCCAACATCATATGCTCCAAGATTCAGACAGATGGCAGTACAATAGTTTCTGAACATAGGGTCATTATGATCCAGTACTCATGCATCTGTTGGTATAACACAAACATACATCAGTGATTTGGCATAGGCACTGTGGCCTACACTGATGAAATACATCAAAAGCTACATACAGGTCATAAAAAAAGAGTGTTTAGCCAATGTGAAGGGTAACTAACATGGTTGTGCCCTAGGAAAGCTTATTTGTAGAACACATTATGCCGTATATGATGAATCAGGGCCACCACAGGACATGAAACAAGTCCAATGGAGTTTACACCCAAACTACCTACATTTCCTGGAACATTCCATTTCCACTTCGTATGCCAGAACAAAGTCACATACCTACCATTGTCACAGCTCTAAAATGCCCACATGAAGATGTCATGGTGAAGGTACCTTTAGAAAGAACTAAACAAGGAGTTTAGGCATGAAACCATACAATGACACAAGTAGCATTGCAAGCATCTGTAAAACAAAGTACATTGCAATAAATTTGACGACACAAGCAAAGTAACATTATCAAGGTGAGGTTGTGTCAAAAGCCAATTCATCAAACAGCCTTTGGCTGAATTTGGCTGAGTGCCAGCTCCCTCACTATTTTGAAAAATCAACTCCACACATTCTCACAACTACAGTAGATTGTACAGTCACAGTCATGACATCACATGAAATAGTTACACTCATGAGAAGAAGCTTTCAATAAGATCTTGCCTTCCTCTTCACTACTGCCATCTTCATTTGGCATTTCAAGATTCTCACCCAAAGGCACGGCAGGCTCCCCCTCCTCTGGAATGTACAAGATATTCCTCCACAGGGTGATAATGTGTAGCATGCAGCATGCCACAGTAATTTGACATACTTTCCTTGGTGAGTAGAGGAGGACTCCACCAGCCCTGTCCAGACAGCAAAGTCCTGCCTTCAGCAGCCCTAAAGTCTACTCCACTGCGCACCCTGTTCTTCCATGGGCCTCACTGAAGTGGACTTCCCCTGGCGCAGTTGAATTCCTCAGTGATGTCAATACCCAAGGACAGTTTGAATATGTTGAGTCTCCCATTCAGCAATGGGGCATGTGTGCAACAATGAGTCACTGGCTTCCTAATTGTAGCACCTGACATTGCTCACACACAATCAGGGCAGACATGACTTGTCAACCAGCCAGGCCCTCTCTGGTTGCAGTTGTGACATCATCTGGGGTATGGTGCTGTTCCGCATTTTCAAGGAATCATGGGCTGATCCATGGTAACGAGCACAGACGTTTGAGATGTAGAGATCAGTTAAACAGACAACTTGCACATTGCTGGAATGGAAGTTTTTTCTGTGCCAATTGACTTATTCGGTGGCCTGAGGTTGCACCAAGGCAACATGTGTACCACCACATGTGGGAGGCAGGCAAAACCATAGAAATCAGCCTTCACATTGCCTCAATCCTCACGTCGGGGGAACCTGATATTGCTGTCAATGTGTTTCAACATTGCTTAGAGAAAATCTCTCAACACTACACTGAACTTAGGTTGGGACAACCACCAGATAGGGCCACTGTATGTTGGAAGGACCCTATGAATGTGCAATATTGCCATGACATGAACAATGGGTGATATGCAATATGGATTACTGTTGGCTGGCGTCAGATCTGCTCCAACTGATAGCATAAATCCACTATTGTTTGCTTATTCAGATAGTACAGCTGGATAATGTGGCATTCCTCCATGGTTTGGAGGTCTTGCAATGGACCGTAGACAGGAGGTTATCGCAGCCTCCCTCTCCCTGGGTACCTATATGTGAAAATATATGATTTTAGAGCATTAGTCACTGTGTCCACACCAACATACAGGATGCATATAAACAAAATCATGTGACAAAGCATTTCTGACTGGAAATACATTATAACTAGTACAGATCAAAGCTGTCAACTACACAAGGGTCAAATGTGCCCTGCATGATTGTTAACACATGTGCCCACAGTATGTATTCAGGCAACACCCAACTATCTGCTACTCGATTGCCCCTCAAAACGTGACAGTGTTTTCTAACCGTCAAAAATAACGTCAGCGATGGTGGACAGTGCACCACCATCATATGCCATCTGTGCCCTGCAATACAATACAGTGATCATTGTGTGGTAGGACCTACACAACAAGACTGATTTAGGATGTTTCTGATGGTCCGACACATATATTGTTGTTGTGACACATTTTACAGGGTCATACACCATATTTCCAAATGCCAAAATGGCGGATACCTGACCCACCCTATTGGACATCATGGACCACCTGTTGCCGCGGGCGGAAGCCGTCCACACAGTGGGTGGTACAAACTGAGTGAGGCACAGCTATAGGCTAATGTTATTGCCTCTGGGGGTTGCAGGCCAATGGCTGTGGCCATTGGCAGTGATGACCGCATACGTGGCGCACGTGTACACCGTGTTTTGCAAAATCAGTCACTTGACTTTCGACACTGCTGCTTTCAACACCTTCACCACTTCAGCTGCTGTGTGCCACCTCTGGGAGCAATCATGCCACAGCCAGCAGGGGAAAGGACCCCTGCCTTCTCTCCAGAAGACCTGGAGAAGCTTGTGGACGCCTTCCTTCCCCTGTTTTTCTCAGCTCTATGTCTCACCAGAGGAGCAGGTAAGAGTCTCATAGGCACAAGTGACTCTGTTATACACCATTCTTTCCCTTCTCACAGGCTAAAATGTGCCCCTGTGTGCCAGTTTGACTTCTTGTGCGCCTGTTGTTGCAGTTTGTGTGGCATCAATGGGATGTTCATGGTGCAGGTATTGGTGCAAAGTATTATGGCCCTCATTTGGAGATTGGCAGTAAAAACCACCTACTGCCGCGGCAAAGGCTGCCAAAGGACCGTCGCCTCGGCTACCAGCCGTCTGCCTTATTATGACCACAGTCGGATTTCCACCAGAAGAATGGCGGAAATCCGCTGTGGCCATGCCGGCGGATGACCCATAATACGGCCTGGAGGTGCTCTGCTGGAGAAGCGCTGCTGGTGGCAGCAGCGCCCCACCCTGTCTCCTGCCTGAGGACCCCCTGAACACAGGAAAGTTGGGTCTCTGACTGGGGAGGGGGGTGGGGGGTGTTGTGTGTGTGTGGGTGTGTGTGTGAATGTTTGTGTGTGTGGGTGTGTGTTGAATGCGTGTGTGCATGTATGGAGGTGTGAGTGCATGTATGTTGTGCACACAAAAAAAGGGAGCACACTGCCTCACACTCCAGCATAAAATAGCCCCAATGCATCATGGTAAATGCAGTCATTTGATTTAAAGATAGAGAAATTTTTCAAAAAGTCTTTCACCTTAAGTAGGTGCAGCAAGTGCTGTATCTCTGGACACGTGTTTCTGGCTTTCGGCCGTCATCAGCAGATAGAAAATATATCTGAAGGGGTTGCTTGAAATGCCGCCGAACGTCTTCACAGGTTTTTGTACCACTCAGTAGGCGAACAGGTGCATCACCAGAGCTCGTCAGCTCGTAGGCTCACGGGAGCTGTCAATTAGACACACAAAAAAAGGGAGCACACTGCCTCACACTCCAGCATAAAATAGCCCCAATGCATCATGGTAAATGCAGTCATTTGATTTAAAGATAGAGAAATTTTTCAAAAAGTCTTTCACCTTAAGAAGGTGCAGCAAGTGCTGTATCTCTGCATGTATGTTGTGTTGTGTGAATGCGTGTCTGCGTGTATGTATGAAAGTGTGTGCAGATGTGTGTGAATAGATGTATGCATGCGTGAATGCATGTGGGAATGGGTGTGTGTATGCATGTGTGTGTGTGTGAAAGGGGTGTGAATGTAGTGGGGGGCTAACTGGAGAGGTGGGACCTCTATCAGTGACAGGGAAGGAATTCTCTGTCACTGATAGTGCCTACCGCTATGGTTTTTGTGGTGTTAAGAAAGCCACGAAAACCATGGCGGTAGGTGGGGTCATAATCCCGCATTCGGAACAGTGACGGCCGAAGGGCTATATATAGATAGACCGTGGCGGTCGGAGTGGTACAATGGTGGGTTGGCTTCAGCTAACCCGCCAATGTCTTAATATGCCAGTAAGTACCGGCAGCCTGTTGGCAATATTTACTGCTATATAAACGCCGACCGCCGGGGTCGTAATGACCCCCTATATGTTTTGAACGTTCACATTGTGTTGTGTGATTTGTTTTGAGGCCTAAATTCTCATTGTGTTGAATGCATATATCTAGGCAAGGAGATTTTACTGGCATACAATGACATTTCATTGGATATGATGGTAGAAAATGTCAGCCAATATGTGTGTGCATGACAGCTCGAGATGTGTATGCATCTTGTTTGTGTCATTTGAGGGAGGATCTTCTAAGCAATGTATATTGTGGTATATATCTTTTATCTCACATCTGGCCTTGCCAACCTGTCATTTGGGAGGCATATCATGACTCACTGTGCCCTTCAGGTTGCCACACAAGCCACATAGATGATGGCAACATGATGTACTGTCATGCATGGAGGTAATGGAAATGTGAGTGTCATGTAGGTTATGTATGCTCAGCCTAGAGAGCCCAGGCCTGTTAAATGTATCTCCCAGTATGGGACATACTCCAGACTGTGGGAGAGTCACTGTGGCTATGCAACTGTGGCACTGTGTCGACTTTCTGTAGACCTGCCGATCCCTTCATGTGGCCAATATGAGACTCTACTGGCAAAACATGCCCTGGATGTGTCAGTCCATTGACTAGATAAGGAGTGGGTACTAAGGTAAATCCCTGAACTAGCCCACATGAGCATTTTGCATCATTGTCAATGTGTGTCTGTGACTTATGGCAGGTCCCTTATTCCCACAGCTCTAATGTCACCTTCACATTAGTCATATTTGCCCAATACAGGTGTATTGCACAATTGACAAACCCACAGTGCAGATAGTGTGTAGATTCCAGGAAGGCCATGACTTGTGACTCAGTAGCTTGGTTACAGAGCAGAAATTGAACCAAACATACATGTGTATGTTGGATGCATCTCTGTAGGTTTACCACATATGTTTTAGCAATTGAGTGTGTTCAAATTATTTTTATTGATATTATTTTAATGTTTTTTATTGATTTAAAATATGTTGACATTATTTTATTTAGCAATATATCATTGATATTATATTATTATTAAAGTAATATTTATTTAAATATATTTATTCAAATATATTCTAATGGCTATTTTGAAGTGTGAATAATAAATATAATCCCCTCTCCGATAATTATGTTTTGCAATGTAGTTTATGTTAGATTGAGAATATTTAATTTGTCCCCACCCCTGAGTTCAATTGGAAGCATTAAATCTGACCTTTAGTTTGGGGTGCAATAATAAATCTGAAGACCCTCTTCAAGGTCCCACACTTTCCTTAAGACTGTGTAGTTAAGAATAGTGAATCTGAGCCTCTACAGTCCAATACATTTCTTAAAGCTTGTTGAGTTTGGAGCATGAATAGTAAATGTGAAGTCCCCAGAGTCTAACATTTTCTGAAAAGTTGCTTAGTTTGGAGTGCTAGTATCAAATCGCCCTCACAGAAATCCACCTTCATCCTTAATACAGCTTAGTTTTGTAGTGGGGAATATAAATATGGCTCCCTGCACCCCTGCCCAAAGTCACAACTTTCCCTAAATATTTCTTTGTCTGAAGTGGGAATAGTAAATCTAATAGTAAATCTAACCTTCCTGGAATCCAACACTTTCTCCAATGTTGTTTAGTATGGGGCGCGCTTATAAAGCCTTCCTCCAGCCGAGAGACTAACACTTTCCACAAATGTTGGTTAGTGCGGAGTAGGAATAATAAATATGCCACACCTCCAAGTCCAACACTTTTCCAAACATTGTTTACTTTGGACTTGGAATAGTACATTTTACGTCCCTAGAGTACAACACTTTTCCCAATTGTTGCTTAGTCAGACATGAGAATAGTAAATATGGCCTTCACAGAATCAAACATAATTCTCAATATTGTTTAATTTTAAGTGAAAATAACAGAGTCCAACACTTTCCCCAAATATTGGTTAGGCTTGGAGCAGGAATAGTAAGTTAAGCTTCAATACTTTCCACAAATGACTTTCTTTGGTTAGTAAATAACCAATAAATAATTGTTTAATAGCATTTAAAAATGCTAAAGTACATTAAAACACATTTTTATTTTTGTATAAAATTTTACATTTTCTTTATGGTACTACACACGTTTTAAATTAGTCATTGTATTACAATTAATGTAATGATGATATAAAGTCCGCATAGGATATATATCTTTCACAAATATTCATTTTACATTTACATTAAATAGTTTTCTGTTATTTTTAGACTGTTACATATAATAATACTACAGATGGTTTATTACTATTAAACCATTTACATAGAAGAAATATAAATTTTTAATTTAAATGAAAAACATTAATTTCTTACACATTGCATTCAAACCATAATAAATTATTAATGTTTATTTGTTTAAAGAGAAACATTTTTGGTAATTTGTAGACACTTTATTAGCTAAATATAATATTTTTGCATATGCACATCAACTTTTTTTGTACATAAGATAACTTTGAACTTTTTTATTTTCATTATTGTGTAAATTACTTTCTAGTATTTCTTCTTCCCTTAGTTAATGGAGATCAATATGGAGGTTGGTGGTGGGATCGCGTCTCTTTACATTAGGTAAGGCACATTTTAAGTTCAATTATAACATTAAATAGAGATTTTGGGTGGGGTGCTTTATGTTTTATTAGGTTTAGGACGGTGTTTGGGTGTCAGATAGTTTTTTTGTTTTATACTTTTTTGTGTGAGTGTTAGAGTTAGGGCCTCATTTTGAGTTTGGCAGATGGGAAAGCCTGTCAGCCAAACTCCCGACAGGGTGACTGCCACCTTTGTGGTGACCACCCTGCCGGTCCTATTAGGAGTTTACTGCTAGGCCGGCGGGCAGAAACCGAAGTTTCCGCCCTCCGGCCTAGAGGGAAACAGGCTACAGCATTGTCTCCGGCTCATAATCAAGCAGGTGGCACTGCGGCAGCCCGCAGGGTGCACCAACACCTTTGCAATGTTCAAGGTCCGCTTTGCAGACAGTGAACATTGTGATGGTGCTGGGCAGGGGAACCCCTGCACTGCTCATACTATGTGCATTGGCAGTACAGGGGGCCCCCTGTTGACCCCTGTACCTGATCTCCGGCAGCCTTTTAATGGAATTGAAACATTTATTCATGAATTAAATTTTTTGACCTTTAGTGGTTATCTCGAATACAAAGATTTCATTTGTGACTTGGAAGAATTATGTTTTTAAACAAATTTGAGTTTCTCAATATTTAGGATATTTTTATTAGACTAATGACAGTTGCATGGGATTTATGAAGAAGTCCTACTTCTCAAAATTCTAAGTATTAATTATATCTTAGTTGAAAATCTAAAGTTTGAATAATGAAAAATGTAATGTTCGGTGTGCATTGTTTTGAAGGTATTGTTAATTGTTTTTATGTATTGTTGTTTTTATTGCATATTCTTGCTACGTTCTTACATTTTTATCTATATTGTGTATTGATTTTGGGTGTTTTAAGTGTAGTTAGGAGGTTATGTACATTAGGGTTTTTTGGTTAAATGTTTCCTTTATTAATGTATTTTGTTTCAATTTGTTTAATACATGTTATTTATATATTCAGTAAATATTGAAAACAATATGCTTTACTATTAATTTGAACTTACACTATATTAGTATTTTTTTTTACTGTTTGTTCATTAACCCCTTCGCTGCCAGGCCTTTTCCCCCTCCTGTGCCAGGCCCTTTTTTGCCTATTTGGGGCAGTTCGCGCTAAGGCCCTCATAACTTTTTGTCCACATAAGCTAACCAAGCCAAATTTGCGTCCTTTTTTTCCAACATCCTAGGGATTCTAAAGGTACCCAGACTTTGTGGGTTCCCCTGAAGGAGGCCAAGAAATTGGCCAAAATACAGTGAAAATTTCGTTTTTTTCAAAAAAATTGGAAAAAGGGGCTGCAGAAGAAGGCTTGTGGTTTTTCCCCTGAAAATGGCATCAACAAAGGGTCTGCGGTGCTAAACTCAGCAGCTTCCCAGCTTTCAGGAACAGGCAGACTTGAATCCGAAAACCCAATTTTTCAACACAATTTTGGCATTTTACTGGGGCATACCCCATTTGTGCAATTTTTTGTGCTTTCAGCCTCCTTCCAGACAGTGACAGGAATGGTCATGAAACCAATGCTGCATCCCAGAAACCTAAACATTTCTGAAAAGTAGACAAAATTCTGAATTCAGCAAGGGGTCATTTGTGTAGATCCTACAAGGGTTTCCTACAGAAAATAACAGCTGAAAAAGAAAAATATTGAAATTGAGGTGAAAAAACCATCAATTTTTCTCTACGTTTTACTCTGTAACTTTTCCCTGCAATGTCAGATTATCGAAAGCAATATACCGTTACGTCTGCTGGACTCCTCTGGTTGCGGGGATATATAGGGTTTGTAGGTTCATCAAGAACCCGAGGAACCCAGTGCCAATAAATGAGCTGCACCCTGCAGTGCGTTTTCATTCTATACCGGGTATACAGCAATTCATTTGCTGAAATATAAGGAGTAAAAAATTGCTATCAAGAAAACCTTTGCATTTCCAAAAAGGGCACAAGATAAGGTGTTGAGGAGCAGTGGTTATTTGCACATCTCTGAATTCCGGGGTGACCATAGTAGCACGTGAATTACAGGGAATTTCTCAAATAGATGTCTTTTTTACACACACTCCTATATTTGGAAGGAAAAAATGTAGAGAAACACAAGGGGCAATAGTACTTGTTTTGCTAATCTATGTTCCCCCAAGTCTCCCGATAAAAATGGTACCTCACTTGTGTGGGTAGGCCTAGCACCCGCGACAGGATATGCCCCAAAACACAACGTGGACACATCACAGAAAACAGAGCTGTTTTTAGCAAAGTGACTACCTGTAGATTTTGGCCTCTAGCTCAGCCGCCACCTAGGGAAACCTACCAAACCTGTGCATTTCTGAAAACTAGAGACCTAGGGGAATCCAAGGAGGGGTGACTTGTGTGGCTCGGACCAGGTTCTGTTACCCAGAATCCTTTGCAAACCTCAAAATTTGGCTAAAAAAACACATGTTCCTCACATTTCTGTGGCAGAAAGTTTTGGAATCTGAGAGGAGCCACAAATTTCCTTCCACCCAGCGTTCCCCCACGTCTCCCGATAAAAATGATACCTCACTTGTGTGGGTAGGCCTAGCACCCGCGACAGGATATGCCCCAAAACATAACGTGGACACATCACAGAAAACAGAGCTGTTTTTAGCAAAGTGACTACCTGTAGATTTTGGCCTCTAGCTCAGCCGCCACCTAGGGAAACCTACCAAACCTGTGCATTTCTGAAAACTAGAGACCTAGGGGAATCCAAGGAGGGGTGACTTGTGGGGCTCGGACCAGGTTCTGTTACCCAGAATCCTTTGCAAACCTCAAAATTTGGCTAAAAAAACACATGTTCCTCACATTTCTGTGGCAGAAAGTTCTGGAATCTGAGAGGAGCCACAAATTTCCTTCCACCCAGCGTTCCCCCACGTCTCCCGATAAAAATGATACCTCACTTGTGTGGGTAGGCCTAGCACCCGCGACAGGATATGCCCCAAAACACAACGTGGACACATCACAGAAAACAGAGCTGTTTTTAGCAAAGTGACTACCTGTAGATTTTGGCCTCTAGCTCAGCCGCCACCTAGGGAAACCTACCAAACCTGTGCATTTCTGAAAACTAGAGACCTATGGGAATCTAAGGAGGGGTGACTTGTGTGGCTCGGACCAGGTTCTGTTACCCAGAATCCTTTGCAAACCTCAAAATTTGGCTAAAAAAACACATGTTCCTCACATTTCTGTGGCAGAAAGTTCTGGAATCTGAGAGGAGCCACAAATTTCCTTCCACCCAGCGTTCCCCCACGTCTCCCGATAAAAATGATACCTCACTTGTGTGGGTAGGCCTAGCGCCCGCGACAGGATATGCCCCAAAACACAACGTGGACATATCACAGAAAACAGAGCTGTTTTTAGCAAAGTGACTACCTGTAGATTTTGGCCTCTAGCTCAGCCGCCACCTAGGGAAACCTACCAAACCTGTGCATTTCTGAAAACTAGAGACCTAGGGGAATCCAAGGAGGGGTGACTTGCGGGGCTCGGACCAGGTTCTGTTACCCAGAATCCTTTGCAAACCTCAAAATTTGGCTAAAAAAACACATGTTCCTCACATTTCTGTGGCAGAAAGTTCTGGAATCTGAGAGGAGCCACAAATTTCCTTCCACCCAGCGTTCCCCCACGTCTCCCAATAAAAATGATACCTCACTTGTGTGGGTAGGCCTAGCGCCCGCGACAGGATATGCCCCAAAACACAACGTGGACATATCACAGAAAACAGAGCTGTTTTTAGCAAAGTGACTACCTGTAGATTTTGGCCTCTAGCTCAGCCGCCACCTAGGGAAACCTACCAAACCTGTGCATTTCTGAAAACTAGAGACCTAGGGGAATCCAAGGAGGGGTGACTTGCGGGGCTCGGACCAGGTTCTGTTACCCAGAATCCTTTGCAAACCTCAAAATTTGGCTAAAAATACACATGTCCCTCACATTTCTGTGGCAGAAAGTTCTGGAATCTGAGAGGAGCTACAAATTTCCTTCCACCCAGCGTTCCCCCAAGTCTCCCGATAAAAATGATACCTCACTTGCGTGGGTAGGCCTAGCGCCGGCGACAGGAAACACCCCAAAGCGCAACGTGGACACATCCTAAATTTTGGAAAAAAACAGAGGTGTTTCTTGCGAAGTGCCTACCTGTAGATTTTGGCCTCTAGCTCAGCCGGCACCTAGGGAAACCTACCAAACCTGTGCATTTCTGAAAACTAGAGACCTAGGGGAATCCAAGGAGGGGTGACTTGCGGGGCTCGGACCAGGTTCTGTTACCCAGAATCCTTTGCAAACCTCAAAATTTGGCTAAAAATACACATGTTACTCACATTTCTGTGGCAGAAAGTTCTGGAATCTGAGAGGAGCCACAAATTTCCTTCTACCCAGCGTTCCCCCAAGTCTCCCGATAAAAATGATACCTCACTTGCGTGGGTAGGCCTAGCGCCGGCGACAGGAAACACCCCAAAGCGCAACGTGGACACATCCTAAATTTTGGAAAAAAACAGAGGTGTTTCTTGCGAAGTGCCTACCTGTAGATTTTGGCCTCTAGCTCAGCCGGCACCTAGGGAAACCTACCAAACCTGTGCATTTCTGAAAACTAGAGACCTAGGGGAATCCAAGGAGGGGTGACTTGCGGGGCTCGGACCAGGTTCTGTTACCCAGAATCCTTTGCAAACCTCAAAATTTGGCTAAAAATACACATGTTACTCACATTTCTGTGGCAGAAAGTTCTGGAATCTGAGAGGAGCCACAAATTTCCTTCTACCCAGCGTTCCCCCAAGTCTCCCGATAAAAATGATACCTCACTTGCGTGGGTAGGCCTAGCGCCGGCGACAGGAAACACCCCAAAGCGCAACGTGGACACATCCTAAATTTTGGAAAAAAACAGAGGTGTTTCTTGCGAAGTGCCTACCTGTAGATTTTGGCCTCTAGCTCAGCCGGCACCTAGGGAAACCTACCAAACCTGTGCATTTCTGAAAACTAGAGACCTAGGGGAATCCAAGGAGGGGTGACTTGCGGGGCTCGGACCAGGTTCTGTTACCCAGAATCCTTTGCAAACCTCAAAATTTGGCTAAAAATACACATGTTACTCACATTTCTGTGGCAGAAAGTTCTAGAATCTGAGAGGAGCCACAAATTTCCTTCTACCCAGCGTTCCCCCAAGTCTCCCGATTAAAATGATACCTCACTTGTGTGGGTAGGACTAGCGCCCACGAAAGGAAAGGGCCCAAAACACAACGTGGACACATCACATTTTTTTATAAAAAGCAGTGCCTACCTGTGGATTTTGGCCTGTAGCTCAGCCGACACCTGAGGAAACCTAGCAAACCAGTGCATTTTTGAAAACTAGAAACCCAGGGGAATCCAAGATGGGGTGACTTGCGGGGCTCTGACCAGGTTATGTTACCCAGAATCCTTTGCAAACATCAAAATTTGGCCCAAAAAACACTTTTTACTCTCATTTCGGTGACAGAAAGTTCTGGAATCTGAGAGGAGCCACAAATTTCCTTCCACCCAGCGTTCCCCTAAGTCTCTCGATAAAAATGGTACATCACTTCTGTGGGTAGGCCTAGCGCCCACAAAAGGAAATGGCCCAAAACACAACGTGGACACAACATATTTTTTCGCAGAAAACAGAGGTGTTTTTTGCAAGGTGCCTACCTGTGGTGTTTGGCCTGTAGCTCAGCCGGCCCCAGGGGGGGGGGCAGAAATGCCCTAAAATAAATTTGCCCCCCCAACCCCCACCCTCCCCCGCCGGGAGCGACCCTTGCCTACGGGGTCGCTCCCCCTGCGTGACATTGGCACCAAAAAACAAATCCCCGGTGCCTAGTGGTTTCTGCCCCCTTGGGGGCAGGTTGACCTAAACTCAGCCAATCTGCCCCCAAGGGGGGCAGAAATGGCCTAAATACAATTTGTCCCCCAGGGGAGCGACTTTTGCCTGATGGGTCGCTCCCCATCTCTAAAAAAAAAAAACAAAGGAAAAAATAAAGAAAAAAAAGAAAAATTCCCCTGGCGCCTAGAGTGTTCTGCCCCCCCCCCCGGGGGCAGTTCGGCCTAATAATAGGCCGATCTGTCCCCCGGGGGGGCAGAAATGGCCTAAAATAAATTTGCCCCCCCAACACCCACCCCCCCCCCCCGGGAGCGACCCTTGCCTACGGGGTCGCTCCCCCTGCGTGACATTGGCGCCAAAAAACAAATCCCCGGTGCCTAGTGGTTTCTGCCCCCTTGGGGGCAGATTGACCTAAAATTGGCCAATCTGCCCCCAGGGGGGCAGAAATGGTCTAAATACAATTTGCCCCCCCAGGGGAGCGACCCTTGCCTGATGGGTCGCTCCCCGTCTCTAAAAAAAGAAACAACAACAAGAAAAAACACAAAGAAAAAATTGCCCTGGCGCCTAGAGTGTTCTGCCCCCCCCCGGGGGCAGTTCGGCCTAATAATAGGCCGATCTGTCCCCCGGGGGGGCAGAAATGGCCTAAAATAAATTTGCACCCCCAACCCCCCCCCCCCCCCGGGAGCGACCCTTGCCTACGGGGTCGCTCCCCCTGCGTGACATTGGCGCCAAAAAACAAATCCCCGGTGCCTAGTGGTTTCTGCCCCCTTGGGGGCAGATTGACCTAAAATTGGCCAATCTGCCCCCAGGGGGGCAGAAATGGTCTAAATACAATTTGCCCCCCCCAGGGGAGCGACCCTTGCCTGATGGGTCGCTCCCCATCTCTAAAAAAAGAAACAACAAAAAAAAAAACACAAAAAAAAAATTGCCCTGGCGCCTAGAGTGTTCTGCCCCCCCCCGGGGACAGTTCGGCCTAATAATAGGCCGATCTGTCCCCCGGGGGGGCAGAAATGGCCTAAAATAAATTTGCCCCCCCAACCCCCACCCCCCCCCCCCCCGGGAGCGACCCTTGCCTACGGGGTCGCTCCCCCTGCGTGACATTGGCGCCAAAAAACAAATCCCCGGTGCCTAGTGATTTCTGCCCCCTTGGGGGCAGATTGACCTAAAATTGGCCAATCTGCCCCCAGGGGGGCAGAAATGGTCTAAATACAATTTGCCCCCCCAGGGGAGCGACCCTTGCCTGATGGGTCGCTCCCCATCTCTAAAAAAAGAAACAACAAAAAAAAAAACCACAAAAAAAAAATTGCCCTGGCGCCTAGAGTGTTCTGCCCCCCCCCCCCCGGGGGCAGTTCGGCCTAATAATAGGCCGATCTGTCCCCCGGGGGGGCAGAAATGGCCTAAAATAAATTTGCCCCCCCAACCCCCCCCCCCCCCCCCCGGGAGCGACCCTTGCCTACGGGGTCGCTCCCCCTGCGTGACATTGGCGCCAAAAAACAAATCCCCGGTGCCTAGTGGTTTCTGCCCCCTTGGGGGCAGATTGACCTAAAATCGGCCAATCTGCCCCCAGGGGGGCAGAAATGGTCTAAATACAATTTGCCCCCCAGGGGAGCGACCCTTGCCTGATGGGTCGCTCCCCATCTCTAAAAAAAAAAAAAGAACAAAAAAAAAAAACACAAAAAAAAAATGTGCCCTGGCGCCTAGAGGTTTCTTCCCCCCCTGGGGGCAGATCGGCCTAATAATAGGCCGATCTGCCCCCAGGGGGGGCAGAAATGGCCTAAAATAAATTCCCCTCCCCCCCAGGGAGCGACCCTTGCCTAAGTGGTCGCTCCCTTTGCGTGAAATTCACGCAAAGAAAAAACTCCCTGGTGTCTAGTGGTTTCTACCCCCCTTGGGGGCAGATTGGCCTCATCAAAATAGGCCAATCTGCCCCCAAGGGGGGCAGAAATGGGCAAAATATAATTTTCCCCCAAGGGGAGCGACCCTTGCCTAAGGGGTCGCTCCCCACCAAAAAAAAAAAAAATGAAACAAAAAAAAAAAAAAGGTCCCTGGTGCCTAGAGGTTTCTGCCCCCCCTGGGGGCAGATCGGCCTAATAGTAGGCCGATCTGCCCCCAGGGGGGGCAGAAAAGGCCTTCCCGAAAATATGCCCCCCTGGGAGCGACCCTTGCCCAAGGGGTCGCTCCCTTTTGTCAATAACAATAAAAAAAAAAAAAATCCCTGGTGTCTAGTGGTTTCTACCCCCCTTGGGGGCAGATTGGCCTCATCAAAATAGGCCAATCTGCCCCCAAGGGGGGCAGAAATGGCCAAAATATAATTTTACCCCAAGGGAAACGACCCTTGCCTAAGGGGTCGCTCCCCACCTCAATAAAAAAAAAATGAAACAAAAAAAAAAAAAAAAAAAAAAATGGTCCCTGGTGCCTAGAGGTTTCTGCCCCCCCTGGGGGCAGAAAAGGCCTTTTCACAAAAATGCCCCCCCTGGGAGCGACCCTTGCCCAAGGGGTCGCTCCCTTTTGTCAATTTCTACGAAAAAAAAAAAAATCCCTGGTGTCTAGTGGGGTTTCAAAAACCGGATTGCAAGCAATCCGGCTTTTGAAACCCTCGGAGGGACTTCAAAGGGAAGGAAATACTTTTCCTTCCCTTTGAAGCCCCTCCGGGCCTCCCAAGTGATTGAAAAAGAAATGCTTTTGCATTTCTTTTTCAATCGCGCTGGAAGCAGAGCTTCCAGCGCGACGAGGGAGGCCCCTGTGACACATCAGCGCGCGCGCGCGCGCTGACGTCACAGGGGGGGGTGGGGGGGGTCGGGGGTGGAAGGGGAAGGTCTTCCCCTTCCATCCCCGACTTGGGGGGGGAAGGGGGTGCACGGGGGCGCGCTAGCGCGCCCCCAAGTTCCCCTGTGCCATGGACGAGATGATCTCGTCCAAGGCACAGGGGAACTGTAGCCTTGGACGAGATCATCTCGTCCAAGGCACAGAAGAGGTTAAGTAATTTTATTTATCCTTGGTTGTATGTTATGAAGTCTAGTTCCTTTTGGGATGTTAGTTCTGTGTATAATGTTGATTTTTGCATATGATTTGCATGCATGTATTCTATTTGTTTGGATAGTTTTGGTTTTAGGATTGGAGTAGAGATTTTTGGATTTTAGCTCCTGGTAATTGTGCTCTTTTTGAAGAATTTCCATGAAGTGGTATTGTTTGGTTATGTCAGCCTAATATCGATTTAAATGAATTGTCCCAGCCTCCTGTTACATTATTGTTCTTTGATTAATTGTTTAGGGTACTTTTATATACATTCCACAACTCTGGGGCTGATTATGAGTTTGGCGGATGGAAACATCATGTTGACCTCCCCATAGGCCCCAATATTACTTTCACACTCGGCTAAACCAAGCTTTCCAACAGTCAGCCTAGTGGGAAAGGTGCTACAACATTGTCGCCGGATCATAATAGAGCCAGCGCCAATGCTGCTGCATCCAGGGGGCACCAGCATCCCCAAAATGCACACTGTCTGCACTGCAGATAGTGCACATTTCAAGGGTGCTGGGCAGGGGATCCCCGTACTGCCCATGCCATGGACATGAGCAGTGCAAGGGCTCCCCTGTGACCCCCTGCACTGTTTTCTCCATCAGGTTGGGGGAGAACAAGGTTGTAATCAGAAGGGCAGCACTGAGTTCAGCGCCGCCCTGGCTTATTACAACCACGACCGCTTTCGTCCTGTCTGGATACTGATCCTGGCAGGGACGGCAGTCTTTTGTCAGTCTGACTGCCAAACTCTTAATTTGACTGTCGGACCTTCAAAACTACAGGGGTCTGGATCGCCACTGCGAGTCTGGTGGTCTAAGGACCGAAAGACTCGTAATTAGGCCCTCTGTGTTGAACCTGACATTGCATCTGCATCCTTAACAGAGCTGATGGTCAGCATAGGTTTCTTTAAGGTAGTCGAGGAGTGAGGTTAACTTTACTTAATAATATTTGTAGAATGTAGATTCTAATAATAAGTCTAGTATGCAGTCACTTCACTAGGTGGAACAAATGCCAGATCAAAATAATTTAAATTTTTTATTGGAATGTGCTGTCTTTTGAATACTTCATACTTTGCGTTGATTTTTATTATGATGTGCCACATGGCTGTGTTGTAATGGTAATAATGACCTTGTATTTGGCTGTTTGGATACACTTTTTGCTACTGTGTATATCATGGCAAAAACCAATCCTATTAATATTTTCTTTTGTAAACAGTTGCTGCTTTTTTCTTTGAAAATTGGTAGTTCAGTGATTATTGTGTTTTGTTTTGAGCAGTGCATATGTAAGGGGTATGATGTTGTGTTGCAATTACCGAAGGATGATGTATTTCTGGTAAAATGGAGGTGGGCATGTTTTAAATGTCTCATCTAAGATCCATATAGGTAATTTTGTTAGAATTATTATGTGCTTTTGCCATTAGCAAATAAAATACATCTTTTTCATTAATGAGGTTATTACCTAATATGAAATCCTCTTCAGTGTGGGTTATAATCAGATGTTTTGGAATGTCTATTTGTGAAAATGTATTCGGTGGTGGTTTAGCTATTCTTTCAAATTTTTTCTACATTCTTTTTATTTGGTACCAATAGTAATTGGACTATACAACCAGGACATATTCTATGGGCATAGTTGTATATATTGCTCCACCTGGAGCTGTGGAGATAGTTGGGATTGCTTTTAAGTCCTGAATAATGTTGCAGACCTCAATCTATGTGACATTTCAAAGGGTGTTATGTTCAGTGTTACTTTTCACTTATTCATTTACTGTGATGGGCTTTCTGTAGCAGCCATTAGAATAATATTTAGGGGCATGTTTATGAGAGGGTTGTGTCATAATTGCGCTGTGCAATGTAGTACAAGTGTAATGCAAATTTCTAAGTCAGATCTTTGACACCACCAAAGCCACTTTGCATGGCTTTGAGTGGCTCCAAAAATCGAGAGTAAGGCACTAAAGTGCAAATCGCCATGTTGCCTAACTCTGCTCTGGGAAGGTATTCCATGGGTGTTGTGTGGGTGCCATGGTGTTGATGCATTCCCAGATTTACCAGAGCATATAAACCTGGGAATGTGCCAAAAAGATATGACTCCGCAGGAGAGGCATAACAAGGAAACATATCTTTATTTCTCCTTGTTGCTTGCTCTTTTTATGTGTTCTGCAATTTGCAACACACATAAATAGATGTATATGCCTCTCAGGATTGTTTTTGTGCAGGAAGATGTCCCTTCCTACACAAAAAAAATCCTGTATGCAACACAGGCACCCTTGCACCACAGTGCAATGGTGTCTGCGTTAGCGCTAGGTCACCAAAAGAGCATGAGCGCAGGGGAAAAAGGCAGTAATGTGCCATGTGCCTTAAATACAGCACCTGAATGCCCTTTCCCAGTCTGAGCTCAACCCCAGGTAGCTGTGGCACAGTGCAGACAGGCTCAACCTAAAGAGAATGTGTAAGATATTTAGAAGTAGCAAAACATGTAATCATCAAAAAGACACCACAATAAACTTCCCACTCTTATAAAAATAAAGAAAAATTTAATAAGAAAAATGCCACCAAAACAATAAAAATTAAAATTAGGGCGACTATGATTTTGAATAGATTTTAGTCAAAAAGCTGTAAGAAAAAGTGAAGCGCAAGTGACTATGTATGGTCATTGAAGTCTGGGACATAGGGATGATTTCATGCCAACTGCAATGGAGTGCAGGTCAGGTACAATAAGTAGGTTTGTCCATATCACAGATTTTTACTTGGTTCTTTTTTCTCTTAAATGAAAATTAAAGTCCTCATTAAGGGCAAGGTTGCAGGCTATATCCAAGAAGAAATCCACAGTGCATGTAAGCCATTGGACAAGGTCCGCTGAAGGTGTTGCTTTGGGCAGGAAAAGCTCTAAGTGGAAAAAAAAAAATTCTGGGCTTGGGTAGTGCAGGGGCCCCTGCCAGCACCCTTGGAATATGCACTGTCTGCACTGCGCACTTCAAGGGTGCTGTTGTTCTATGGCAATAGCTTTGTTTCCCCTTAAGGGAGCAGAGGCCAATGCCGAAGTACTGTATCCGCTGGGCTAACCAGTGGAAATGTCTTAATACAATGTTTCTGCCGGTCAGCCTGGTGGAAACATCATAATACGACCGAGGGTGAGGCCACTGGTATGATGTGGGCCTCACCCATGCAGCTTTAGTGGTCCATCGGTCTGACTGGCAAAGTTGTAATGAGACCCTTAATCTCCTTTTCGGAACTCAGAATTCTCCAGCTGGACAAGATTGAAGGCTGTATACTATGCTGCTGAGTTCCCTGGGCCAGATTTGTGTAGCCAAGGCCCTCGATCTAATGCAGATTTGATGCTGCAGAAAAGCTTCAAGAGGGATAACCTTTTTTCTTTATCTCACTGAAGTCATGCATTTAGCAGATTGGCTTGGGTGATTTCAGTCCTCTGGAGGTCTTGAAATGCAAACTTTCAAAAGTGTCAGCTTTTCAGGGGTGTTAGGAGAAGTCCAGTTAGACACAGCTAAGAATCCCTACACTCAGGAACAGCACTCGGGAGTCAAAAGTCACTCCAGCAGAGACCACCAGGAGGGTCCAGGTCCAGTTGCTACTGGTAGGTATGGTTTTAATCCAAATTAACCTTACTTAGGGAAAAGCCTACCCATATTTACACAGTGAAATAACGTCTGGCATTTATTTCACATTGAGGACACGTTAACCTCAATCTGTGGTATGCCCTATTTTTATACATTAACACCCTACCCTGTGACATAAAAATCACATTTTAGGCGTGTGAGAAGGTAGCCTCTTTCTAGCCTTGTTGCCCCCACTTTTGGCCTGTTTGTGAGTGTATGTCAGGGTGTTTGTCACTGTTTTCACCGTCTCACTGGGATCCTGATAGCCAGGCCTCAGTGCTCATAGTGAAAACACTATGTTTTCAGTATGTTTGTTATGTGTCACTGGGATCCTGCTGGTCAGGACCCCAGTGCTCATAGGTTTGTGGCCTATATGTATGTGTCACTGGGACCCTGTCACACAGGGCCCCAGTGCTCATAGGTGTGCATGTATATGTTCCCTGTGTGGTGCCTAACTGTCTCACTGAGGCTCTGCTAACCAGAACCTCAGTGGTTATGCTCTCTCATTACTTTCAAATTGTCACTAACAGGCTAGTGACCAATTTTACCAATTTACATTGGCTTACTGGAACACCCTTATAATTCCCTAGTATATGGTACTGAGGTACCCAGGGTATTGGGGTTCCAGGAGATCCCTATGGGCTGCAGCTTTTCCTTTGCCACCCATAGGGAGCTCTGACAATTCTTACACAGGCCTGCCACTGCAGCCTGAGTGAAATAACGTACACGTTATTTCACAGCCATTTTACACTGCACTTAAGTAACTTATAAGTCACCTATATGTCTAACCTTTACCTGGTAAAGGTTAGGTGCAAAGTTACTTAGTGTGAGGGCACCCTGGCACTAGCCAAGGTGCCCCCACATTGTTCAGAGCCAATTCCCTGAACTTTGTGAGTGCGGGGACACCATTACACGCGTGCACTACATATAGGTCACTACCTATATGTAGCTTCACAATGGTAACTCCGAATATGGCCATGTAACATGTCTATGATCATGGAATTGCCCCCTCTATGCCATCCTGGCATAGTTGGCACAATCCCATGATCCCAGTGGTCTGTAGCACAGACCCTGGTACTGCCAAACTGCCCTTCCTGGGGTTTCACTGCAGCTGCTGCTGCTGCCAACCCCTCAGACAGGCAGCTGCCCTCCTGGGGTCCAGCCAGGCCTGGCCCAGGATGGCAGAACAAAGAACTTCCTCTGAGAGAGGGTGTGACACCCTCTCCCTTTGGAAAATGGTGTGAAGGCAGGGGAGGAGTAGCCTCCCCCAGCCTCTGGAAATGCTTTGTTGGGCACAGATGTGCCCAATTCTGCATAAGCCAGTCTACACCGGTTCAGGGACCCCTTAGCCCCTGCTCTGGCGCGAAACTGGACAAAGGAAAGGGGAGTGACCACTCCCCTGACCTGCACCTCCCTGGGAGGTGTCCAGAGCTCCTCCAGTGTGCTCCAGACCTCTGCCATCTTGGAAACAGAGGTGCTGCTGGCACACTGGACTGCTCTGAGTGGCCAGTGCCACCAGGTGACGTCAGAGACTCCTGCTGATAGGCTCCTTCAGGTGTTAGTAGCCTATCCTCTCTCCTAGGTAGCCAAACTCTCTTTTCTGGCTATTTAGGGTCTCTGTCTCTGGGGAAACAGTAGATAACGAATGCATGAGCTCAGCCGAGTTCCTCTGCATCTCCCTCTTCACCTTCTGATAAGGAATCGACCGCTGACCGCGCTGGAAGCCTGCAAACCTGCAACATAGTAGCAAAGACGACTACTGCAACTCTGTAACGCTGATCCTGCTGCCTTCTCGACTGTTTTCCTGCTTGTGCATGCTGTGGGGGTAGTCTGCCTCCTCTCTGCACCAGAAGCTCCGAAGAAATCTCCCGTGGGTCGACGGAATCTTCCCCCTGCAACCGCAGGCACCAAAAAGCTGCATTACCGGTCCCTTGGGTCTCCTCTCAGCACGACGAGCGAGGTCCCTCGAATCCAGCGATGCTGTCCAAGTGAACCCCACAGTCCAGTGACTCTTCAGCCCAAGTTTGGTGGAGGTAAGTCCTTGCCTCACCTCGCTGGGCTGCATTGCTGGGAACCGCGACTTTGCAGCTGCTCCGGCCCCTGTGCACTTCCGGCGGAAATCCTTCGTGCACAGCCAAGCCTGGGTCCACGGCACTCTAACCTGCATTGCACGACTTTCTAAGTTGGTCTCCGGCGACGTGGGACTCCTTTGTGCAACTTCGGCGAGCACCGTTTCACGCATCTTCGTAGTGCCTGTTTCTGGCACTTGTCCGGGTGCTACCTGCTTCAGTGAGGGCTCTTTGTCTTGCTCGACGTCCCTTCTCTCTGCAGGTCCAATTTGCGACCTCGTGGTCCCTCCTGGGCCCCAGCAGCGTCCAAAAACGCCAAATGCACGATTTGCATGTAGCAAGGCTTGTTGGCGTCTTTCCGGCGGGAAAACACTTTTGCACGACTCTCCAAGGCGAGAGGGATCCGTCCACCAAAGGGGAAGTCTCTAGCCCTTTTCGTTCCTGCAGAAACCTCAGCTTCTTCTGTCCAGTCGAAGCTTCTTTGCACCCGCAGCTGGCATTTCCTGGGCATCTGCCCATCTCCGACTTGCTTGTGACTTTTGGACTTGGTCCCCTTGTTCCACAGGTACCCTAGATTGGAAATCCACAGTTGTTGCATTGCTGGTTTGTGTCTTTCCTGCATTATTCCTCTAACACGACTATTTTGTCCTTAGGGGAACTTTAGTGCACTTTGCACTCACTTTTCAGGGTCTTTGGGAGGGTTATTTTTCTAACTCTCACTATTTTCTAATAGTCCCAGCGACCCTCTACAAGGTCACATAGGTTTGGGGTCCATTCGTGGTTCGCATTCCACTTCTGGAGTATATGGTTTGTGTTGCCCCATCCCTATGTTTCCCCATTGCATCCTATTGTAACTATACATTGTTTGCACTGTTTTCTAAGACTATACTGCATATTTTTGCTATTGTGTATATATATCTTGTGTATATTTCCTATCCTCTCACTGAGGGTACACTCTAAGATACTTTGGCATATTGTCATTGTTAGAAATGGGGTCTCTGGTTGACAGTCAGGTTACCCCCTGTTCAAGCAAGGACCCTCACTCTAGTTAGGATAAAAGAGAATCACCCTCAGCTAACCCCTGCTTACCCCCTTGGTAGCTTGGCAGAGCAGTAGGCTTAACCTCAGAGTGCTGGGCGTAAAGTATTTGTACCAACACACACAGTAACTTAATGAAAACACTACAAAATGACACAACACCAGTTTAGAAAAATAGGAAATATTTATCTAGACAAAACAAGACCAAAACGATAAAAATCCAACATACACAAGTCAAGTTATGATTTTTTAAAGGTTTAAAATAAAAAGAGTCTTTAGGTAGTTGTAACAACACACTAGCGCTGCTAGCGTGTAAATGTACCTGGTTTGCGTCAAAAATAACCCCGCACGGGCGGTGTGCGTCCAAAATAACCCTGCACGGTTATATGCGTCGAAAACAACTCGGCACGGCGATGTGCGTCGAAAAAGCCAGCCACGCGACGGTCCGAAAGTCCCGCGGCGCAGGGTGCGATCTCTCAGCCTTCGTCAGCGATGCTGCGCGTCGTTTCTCCTGCTCCGGGCGTCGATTCTCCGGTCGCGTTTCCTGCGGCGTCGTTTCTCAGCTGCGGAGCCGGCGTCGCGTCGTTTTCTCAGCCGCGATCGGATTTGCGTCGATCTTTTCTCCGCACGGCGCTCGGTGCGTGTATTTTTGTCCTTAGGCTGCCAGCCTCTCCTTTCAGGGTCCCAGGAACTGGAAGGGCACCACAGAGCAGAGTAGGGGTCTCTCCAGAGACTCCAGGTGCTGGCAGGAAGAAGTCTTTGCTATCCCTGAGACTTCAACAACAGGAGGCAAGCTCTACATCAAGCCCTTGGAGATTTCTTCTTCAAGATGGAAGGCACACAAAGTCCAGTCTTTGCCCTCTTACTCTGGCAGAAGCAGCACTGCAGGAAAGCTCCACAAAGCACAGTCACAGGCAGGGCAGCACGTTTTCCTCAGCTATCAGCTCTTCTCCAGGCAGAGGTTCCTCTTGGTTCCAGAAGTGTTTCCTGAAGTTTGTAAGTTTGGGTGCCCTTCTTATACCCATTTTAGTCTTTGAAGTCACCTTTCTTCAAAGGGGACTCACACCTTCTTGTGAAATCCTGCCTTGCCCAGGCAAGGCCTCAGACACACACCAGGGGGCTGGAGACAGCATTGTCAGAGGCAGGCACAGTCCTTTCAGATGAGAGTGACCACTCCACCCCTCCCTCCTAGCAGAGATAGCTAATCAGGAAATGCAGATCACACCCCAGCTCCCTTTGTGTCACTGTCTGGTGTGAGGTGAAAAACAACCCAGCTGTCAAACTGACCCAGACAGGGAATCCACAAACAAGGCAAAGTCACAGAATGGTTTAAGCAAGAAAATGCTCACTTTCTAAAAGTGGCATTTCCAAACGCACAATCTCAAAATCAACTTTACTAAAAGATGTATTTTTAAATTGTGAGTTCAGGGATCCCAAACTCCACATGTCCATCTACTCTCTAGGGGAATCTACACTTTAATCATATTTAAAGGTAGCCCCCATATTATCCTATGAGAGAGAGACAGACCTTGCAACAGTGAAAACGAAATTGGCAGTATTTCACTGTCAGGACATATAAACCACATTACTATATGTCCTACCTTATCCATACACTGCACCCTGCCCTTGGGGCTACCTAGGGCCTACCTTAGGGGTGCCTTACATGTAAGGAAGGGGAAGGTTTAGGCCTGGCAAGTGGGTACACTTGCCAAGTCGAATTTACAGTGTGAAAATACACATACAGACACTGCAGTGGCAGGTCTGAGACATGATTACAGAGCTACTTATGTGGGTGGCACAACCAGTGCTGCAGGCCCACTAGTAGCATTTGATTTACAGGCCCTGGCACCTCTAGTGCACCTTACTAGGGACTTACTAGTAAATCAAATATGCCAATCATGGATAAACCACTTACACACAATTTAAACAGGAGAGCATATGCACTTTAGCACTGGTTAGCAGTGGTAAAGTGCTCAGAGTTGAAAAGCCAACAGCAACATGTCAGAAAAAAATAGGAGGCAGGAGGCGAAAAAAGACTGGGGATGACCCTGCATAAGCAAAAGTCCAACAGTCATAAAAATAAAGTACCTTTATTTTTAGTATAACTGTGTATTGTGTTTTCTTATGATATTGTGCATATGACACTAAGTGGTACTGTAGTAGCTTCACACGTCTCCTAGTTCAGCCTAAGCTGCTCTGCTAAGCTACCATTATCTATCAGCCTAAGCTGCTAGACACCCTATACACTAATAAGGGATAACTGGGCCTGGTGCAAGGTAAGTACCCCTTGGTACTCACTACAAGCCAGTCCAGCCTCCTACATTGGTTGTGAAGTGGTGGGATAAGTGCTTGAGACTACTTACCACTCTTGTCATTGTACTTTTCATAAGAGAAAAATATACAAAACAAGGTCAGTGTATATACACATAGCCAAAAAGTTTTGCATTTCCTCTTTTCACTCTTTTCTAAGTGCTGAAAAGTACTCCTAAACTTTCAAAAAAGTTCTTAAAAGTTTAAAAAGTTTTTTCTGTCTTTCCAAAAAGTTCTGAAAACTTTTTTTCTTTTTTCTATCACTTTAACTCTCTCTAAAAAATGTCTGGCACAGGAAAAAATGTTGAACTGTCCAAACTTGCATATGATCACCTTAGCTGGAAAGGAGCAAGGAGTCTCTGCATAGAGAGAGGTTTGAGTGTAGGGAAGAATCCTTCCTTAGAACTGTTAATTAATATGCTTAGAGTACAGGATAAGGCCATAAGTGCCCAATCTGTATAAAAAGTAGCTAATGGTTCTCAATCTGATCCAGGGACTCCCCCAGGACAAGGTTCAGGAAAGAAACTTCTCAGCCTGCCCATTACTAGACAGTCTAGCATAGTTGGTACAGAGGTTGAATCACACCATACTGATGGTGTGCTCTCACATTATGCTGGTAGCCAAGCTGTTAGGGTGCCCTCTGTAAGGGACAGGTCTCCTTCTGTTCATTCCCATCATACCTCTGTATCTAGAAATGTCCCTCCCACCCACCCTGATGACAGATTGTTAGAAAGGGAGCTCAATAGATTGAGAGTGGAACAAACCAGACTGAAGCTCAAGAAGCAACAGCTGGATTTGGATAGACAGTCTTTAGAAATAGAGAGGGAAAGACAGAAGTTGGGTTTAGATACCCATGGTGGCAGCAGCAGTATTCCCCATAGTCATCCTGCAAAAGAGCATGATTCCAGGAATCGGCACAAGATAGTTCCCCCTTATAAGGAGGGGGATGACATTAACAAGTGGTTTGCTGCACTTGAGAGGGCCTGTGCTGTACAGGATGTCCCTCAAAAGCAGTGGGCTGCTATCCTATGGCTATCATTTAGTGGAAAAGGTAGGGATAGGCTCCTTACAGTGAAAGAAAATGATGCCAATAATTTCCAAGTTCTTAAGAATGCACTCCTGGATGGTTATGGCTTAACCAGTGAACAGTACAGGATAAAGTTCAGAGAGACCAAAAAGGAGTCTTCACAAGACTGGGTTGATTTCATTGACCAGGCAGTGAAGGCCTTGGAGGGATGGTTACATGGCAGTAAAGTTAATGATTATGAAAGCCTGTATAACACAATCCTGAGAGAGCATATACTTAATAATTGTGTGTCTGATTTGTTGCACCAGTACTTGGTGGACTCTGATCTGACCTCTCCCCAAGAATTGGGAAAGAAGGCAGACAAATGGGTCAGAACAAGAGTGAACAGAAAAGTTCATACAGGGGGTGACAAAGATGGCAACAAGAAGAAAGATGGTGAAAAATCTCAAGATAAGCATGGGGATAAGGGTAAAACCAAAGATCCCACTTCAAATCTTAAACACTCTTCAGAGGGTGGGGATAAAACAAATTCTTCCTCTTCTTCCCAACCTGCACACATTAAAAAGCCTTGGTGCTTTGTGTGTAAAAACAGAGGCCATAGGCCAGGGGATAAGTCCTGTCCAGGTAAACCCCCTGAGCCTACCACCACTAATACATCAAGCTCTAGTGCCCCTAGCAGTAGTGGTACTAGTGGTGGGACTGCTGGCAACAGTCAAGCAAAGGGTGTAGTTGGGTTCACTTATGGGTCCATAGTGGAAACTGATGTAATCAGTCCCAAGACAGTTTCTGTCACACCTAGTGGCATTGGCCTTGCCACACTGGCTGCTTGTCCCCTTACAATGGATAAGTACAGGCAGACAGTTTCAATAAATGGTGTTGAGGCCTTGGCCTACAGGGACACAGGTGCCAGTTTCACTTTGGTGACTGAAAACCTAGTGCACCCTGATCAACACATCATTGGACAACAGTATAAGATTATTGATGTCCATAACTCCACTAAGTTTCTTCCCTTAGCTATAATTCAGTTTAGTTGGGGTGGAGTTACTGGCCCTAAGCAGGTGGTGGTATCACCTAGCTTACCTGTAGACTGTCTCTTAGGTAATGACCTAGAGGCCTCAGGTTGGGCTGATGTAGAGTTTTATGCCCATGCAGCCATGCTGGGCATCCCTGAGGAATTGTTCCCTCTCATTTCAAGTGAACTGAAAAAGCAAAGGAGAGAAGGCCTGAAAACTCAGGATCCCTCTCCATCAACAGGTAAAAAGGGTATCACAGTATCCCCTAACCACCCTACCATTCAGGATACCATTCCTGTGGTGGGAGAAACCTCTCCTGGGGTGGCACCTGTTCCAAGGGAATCATCAGTTGGCAAAACTGTACTCCCTGAGGTGGAAGTACCTCTCTGTGGGATAACTTACATTGGTGAGAAAAAGAGCACCATTTTAGTTAACATGGAGCATCCCTCCAACCCTCCCAGAGAAACTTTAGTGCAGAAACTCTGCACTGCCTCACAACACTTAGGACAGCATACCTGCCCTAGTGTGGAGCTGATAGGACAGCATCCCTGCCCTGCTCCAACCCAAGAGAAACAGCATCCCTGTTCTCTCTTCCAGCCATATGGACAAAGTTTTTGCCCAGCTATGGCTTTTCTGAGACAGCATCCCTGTCTGGCATTTCCATCACTACAAATAGGTTCAGTGGACAATTCCCACTGCTCTAAACTAAAACTTACTGATAGAAACTCTGAAAATACATCTTCACATTGTTGCTTAGCTAAAAAACTTCAAACAGGGTGGTTTACATCCCCACAGGGAAGTAACCATATAGTGGATGATAAAGGGAGTAACCAGTCTATTGCAGAGCTACTCTCTACTTATCACCACTTAGACAATAAAGTCTCAACTGGCCAAGGTTAGCCTTATTGTCCTTCGTTTGGGGGGGGGTTGTGTGAGAAGGTAGCCTCTTTCTAGCCTTGTTGCCCCCACTTTTGGCCTGTTTGTGAGTGTATGTCAGGGTGTTTGTCACTGTTTTCACTGTCTCACTGGGATCCTGATAGCCAGGCCTCAGTGCTCATAGTGAAAACACTATGTTTTCAGTATGTTTGTTATGTGTCACTGGGATCCTGCTGGTCAGGACCCCAGTGCTCATAGGTTTGTGGCATATATGTATGTGTCACTGGGACCCTGTCACACAGGGCCCCAGTGCTCATAGGTGTGCATGTATATGTTCCCTGTGTGGTGCCTAACTGTCTCACTGAGGCTCTGCTAACCAGAACCTCAGTGGTTATGCTCTCTCATTACTTTCAAATTGTCACTAACAGGCTAGTGACCAATTTTACCAATTTACATTGGCTTACTGGAACACCCTTATAATTCCCTAGTATATGGTACTGAGGTACCCAGGGTATTGGGGTTCCAGGAGATCCCTATGGGCTGCAGCATTTCCTTTGCCACCCATAGGGAGCTCTGACAATTCTTACACAGGCCTGCCACTGCAGCTTGAGTGAAATAACGTCCACGTTATTTCACAGCCATTTTACACTGCACTTAAGTAACTTATAAGTCACCTATATGTCTAACCTTTACCTGGTAAAGGTTAGGTGCAAAGTTACTTAGTGTTAGGGCACCCTGGCACTAGCCAAGGTGCCCCCACATTGTTCAGAGCCAATTCCCTGAACTTTGTGAGTGCGGGGACACCATTACACGCGTGCACTACATATAGGTCACTACCTATATGTAGCTTCACAATGGTAACTCCGAATATGGCCATGTAACATGTCTATGATCATGGAATTGCCCCCTCTATGCCATCCTGGCATAGTTGGCACAATCCCATGATCCCAGTGGTCTGTAGCACAGACCCTGGTACTGCCAAACTGCCCTTCCTGGGGTTTCACTGCAGCTGCTGCTGCTGCCAACCCCTCAGACAGGCAGCTGCCCTCCTGGGGTCCAGCCAGGCCTGGCCCAGGATGGCAGAACAAAGAACTTCCTCTGAGAGAGGGTGTGACACCCTCTCCCTTTGGAAAATGGTGTGAAGGCAGGGGAGGAGTAGCCTCCCCCAGCCTCTGGAAATGCTTTGTTGGGCACAGATGTGCCCAATTCTGCATAAGCCAGTCTACACCGGTTCAGGGACCCCTTAGCCCCTGCTCTGGCGCGAAACTTGACAAAGGAAAGGGGAGTGACCACTCCCCTGACCTGCACCTCCCCTGGGAGGTGTCCAGAGCTCCTCCAGTGTGCTCCAGACCTCTGCCATCTTGGAAACAGAGGTGCTGCTGGCACACTGGACTGCTCTGAGTGGCCAGTGCCACCAGGTGACGTCAGAGACTCCTGCTGATAGGCTCCTTCAGGTGTTAGTAGCCTATCCTCTCTCCTAGGTAGCCAAACCCTCTTTTCTGGCTATTTAGGGTCTCTGTCTCTGGGGAAACAGTAGATAACGAATGCATGAGCTCAGCCGAGTTCCTCTGCATCTCCCTCTTCACCTTCTGATAAGGAATCGACCGCTGACCGCACTGGAAGCCTGCAAACCTGCAACATAGTAGCAAAGACGACTACTGCAACTCTGTAACGCTGATCCTGCCGCCTTCTCGACTGTTTTCCTGCTTGTGCATGCTGTGGGGGTAGTCTGCCTCCTCTCTGCACCAGAAGCTCCGAAGAAATCTCCCGTGGGTCGACGGAATCTTCCCCCTGCAACCGCAGGCACCAAAAAGCTGCATTACCTGTCCCTTGGGTCTCCTCTCAGCACGACGAGCGAGGTCCCTCGGATCCAGCGACGCTGTCCAAGTGACCCCCACAGTCCAGTGACTCTTCAGCCCAAGTTTGGTGGAGGTAAGTCCTTGCCTCACCTCGCTGGGCTGCATTGCTGGGAACCGCGACTTTGCCGCTGCTCCGGCCCCTGTGCACTTCCGGCGGAAATCCTTCGTGCACAGCCAAGCCTGGGTCCACGGCACTCTAACCTGCATTGCACGACTTTCTAAGTTGGTCTCCGGCGACGTGGGACTCCTTTGTGCAACTTCGGCAAGCACCGTTTCACGCATCCTCGTAGTGCCTGTTTCTGGCACTTTTCCGGGTGCTACCTGCTTCAGAGAGGGCTCTTTGTCTTGCTCGACGTCCCCTCTCTCTGCAGGTCCAATTTGCGACCTCCTGGTCCCTCCTGGGCCCCAGCAGCGTCCAAAAACGCCAAACACACAATTTGCGTGTAGCAAGGTTTGTTGGCGTCCTTCCGGCGGGAAAACACTTCTACACGACTCTCCAAGGCGAGAGGGATCCGTCCACCAAAGGGGAAGTCTCTAGCCCGTTTCGTTCCTGCAGAAACCTCAGCTTCTTCTGTCCAGTCGAAGCTTCTTTGCACCCGCAGCTGGCATTTCCTGGGCATCTGCCCATCTCCGACTTGCTTGTGACTTTTGGACTTGGTCCCCTTGTTCCACAGGTACCCTAGATTGAAAATCCACAGTTGTTGCATTGCTGGTTTGTGTCTTTCCTGCATTATTCCTCTAACACGACTATTTTGTCCTTAGGGGAACTTTAGTGCACTTTGCACTCACTTTTCAGGGTCTTGGGGAGGGTTATTTTTCTAACTCTCACTATTTTCTAATAGTCCCAGCGACCCTCTACAAGGTCACATAGGTTTGGGGTCCATTCGTGGTTCGCATTCCACTTCTGGAGTATATGGTTTGTGTTGCCCCTATCCCTATGTTTCCCCATTGCATCCTATTGTAACTATACATTGTTTGCACTGTTTTCTAAGACTATACTGCATATTTTTGCTATTGTGTATATATATCTTGTGTATATTTCCTATCCTCTCACTGAGGGTACACTCTAAGATACTTTGGCATATTGTCATAAAAATAAAGTACCTTTATTTTTAGTATAACTGTGTATTGTGTTTTCTTATGATATTGTGCATATGACACTAAGTGGTACTGTAGTAGCTTCACACGTCTCCTAGTTCAGCCTAAGCTGCTCTGCTAAGCTACCATTATCTATCAGCCTAAGCTGCTAGACACCCTATACACTAATAAGGGATAACTGGGCCTGGTGCAAGGTAAGTACCCCTTGGTACTCACTACAAGCCAGTCCAGCCTCCTACAAGGCGTGACATAAATATGTTAAAATAAGATTTTCTTACATGTCAAGTATATTTTTCCTTGCCATGTGTCACTCCAGTACATTTAAAATGTAGTCCAGCCAGAGTTCAGTGTTCCTCCATGCAGACATATATTTTACGTTTTAAGTTCCCATGCCATAGATGCCCTTAAGGTATCATTTTCAGTGGACTTATAGGGAGGTCTAAAGTACACCATTTCGTATAGAGGGGAATCACATGCACTTTCCTACTGTTTTGCAATTATAATGTTCACAGGGTCCAAAAAGATGTGAAATATCTGGGGTGACCTTGCAAAAAAGGCATTTTGCTATAATAGGTCGCCACATAAGCAAGTGGTTACTAGTCATCAGAACTGGAGTTGCCACTTGTCATACAATTACTGGCATGCGTAACTTCTGAAGGCAATCTTTGACGTCCATGGGCTCAGTACTTTAGCAAGTAGGGCTTCCATTAGATTCTCACCTTGCAGGTGCACTTAAGTATTGATTCTATGCAAGAGCATATTTATTTGGAACTTTGCAGGCATGCGTAGACTGTGAAACCTGCAAAGGTATGTTCAGATATTGGCTAATTGCTCTGGCCCTTCCTTGAGAAAATGGAAGGCACCCACACACAGTACATCATTTAAGCACACATGGACTTTGACTATTTTTAAGTATATATTTTTTGGGAACTTTGCAGGTTTACATAAGCTTTAGATCTCACGTCTGCTTATTGGCTTTGGCTCTTTGTATGTAAGCGCCCAATAAGTTATCAGAATTTCAGGACGCCGATGGAACCACAGAGACCAGTGGAAGTGCAATGAATGTTTTAAGAGGCTGAATGCAATGTGCTATGCTACATTAAGGTAGATCAGAGAAGGACTATTATGGCTGAACAATAACAGCAGCACTGTACTCATCTTTACATTATTGTTTCAAACTCTTACATTGCTTTTCATCGTCAAGACACAGAAATCTTACCTCCAGCATGAGGTAGACTTCATGTATTTCTTTTTGGTTTATGTTGAATACATCTGCTGGATCATTCTACTAATATTAAAAAGCTGTGTGATCACTTATAAAACATATAAGTATCTTGAAGATGTTATTGTTACAGTATCTCCAGCCAAGGCCCCTCCTCTGTTCCTGCAAGAGTATTGAGAGCATGAGTTGAATATTGGCAACAACTTCAGAGCTGGAGCTGTGAGCAGTTACATTTTAGTCTTGTGTAAATATTTAGACCTAGATGTGAAACATTGAGCCTCAAAGAAGAGATGGAGCTGGATGCTGTGATTTTGTTCCAGCCCGTATAGTGGATTAACATTAGAAAAGAGCATAACCTCTCCAAGAACTACACATGAAGAGGCACACATTCTGGCTAATCATGTTAACGTACAAAATACCTAGTGCTTAATTTGACCCCTGTGGTTGCTGGAGGGGACCACCCATGGACGTCATTTAGGAATCTTCAGGAGTCAAAGCTGCATCCCCTGGCTTGCCTCTTGGGACCCCTGACACTGCCTTTGCAATCCCTGCCCTCAGAGTTGGCAAATCCAGTGCCAAGAACACAGGGGTGGCTCTGCATTCATGATTACCTGCCTGTTGTGCATTATACTAATAATGAATAGTGTTGTATTATTCCCAATTAGTGTAATAAAAAATGGAGCATACCTAGGAACTTTAGTGAAAGCTGTGATAGTTAAAAATGGTTTTAAATCTATATTGAATGCATGCTTGTGGGTGAAAGTGTGTTTAAGTGAAAGAGAGCATGCCTATGTGTGAGCAAGTGTGTCTTTATATGGAAGCATGTGTGCATGAGTTAAAGTAAGTGAGAATCAAGTGACAGGTAGTGAATCAAATTGTGTGACACTGAGGCACAGATTTCAGTTTTTTGGTGCAAGACAATTTCGCACCAAAGTTGCTGTGCTGCCTTGTGTCAAAAAGAGAGAGATAAAGGCCCAGATTTAAGAAGCACTAGCACCATATAAGTGCCATTTTTTTAATGCTAATGAGGCGTTAGGCTTCTAAAATCGCTGCACCATATTTACAAAGTGGCGTGCATCGAGCCACTTTGTAACCCTTTTTGCCACATTATTCATGCGCCATGCATAATGTATGCAATGGGGTGCTCCCCCATTAGGGGGCACTGCAAAATGGTGCAGTGGAATCTAAGAGATTGCACTGGAACATTTTTCTAGACTACTGTTACCTACTCAGAGCAGACATTAAAATGGGGCACACCATTGGTTACAATGGGCCCCTATGTACTGTTCAGGATTAGTGCCAAATGTGGATGCTAACCCTGAAAAGTACATCAATGGTATCAAAAATTTTGACGCTATTTCCCCCTACCCTGCACCATGGTGCGCCGTATTTTAAATACAGCGCACAGATGGTGGTGGGGGTGCTAAGGGGTCCAGGAAAAGTGGCGCTGCACTGGGTGCAGTGCCACTTTTCTTAAATCTGCCCCAAAATGTGTCATAGTCATTTTTGGGGACTGACTCTTATCTTTCCTCATCAAATATTTACTGAGAGAGAAAAAAACACAAACGGGAAAGAATGGGAGGAAGTAGGAAGGAGGAACCTGGAGGAATGCGATAAAAGCTCAGAAAGCATCTAGTAGAGGAATAGAAATGCATGAGGTGGATTCATGACTACACAGCCTTGGTATTTGGCATATATTTGGCATGTCTACATTTAATAAGCCCTAAGCTTCTGAGCAGAATTTTGAACATCTGCACTCATTCTTTTACAAGTCAAACACTGAGGTTCAGATTTTCTAAGTACTTGCGTAGTCCTTGCGTCACACAATTCGGCGCAAGGCAACACAAATGCTTAAGTGACATCTACAAAGACATGTAAATCCATGTTTGAGTGGCCTGTGTCACTTTTCAACTGCAAAGTAAATAAGACAGCGCCTCACTCTGCTCTGTGTTCCTCAGTGTTGGTGAGGCATTACATGGTAGCACATAGGTGTTCCTGTGGATCCACCCATGTATTTTGACAAAAACCCAGATTTACCTGGGTTGGCATCAAAATGGTTTGCCTTCCTGATCTTAGTGTAACAAGGAGAAATATTTGTATTTCGCCTTATTACTTCCTCTTTGCATGTGTGCTGCATTGAAAATATGTGAAGTTGATTCTGGGCAAATCACTTAGGGCCTAATTATGAGTTGGGTGGTTTAACTCCAATATGGCAGTGGTGAGGAGACTGTCAAGCCAGTGGCCTCACCATTGCCATATAACAATGTTTCCACCGGGCTGACCATAGGAAATCTTCGTATTATGAGATTTCTGCCAGTCATCACTGTGGAAACACTGCGGGGGCATTGGCCTCGGGTCTCTTAAGGAGCTGAGGCCAATGCCAACACACACAGCACCCTCAGAATGCTCACTTTCTGCCATAGCAAAGAGTGCGCATTTCAAGGGTGCTGGCAGGGGGAGGGGGGGTTGCATTGCCTGCAACATGGTTGAGGGCATTGCAAGGGCACCCCTGTGGCCCCCAGCACTGCCTTTCTGCCAGCCTTTTCATGGCAGGGACCCCAACATGAAAAGACACGGTCGGAAAGCAAAGTTTTGATCAGCACGGCAGATCTGAACGTGGCACCGCTATGGCTGACCATGCCTTTGACTGCCACCAGCCCATCAGGATCCCTGATCCCAGCAGAGGCCATGGTCTTCTGGCAGTCGGACCACCAAGATCGCAATCCAGCAATTGGACCACCAGGATTGTGTCAGACTGATCGCCACTGCGAGTTTGGCGTTCGGTGGACCGCCAAACTTGTAATTAGACCCTTAATCTCCCCATGCCTAAAAAAATCAATATGACCATGTGTAATGTAACCAGCGCTCATGTAAAGTGTTCCAATACATTTGGGCCGAGTTTGTGCTATATGAAACTACTTCCAATGTTTGTTTTTGTGCAGGAAGGAATCCCTCTATGAACAAAAACAATCCTGCTCACAAGGCAAGCACCTTTGCACCATGGCATATGAATGTCTGTGTTGCCGCTAGGCAGCCACAAGTGTGCCAGGTCATTGACGGAACAAAGTCATATCTTTGGATATATGGTGCAGTTCAGGTCTCTCCCCTTCATGCAATGCAGTGCAGTCAGTTGCCGTGCTGCATTGCGTGAAAGATTATTATTTCTGGGCCTGAATATATTGTTCTGACTGCAGCTAAGGAATTTAGTAATTAGATTAATCCATGCTTTTCACCTCTATGCCTTTAATAAAATACCATCTTTCTTTCACATGAGTACTGCTTATCAGCATTCGGACCGTAAAAGGTCCTGCTTTAGAGGCAATTATGTCTATAGCTGATGAGAAAATAGAGGTTTGGTACCATAAATGCTTTTCAAATTTCATTATTCAGGGTTCTTGCTTTCCTGTACGTAAACATGTACACAAAACGTATGCACTAAGTCCTCCTCTCGAAGGATTCTTACCGAACTGCTTTTATAGTAGTGTGATCAAGCATAGATAATTATTTCTGAAAATAATTGATAAAAATTAGCTCAACTTTTACTGTCAAGAAATTTAAAGAATGCAAAACTTGTACTTGAAAATATTTCTATTTCTAAAAGCACAGCATTCTCTATATCTGTTTGCAGAGTAAAAATTATGCTGTCCACTGCAGTTTGACCACATAGAACTGAAAACAATCTATGCCTGATGATTTGTCTAATATTTATTTCCTCGAATGTTTATCAGAGTCTATATCATTATTGCTGTAATAGGCTTGAAATTAATGTGGAGTTCTTTAGTAGCTTTTGAATTAATGCATTCCCAATGCCTGAGTTTTTGGTACATTCAGGTTATGACACATGGATATTTCTGGCAACTGAAAATTCCTAGTAAAAGGCTCATAAATATATATTGAATTTAATTTTCGAACATGCAAAACCTATTTTTCTGTATTTCCTTGTTTCTCCTTGCTGGCGTATGAGAAACATTTTCAAGAAGTATTTTTGTTGTGAACAATTAATTAGTTCATAAATCAATGTGTCTTCGTATTGTGCCGAGTACCCTAAAGCCAGTATATCAAAGAAATGTATAATTTTAGCATTAGCAGTCTCCACTTTTACTAGTCCACATCGCTGCAAAAACATATGTTGATATGGAATTGCCATACTAAGGAATATACAATACAATTACCTATAGGATAAAGTAGCCCCGGCCTTATATTAAAGGGGTATTGAAGGTCATATAGGACTTCCGAGACCGTAGAGAGACTGATTTGTCTGTTTTCGGTTTGGGATTAAGTTGATCATCCTCCTATATCCTACTGGCATAGGTAGATAATTTGTGTTTAACACACATTACACAAATCCTAACTCACTAAGCACTCCTTAACATCCAAGCACATTTCCTCAGTATTACTTATAAAATGTTGGCCTACATACTTCCCTTTGTAAGAGGTATATTATGAAGTCTTCAATTGTGTGAGGATGTATTCTTTGAGTGTGAGTACGGTGTTCAGGGTAAATCTGAGAGACTTAGCACTGGGTAAAAGTTGGGGGTTGAATTTGTCAAGGTTCACATTGTTGAAAAAGCTTGGACACATTTTTTGCTGTTCCTTGCAGGAATTGGGTTTCTGTTGGGTTAAGGTTCTGGTATATGCTCAATAAGGTGTAGCTAGTATTTGAGGTGTTCAAGTAGAAGGGACTTTCAAGCAAATAAGTATGCCATGAGGGTATAGATAATTGTACTGCTGTTTTCAATTAGTAGAGTCATAAGGGAGCCATGAAGGTTGAAGATGAAAGGGGACATGGTGCACCTTCGGCACTGTTGTCGGTTCGATAGGTATAAGGACAACTGTTAAATGATGTTGTCAGTGAATACAAACTGAGATTTTATGGTCTGAATGAGGATGGGTTGGTTGATGATGAGAGGTCCACTAATATCAGAATGCAGAATTAATCTTCACCAATGATCGGGAAGGCATTGTCTAGGACTTATTAAGTTACTATCGCCCTGCTACAATGTAATCTAAAGCCACATTAGGTGTTGCGCAGGAGATGGTTGGTATAAATGTGCTCTTGAAGTTGTATGAGGCTTAATTTTCAATGATCTTGAAAGTGAAGGTTTGTTGAGAGCTGGGCCTGTAGTTGGCAACATTGTCATAGCTAGTGTGGGTTCTTAAAGTCGGACGGATATGGCCTGCCTTGGGATCCAATTCTGGTATCTTTTGTGAAGATGAGCGGGAGATACGCTGAATGGGAGGATAGAGGTTTGATGATGTATACAAAATGCATCATAATTTTCATGGGAGCTCATTTTATGTGGTTTAGGCTGTTGGTGAGGTTTGGGAGGGATACAGGCTTGAAGGATGACCATTTTCAAATGGGTGTCTATCAGAGAAGAAGCAGGCTTGGTGTTGTTGATGTGCTTTGGGTCACCCATATTTTTCACTGTAGAAGAAATTGGTGACATTACATTTATTAGTGGAGTGTAGGTTAGGATAGTCAGGGAAGGGGTTTATTCAGTGCTTATTTGCTAGAGTGTTCTGCTTCTACTAGCAGATTCATTGATGGTGTTGTCAAAGTACTTAGATTTAGTTGATGTGATTAATCTTCTTTTGTTTGAACCAAGTGACAACAGTAACGTAAGGTCATGGGACATTCTATTTTCCTTCCATGTTCTGTTCTTTATGTGGATGGAGCATATGTTATCAGTGAGCTCTTTAAACTACCATGGTGATGAAAGATTCTATCTGCACTTAAATGTTCTAGATGGAAAATGGTTATTATTATGATGTTCCAGAAAAGCACTTAAGTGATTTAGAAAGGCATGGATGTCAGACGTGGAGATGGCAAGATAAGACATGAGTTTGTGATTAATCTGTTGATTGAGAAGTCTTTGAAGGATCTGAAGGTTAGGTGATGTTTTTGTGGTTGACTGTGATGTAGTTGGACAATGAAGAGGATAATGGGGATGGCACAATGGTTTGTATAGTCCAGGAGTGTGGGACACTGAAGAAGATAATAAGAATGGCAAGATGGTTTGTATAGTCCAGGAGTATGGGAAGTTTTGATTGGATGTTGGATCATATCGAGCATACATAGTTGAGAATCTGGCTTTTGGAGTGTGTTGGTTGGAATACATGTATACTAGGTTGAGTCTGTCAATGAGGTTGAGAATGGTGTCTTTTGTTTTTTATGACTGAGTTGTCTGTGATGTTGAAGTCACCAAAGATGGAGGTGTGGGCAATTCAGATGGATAATGTATGAGAAGAATTTGTCTGTGAAGTCCTTGTTTTCCTCCAATAGACTTAAATATGAGGAGGAAGATAGCAGAATCAGTGGTGGAGCATGGGAAGTGGCAGTAAGCAGGTCTATGGAGTTGACTGTCAGTTGTTTGTTGAGGTTGCACGATCAGGAGGGCTTATGAATAATGCCTAGTCTTCCTTGTGCCTAATATGCATGACTTAGATGGTGGTTCTGTAGCTTATTGCAACAAGGATGTCTACCATGTATGCGTTGTGGGGATAAGCCATGTTTCTTTGAGAGTGGCACTTTTATAACAGGTTGTGAGGTCTTCAATATCTGGTGCATTGAGTTCCAGAGAGAAAGCATTATTAATCAAAAGTTGGTCTCTGTGTTCATAGTCCCAGGGTATGTGGTAGTTAGTGGTATGGGTATGAAATGTGTTTATGCATTGTGAGGATAAGGGCTACGTGTTTAAATGTTCTATGTCTGAGTGTGAGTGTAGGGATAGATAGTTCGGGTTCTGGGCAAGGCACATGATAAGATTGTACCTTGCAGGTGTTTGTTGTGGTAGAGAAGAGGTTCTAGTGCAAGCCATTTCTTACAGGCCTTAACAGTAGATGTTAATGTCTGTGTCTGCCCTTGCTGGGGACCTCTGAGCCGAGGAAATCCCTAAAGTGTTTGCTGAAGTAGCAGAGAAGGCAAGTAGTGAAGTTATCTCCAGTAGATATGGAAATGCAGCCATGTAACTTTCTGTAAAGATGGATGCTGGGGAATGTGGCCAGTTGTCTGGTTTCCTTTGTAAAGATGAGTTTGTGGGAAACTAATGATGTCAATTCCTGCAGAGATGAATGATGGGGAATGAATGGTTTGCATAGCATACCATAACTTGAGAACTGCAGGAAGAGGAAGGGACCTAGAATATGCATTACAGAGTTCAATAGTTTCTTCATTTGCATCATTCAGTGTATGAAGGAGTCATGATTTATAAGAGGAGAAACCTCAAGTGGGTCATGAAATCCCTTTTATCCCTCAATAATGGTAATAAAACACATATTACACTCTGCATATCTGCATATATGGTTTATGGCATGGCAGTTTTTCATGTTTATTAGTTTAACAAAAATGCTGATTGACTAAAACCAGGATACAAGGGGTTAAATTTAAGCATTAGGGAAAATCAGGATACAAGGGATTACATTTAGGCATTAGGGAAAATCACAAGAAGAGGCTTCTAGGCCATAGGTACAGCTGTTCCCATGTGTAAAGCAATTGTAATATACAATCTATGAGGCCATAAATTATGATTTTCTAATGTCACTCAACTGCACCATGTTTATTTCCATGGAGTAGTTACAGTTAGGACCACATTTCCATAGGAAATTGATTTATTGTTTTTCTACTAACTTTGGCACAGTTTGCAAGAAACATTCCCAAAAAGTCTCAGTTCCTTCCTGGAAAGTTCCAGGATGATTCGTCAAGAGAGTCAGAGAAAAAGGGTGGGTCTCAAAACACTTTTTTCCCCATGCAGTTTTCCATAGGAAAATTAGACACTTCTACAGCCAAAACGGCTGAACTGAAATCCAAAAACTTTGGCAGATAAATAGATTGTTATCGAGAAAGCAAGCATTTTGTGATGTGGAATAAATCTTTTTTAGTAGTTTTGGGGCAAATAAGATTTCTGATATATAGGGACCCAGATCCTCTGCAGACCCAACAGGTCAAAAGAAATGATCTGATTGGCTGCCACCACATCAACAGAGATGTGGGACAGTCGTTTTAGGACTTGGGGACTCAGCCTAGTGTCTTGAAGAAAGATTAAAAAAGAACATATATGGGGTTAGGGGAGGGATACACTACCCCACTAATTTCGGTGGTGGGGAGGGGTCCCAAAGGGATTGGCAGCACCATTAAAAAATGGCAGACTCCTGCCTTTTAGAGAATAAGCCCCATGTGTGGGCCAGGATCCGGGGGGCTTACCAATGTCTTTTTTGGGGAGGGGCATGGAGCCCTCCTCTCAAAGCCATTAGGAATCATTGAAGACCCTATTGAAGACCCTATTGCTGGGGGTCAATTAATTTATTATTCATTTTTCCAAGCAAAGAGTGCCCCATAATGTTTTTTTTGTTGAATATTTGGGTCCTGGTGGTGCCCCTAGAAAAGGCAAAGGCCCTACTAAAATTTTCTTTTAATGATTTGGAAGGCTGCAAGGAACACATAATCTGACCCTCCCCACCCCCTGCAACATAAAAAATAACACAGAGCCAAAATCAGAAGTGTTGTACTGCACCAGTTTTGAAATGCAGGGCTGCGCCGTATTTAAAAGAATACAGTGCAGCCCTGCATTTCCCCCAGCTCCTGCACTAAATTAAGCTGCCTGCACCAACGCAGCAATCCTTGCACCATAGTGCATGGGTGTCTGGGTTGAGGGAAGATGTTGTTTATGTACAGGAAGGTGTCCCTTACTGCACATAAACAATCTACAATGACAATTTGGAATGTCTATGTGTGCTGCAGGATGCAGCACACATATAAGTACCAAAGCATCATTTTTGAATGATTGTTTGTGTGCAGGAAGGATCACCTTCCTGCACATAATCAATCATCCATACCATTTAAGCAAAAAACAAGGAGGAATAAAAGTATTCCTCCTCGTTTTTCCATGCTAACGCCACTCCTGGGGTAGTGTTAGTTTTTGGTGCTGCCACAGATTTACAATTTCTCATAAATCTGGGGCAGTGTCAAAAGCAATGGGTGTTGTGATGGAATGTCCACTGCAAAACCTATTGCTTGCCCCTCTGAAAAATGCGTCGGATAGGCCCATATTTACAAGGATGCGTAAACCACTGGTTAGCACCATGAAGCGTCACAAAAAGTGACACTCTGGTGGTTATAGGGCCTTGTAAATCTGGCCCTAAGTCTCCTAGGTCATTATATCCATGACCCCAGGATAACTTATCATATATTTTTAAAGCTCTTCAAGTTGTAGCTGTATGCTGTTCAGTTAGATTGCAGTGATCCTTGTGGTTGGTCCTCTAGGTGCACTTTGTGGGCTGAAAAATGCTAGAAAAAGACTCAAAAATGGGCCAGGCTCTGCTCCGTACCCCACGCTGCACACAGTGATGGACTTCCTACTTTACATTGAAAAAAAAGGTTAAAGTGATTGTCTAGTAACCATTATAATAATATGTTACTTTACGTGACAAAAATCCTTAGAAAGTCACTGAAAAAACACATGGGTTAAAGGGACATCATAGTTAGGTGAAAAAGTCAGTTGAAACATAACATTTCAAACTAGCAAAACCAGTAAAATCCTTACGCCCTTGCATTCTTTCACCCTTGCCATGCACTGTTTACTACCTCACATATTAGATCACTCATGACACACTCTCTAACATCACTGATAACGACATCATTGATGACAACACTGTTCATGGCAGCGGTGTTGTAGTTATTTTAGAGCATGAGTTATAGTTACTTGAGATAAATATACCTGGTGAATTTGAGTAATTTTATTAGTTTCAAGCATCATGTTTTAACTAACATATTCACCAAACTAGAATAACTACAACGTCTATTTAACTTTTTTTTCCAGCAAAATATATATGTTTGTATATATATATATATATATATATATATATATACTCACTGAAAAAACAAAGGTTACAGGGACTTTATAGTTAGGTTCAGATTTTACATGCACACAACCATAGAAATTCAGCTGTTATAGTTTGAGTTATTTCAAGTAACTATAACTCATGCTCTAAGGTAACTATAACTCATGCCTTCACCATACACTGCTAATCACCCCTGATATTACATCACTCATGACAGCTTCTATGAATTCATTGAAAATATCATTGTAAAATTTGCAGTAAACTTATTGATGAAAAACTGTGCGTGAGTTATAGTTACCTCAGTGCACAAAATATAGTTATTTGGCTGCAGAGCCTACTCCCTATAACCACCCAACCCCACACCACTCAGGAAGTACTTCTTTGTTTGGTGGACACATGATCGTATTCCTGTGCATCAAGAACGTGTCCCCAAAATCGGTGGAAAACGAGCTTAAGGTCCTTATAGTAATCTCTCCATCATCCTGGAAAATGGTGGAAAGATGTTGCTTATCACTAATGTATATCGGGTGGGGACAAAAGGGCAGGGCTTCTTCTAACTTTTCAAGGTGGAACAGCAGAAAAAATGCACTTGGATGATTTGTAGTTTACAGAAGTAAATGTTCCTCTGCATCGAAAAACACATCTCTGAAATTGGCTGGAAATGTGCTCTGGGGGCTTTTAGTAAGCTGTCCTTAATCCTAGGAAAATGGGGGAAGACGTTGCAGAACACTAATGTATACAGTGGTGCCAAGTCCCAAAAGGGCATCCAACACTTCCTGACTGAAGTGCTTGCAGCCAATCAGATCTCTGCATGAGATCGGAGGTATTCACACATTTGTTGAGACCCTTCATATACAAATTTGGATTTCCTTTAATTTCTCAAATATTACTGAACAGATTTACACCAAATAACAAAAAGCATGCTTTCTGGACCAAAAGGTACCTTTCTGCCAAATTTGCTTTGTAAGAGTTGTGTGAAGGTTATATTCTCTTCAACACCCTACTATACACATCCATTATCAGAGAGAGGGGTGTTAGCAGGCAGGACAGCCCTGGATAGACCCTTTCACCCAAGAGAGAGGTCACAGCAGAGAGGCCAGTTTCTCTCCACACACCCTACTACTCACATCCATCATCTGAGACAGAGCTGTGACAGAAGAGGCCAGTCCATGTATACAGCCTAATACTCACTCCTGTCACCTGAGAGAAAGTTCTGACACAAGAGACTAGTCCATGTACATACCCTACTATGCACAGCCATCATTTGAGGAAGAGGTCTAACAAAGGAGGCTAGTCCACGCATGCACCCTACTAACCCCACTCATTATCCAGGGCAGAAGTCTCACTGTAGAGGCCAGTCTTTCTCTACACAGAGAGGTCTGGAAGGAGACTGTAGTCCATGTACACATCCTATGATGCACAGCCATCATTTGAGACAGAGGTCTGACAGAAGAGGTCAGTCCATGTACACACCCTAATACCTACACCTGTCATCTGTGAGAGAGGACTTATTGGAGAGGCTGGTGTGAAAAGAGAGGGCAGTCCATGCAGACATCCTGCTACATACACTCTTCATGTAGCAGAGAGATCTGAAGGTAGAGACCAGTCCCTCCTCCAACCCTACTATGTACATCTCTCATCCAAGAGAGGGGGCTCACTGGAGTGCCCAGTACCTCTATACACAATACTATGTACACCTATGTGTGGAGGGGCTAGTCTCTCCCCCACACTTTACTACACACACCTGTTATGTAAGGCATATGTCTCAGTGGAGTGGATACTCTGTCAAACATACTGCTATTTCCCTACAATTTTGTTAAGATTCTGCGAGTCTCTTCTGAGAGTAGCTCACACACTTCAAGGAGTGAAGCTTACTGTATGGACATGTGAGATCTTGCGAGATGCTCACAAGACCTGAGGGAACATTACTGAGCCTGTCACAAGGTATTTTATGATCTCGCAAGCATTTTGCGAGACTCACATGCAAAATGTCTGGGCCTGCCATGAGGTGTTTTATAATCCCACAAGACTGTTTCCAAGTATGGGGAAGTGCAAAAAGGGCAGAGGCTCAACCAATAGTTACTATTCTTATTGCATGGTTGAAGAAATGCTGTGATGTGATTGTTTGCAGAACCAGGGCTAGCTCATATTGTTTTTGGTGAATTGGAGGGGAAGGAAGTCTATTGGAGATGTGTTCTGCAGAAGTGACTGAGTTTGGAGCTGAGACAACCTGGTGCCTTCAGCTGTATAAAATAAACTGCTCTAAATTCAGGTCAACTTTGTTGAGAAATGTAAGTACGTGCACTACTATGGTAAATGTATTCTATACAAGGTTTAGTGCGTCAAAAGCTGTTTGTAGAGGTGCATGTTTATTCATATAGGTTTTGAGAGGTAGGCTTTAGAATGTGGAGAGATGTCACCAAGTATTGGCTGTTGTGTTAAAAAATGAAATGTTCCATCTGTATGTAGTTGTAAGAGAGACAATGTTTCTGAAATTATAAAACAAAGTATCTGCAATCAGTTAATAATATCCCTAGTGTTTTTTTAAAACTTATTCTGCATATATTTTAACCCTATGGGGTGTCTGAATGGAGATAGTCTCATTTCTAGAGTAAAACACTGTGCTCAATGTTAGGAAAGGTGTGTAAGGAGGATGGAACCATGTTTGAAGGCATATATAACTCAATATATAACTTAATTGTGGATAGCAAATGAATGTTTGAGTCTATGAATTTTGTTAACAGAAAGGGGCATGTTAGTGGTGTAGTACATATAAATATGTGATTGTGGGTATAAAATGTAGAAATCTTCAGAGAACGCTGATTTAGCACTGTTAAAAATACTGATCAGCATGTAACTTTATATTTGTTGAATATTTTGTCTGTCTGAGGAAGGAAATGGAAAACAAAAGCTCTGAAAGAAGAAGTACCATGTCACCCAATACATGGAGGAGTAAAACAAAAATAGTTTACATTGGAAGGAAGATGAAACAGTTACTGTGTGGAACATCAAGAAAAAAAATGAATTGCACAACTAATATTGTTCTGACGGCCTACAATGACATTTATACATTTGGTGCAGCTTGTTGTGTGTAGCACTACTTGTTTTTGATGATAACAAGATCTACTTACTTAAACAGCAAAAAGTGCCTTATCTTTATAAGGAGGGTTGTTTTCTGTTTAATCATTGAGTAATTGGGAAAAAACAGTGTCACAAGGTTCAAAAGTTGTGGAAGCCCCTGAGGGGTTCTCCAGCTCTGCAGCATAGCTAACTCAGCTTGAGCACGGCTTGGAGGGTGCATAGCCATCAAATGTTGCCACATCCCTGTGGTACTTATATTATATTGTTCGTCCTGCTGTCCCTGCTAAACTCCCTTTTTCAATATTTTGCATTTTTCTTATTTAGCAGATACATTTCCCCACCTGGTCTCCTTTAGAAAAAAACTGCTGTCCCCTTCCTAATTGCGAGTCGCAGTGTAATGCAGGATTGCTTTATGACCGTGAACGCAGTCGCAAACCAATCGCAGTTTGCACCCTTTTGTAATAGGTGGTAACCCATTCGCAAAAGGGAAGGGGTCCCCACAGGACCCCTTCCACGTTGTGAATGGCACTGCAAACATTTTTTCAGAGCAGGCAGTGGTCCTATGGACCACTGCCTGCTCTGAAACAATGAAACAAAAACGTTTCATTTTTAGTTTTTGTAATGAATCTTGTTTTCCTTTAAGGAAAGCGGGCTGCATTACAAAAAAAACTAACTGCTTTATTAAAAAGCAGTCACAGACATGGTGGTCTGCTGTCCACAGCAGGCCACCATCCCTGTGAGGCCCGCCACTCGAAAGGGGGTTGCAAATTGAGACCCACCTCATGATTATTCATGAGGTGGGCCTTTGCGACCCCCTTGCGAGTCACAGATGGTTTCAGGGACACCATCCAACATTCCGAATTGCGACTCGCAAATTGCGAGTCGCTCTGACTCGCAATTTGCGGGTCGCAATTCGGAATATTCCTACATCTGGCCCCTAGTGCTTCTTCCCACTGTAGAATATAGATTTTTATACAAGAGGCAGGGTTTGGTACAAAGACGAATGCATTCTCTAAGAATACTATACACTGCTGTCTGCTGGTGGAGAGGGCATTTCATCTGCACATCTTAGTATATAAGCTTTTTAGTGCAGAGCTCTGACTTTGTGTACACCGTATTACACATGCAATCCCCCAAAGGAGCTTTCTGAGAGAGAGGTGAGTGTGTCCTTACATTCAAATGTGTGCACAGGTTGTGCAAGACACAATTGTCAATGGGGAGGATTCTCCATTTTACACTCTACTAATGACATTCATTATCATGAAGAGAGTTAAGAGCAGAGACAGCAGTCTCTACCCACAGTGTAGTTTGCTCATGTCTTTCTCTAGGGAGATGTCTCAGCTGAGAGGGCAGTGTGCCTTCATATCATAGTCTCTATAGCTGTTAGGCAAGACATACTTAGTAGCATAAAGGGTAATTTCAATTCCATACTTTATTTGTTAATTTTCTTTAATTGGGAGAGGTGTGACCACAAAGGTAAACCACTTTTCACAACCTAATTTGTACAAGATTTATCCAAGAAACATATCACATGAGAGAGGCCGGTCTCTCTACACACTGTACTATGCAGAGTTATCATGCAAGAGACTTGTCTCAGGAAACAGGACAGTTTCTCCCCAAAGCCTACTATGCTTACCCGTCAGCATGAGAAGAGGTATGATTAGAGAGATACATTTCTCTCAAACCCTACTAGAGATATCTCTTACCTTGGAAGATGTGTTAGCAGAGAGATGACTACCTCACCAGACATCACTACATATTGCTGATGTTCTAAGTAGAGGTGTGAAGACAGATGCCCCTGGTTCACTACACTGTACTGTATATCCAAGTTGTCCTGGATATAGGTGTTAGTGCAGAAGTCTTAGGCCTTTATTACAACCCTGGCAGTCAGTGATAAAGCAGTGTAATACCGCCAACAGGCCGGTGGTAAAAAAATTGAATCACGACCATGGCGGAAACCGCCAACACAGACAGCCACTTTAACACTCTGACCACCACGGCGGTAGAAACAAACACCGTGGCAGTAACCGCCAACAGACAGGCGGAAGACAATGTACCGCCCACACTATTACAAGGCACTAATCTGCCAGCTTTTCTGGGGGCGGTACCAACGGCATCAAAAGCACGGTGGAAACAGTACACAGAAGGGAAGCCCCTCACCTCTCGACACCCAACGAGGGACCAGGACACCATGGAGCCCGAGTTACAGGTCCTGCCCATGTTGGTTTACCTCCTCATCTACCAGGAACATCAAAGGCGGCGGCGATGATGACGGTGAGTACTGCACCTAGTACACAGGGGGGGAGAGTTACACACACACGCAACACGCAACACCCCCACCCACAACAACATAAACACACACACATCCAATAACATCACAGATACACCCCGTCACCCCCAGAATGCAAGGACCAAATGAAATGAGTTTAACAAGTGTAATAATCAAACAATCAGATAGCCCAAGATAACTTTGAATCATCAGGTGTATCTGCATGGGTATGGTGCTTGTGTGAGTGCCTGTGGGATGTGTGGTGCTTATGTTTGCCTGAGCCACTTTTGTGTGTTGATGTGTGTGCATGCTGGTCTGATGGTATGCTTGGGATAGGCTGAGGTTGAGGGGATTGGGTTGGGGTAGTGGAGGTAGGAGGGGGGAGGCTGGACACAGGGACAATGTCTGCCATCAGGTCTGAGGCCAGAGCCTGCAATGCTTTCTGTTGGGCTGCCACGCCAGAATGAATGCCCTCCAGGTAAGCATTTGTTTGCTGCAAATGCCTCTCGACACCCTGGATGGCATTCAAAATGGTTGACTGCCCAACAGTGAGGGATCTCAGGAGGTCAAAAGCCTCCACACTGAGGGCAGCAGGGCTGACTGGGGCAGGGCCTGAGGTGCCGAGGGCGAAGGAGATGCCCACCCTCCTAGGTGAGCGGGCACGGGCAACATGCTGAGGGGCTGCTGGGAGGGCAGTGCTGGTGGATGGGGCGGCTGTACCTTTTGTTGCGGTGGACACAGATGTGCCCGTCATCGCAAGGGAGCTCCCATCAGAGGAGGAGTCGCTGTCGCTGGTGTCCCCATCGTGGAGCTCCCCTCGCCCTCCATCCCACTGGTGCCTTCAGACTCCGTACATTCACCCTCCTGGACCATGTGGGTTGCAGCTCCCTCCTGCTCCGGTGCCACTGCTCCCTGCCAGATGATGCTAGCGCACACAGAATGGAACTTACTGCCCCGTCCGGTTCTTCATACTCATTGGCCGCCAGTTCCCACCCATGCCCTGAAACACATACACTCTCCATCCTAACATGCAGGCCTCAGCCCCCCCACAACATGTATCTTCCATCCAGACCACTCCATACATTCATGTCCCATGCATCATACTCACAGTTTACTCTCCTGTTTGACTGGAGGACCGTAGAGTAGCGTGTACTGGGGAGGAGCCCATCCACTGGTCTCTCCAACTCCTCCAAAGTGAAGGCAGGAGCCCTTTCCCCAGACACTCGAGCCATTGTCGCTTCCAGACTGAGGTCACAGCAGCACTTGCAGTGTAGGTCCTCTCCTGTTAAAGGTCAGGTATCAAGTGAGTGAACAGGTAGAAAATGACAGTCACGTCCGCGGCGGTGCGTACCACCACCGCTGGCATACATCGTCATTGGCTCCTGGAACCCATAGGGCCGAATGACAACCAATGCTGAATTGCGTGGCGGTCTTCGACCGCCTACCGGTATGCTGCACAATGCCAGCGCAGTTACCTCATTTCCCCTTGTCCCTCCTTACAGTTCAGGCAACCGTCATTTCAGGGGGGCACATGGCAGGGCACCTAACTGCATCACAGAACATTTGGGCGGGAATACGGACAGACAGCGCCACTCACCGATTAAATCACATTGGTGCAAAACACCCTTATGCACCCTATGTGGTAAATGAACCTCTGCTCACCATTCTCCTCTATAGGGCACATCCACTGGGGCAAATGATGAGATGGTGTCATCCTCCGGTGTACAGACCCCTGGTGGACCTGTCGAAAATGGAAGACAGACACATCATTATCACCTACAGACAGACTTGAACGTGCCACAATCTAAGAACTGTGTGCCCAATTGGAGCCAGGCCTGATGTCAGCTATCCGCCATCCCACAGGTATCCCCCTCTAGTGCATTTCCTGTCAGTGCTCCATTTCCTGGCCAGTGGTTCCTTTCAAGCAACAGTGGCCATGGCATCAGGGATGTCACAGCCAATGTTCTCAAATGTGTTGGCCAGAGTGTTATTTGCCCTGCTGAAACACATGCGCAGCTACATCGTTTTCCCCCAGGTGGAGGATTTGCCCACAGTGAAATCTGACGTCTATGCCCTGGGACAAATCCCCAAAATCATTGGTGCCATTGATGGTTCACATGTGGCATTTGTTCCCCCCGGCAGGAAAGAACAGGTGTACAGAAATCGTAAAAGCTACCATTCAATGAATGTGCAGAAGGTGTGTTTGGCAGACCAGTACACCTCTCACGTAAATGCCAAGTATCCTGGCTCTGTGCATGACGCTTACATTTTGAGGAATAGCAGCATCCCTTATGTGATGGGGCAACTCCAGAGGCACCGTGTGTGGCTAATAGGTGAGCCCAAGGTCCCCACACAGTATGAATAGGTGTCTGGGGATGGGATAGTCCCTAGGGGTTGATGTATGTCTAACAGATATCCCTCGACATTTGTAGGTGACTCTGGTTACCCCAACCTGTCATGGCTACTGACCCCAGTGAGGAATGCCAAGACAAGGGCAGAGGAACTCTACAGTGAGGCACATGGGTGAACTAGGAGGATTATAGAGCGGACTTTCGGCCTCCTGAAGGCCAGATTCCAGTGCCTCCATCTAACAGGTGGCTCCCTATACTACTCACCGAAGAAGGTGTGCCAGATCATCGTGGCATGCTGTGTGTTGCATAACCTGGATTTACGGCACCAGGTGCCTTTTCTGCAGGAGGATGGGCCTGATGTTGGTCTTGTGGCAGCTGTGGAGCCAGTGGACAGTGATGAAGAGGAGGCAGAAGAAGAAGATATTGACAACAGAAACAACATCATCATGCAGTACTTCCAGTGAGACACAGGTAAGAGACTGGCACTGCTCATCTCATATCAGACTACAGTAAGACATTGTATAAGTCTGCCTTATTACCTCTGTGCATGGACCCTGACAGTTCACTTTGGCTTTCCTTTTCACAAATCTGGGTACCACATTCTGCCTTCTGCTATGTTCAATGCTGCCTAACAACTGTCATACTTTGGTATGTGCAAATGAACATTTACTATGTTATTTGTCAAAAAGGTTGTAATAACACATTTGTGAAAGCACAGACTGACTCCAGATTGTTTTGTGATTCAAGAGTGTTTATTTAAGTGCTAATAAGTGGAGGGGGATGTGTAATGGGCTGGGGTGATGGTGGAGGAATATCCATGGTAGAGTCCAGTCTCTTTGGATCACAGGTGTATTGTCCAATGGGGCATAGGAAGTAGAGCAATGGCAGTTCAAGGTGGTCAGGGTGAGATAGTGGGACAGAAGGGTGACAATCAGGAGAGTCTTATTTCCTGGCGAGGGTCGTGGCAATGTTCTCTGTCTTGTGCCTGGATCTCAGGGACCGTTTGTGGGGTGGTTATCCTTCCGCAGGGGGTGGGGTACTGGTGGCCTGTTGGTCCTTTGGTGGGACCTCCTGTCCACCAGCGCCAGCGGACGTGGAGGACTGTCCATGGTTCGGGCTGGTGTCAGTGACCCGGTGGTATGCCACTGTCTCCCTCATGGTGTTGGCCATGTCTGCCAGCACCCCTGCTATGGTGACCAGGGTGGTGTTAATGGACTTCAAGTCCTCACTGATCCCCAGGTACTGTTCCTCCTGCAGCCGCTGGGTCTCCTGAAACTTGGCCAGTACCGCGCCCATGGTCTCCTTGGAATGGTGGTATGCTCCCATGATGTTGGAGAGTGCCTCGTGGAGAGTAGGTTCCCTGGGCCTGTCCTCCCCCTGTCACACAGCAATCCTCCCAGCTTCCCTGTTGTCCTGTGCCTCTGTCCCCTGAACCGTGTGCCCACTGACCCCAGGTCCCTGATCGTCCTGTGTTAGTGGGTTTGCTTGGGGTCCCTGTAGTGTGGACACACTGCTGATTGACCCACTGGGTGGGTGCTATGGTGGTGTTTCCTGAGGGGGGAGGTTCAGTGGTGGTTTGGGACTGTGGCAGGGGAACCGACTGTCCAGAGGTCCCTGATGGGCCGCGCTGGTCATCTTGATCCAGGCATGCAGAGCTGCTGTCATCACTGTGCCTCTTCTGTGGGGGGACTGGATACGGTCGGCACCTCCTGTCTGGTGACGTTGGGTAGGGGTCCTGTTGGGGTGTAAATGCATAGCTATTGTATCTGTGTGTGCCATCTTGTGCAATGAGTATGTTTCCCTCTACTCCTGTGCTTGCATTATCGCCTTAGCCCTTGTGTGAGTGGTGATTGTGTGCCCTGGCTGAGTCTCTCTACTGGACATGCTTTGTTGATGGGTGTCCATGCAGGTGTGTGAAGGGTGTCTATGCATTGTTGTCACATGCAGGGCTTGGTATTGGGATGTGTGGGTTGTGATAGTGGGGTATCTGTGAGGTGTTGGGGTGATGGGTGTGAGGGTAGGGGTAGAAGTTTGTGATGGTATGTAGGTAGGGTGGGGGATATAATAGTAAAGAGTTGACTTACCAGAGTCCAGTCCTCCTGCTACTCCTGCAAGGCCCTCAGGATGCATGATCGCCAAGACTTGCTCCTCCCATGTTGTTAGTTGTGGGGGAGGAGGTGGGGGTCCACCACCAGTCCTCTGTACGGCTACCTGGTGTCTTGATACCACGGAACGTACCTTCCCTTGCAGGTCGTTCCTCTTCTTCCTGATGTCATCCCGTGTTCTTGGATGCTGTCCCACTGCGTTGACCCTGTCAACAATTCTCCACCATGGCTCCATCTTCCTAGCAATGGAAGTCTGCTGCACATGTGATCCGAATATCAGTGGCTCCACCCGGATGATTTCCTCCACCATGACCCTAAGCTCCTCCTCAGAAAACCTGGGGTGTCTTTGAGGTGCCATGATGTGGTGTGGGTGATGTATGAGGTGATGGTTGATGTGATGTGTGGTGTGATGTGTTGGGGTGTATTCTTTGATGTGCGTGGATGGTGTATGAGTGATGGTGTTGTGTGCCTCTGGATGCTGGTGTTGTCGTAGCTTTTCCGTCTCTCTGCTTCTTCCAAAAATGTCATTTTAAGGGGTTGTGGGTAATGTGGGTGTGTGTTTTATAGTGGTGTGAGTGTGTGGGTGTGGTGTGTGTTTGTGTATCAGGTGTGTGTATTTTGAATTGTCCAATGTGGTTGTGTTTTGTAAGTGTGTGTGTATTTTGAGTGCGGCGGTGTTTATCGCCAATGGATTCCTGCGGTTGAATTCGTGGGTTGTGATAGTGTGGGCGTTTTCCTGTTTGCCTAATGGTGTGGGTTTTGCTATCGCCAGTTTACCACTGACCTTTCATGTGGCGGACTTGTGTGAGTGTCTGTATTGTGGAGGATTTCTAAGTGTAGGTCATAATACCTGTAGCGGATTTCTACGGGCACTGTATGTTGGCGGCCGTCAGCAAAGGGGTCAGAGGCCTTTACCGCCAGGGTTGTAATGAGGACCTTAGTGCTTTATTTAGATGTTGGTGGATGAGTTACCCTGTCCCAACAGTGATGGATATCCCATCCACAGAAATCTAAATCCCAATGTATCCCTTGGGATTTATATTTCAGTGGACGGGATATCCATCATCGCTGCGAAGGAGTAACTTGTCCACCAATATCTAAATCAGGCGAAAAGTTTCCCTATATACTACTGTATATATCTATCATGCTAGGAAGAGCTGTGAGTTGACAGTGAAATCCATTCCCATACCATAATGTATATGGCTAGTTCCCTGCAGAGAGGTATCAGTGGGAAAACTAGTACTTTCTTTACTAGGGCCTATATTTCTGGGGCTTGTGTTGCAGGACAGTCACCTTGCTTCATTGCCGTGCATCACAGGGAAACAGCAGGAATGAGTTGTATTTATCCAATATGGTGCATTCCTGTCCTTTCCCCCTGTGGTCTCACTCTTTAGGAAGCCTAGCGCCAATGCAGGTACCCCTGCACGATGGTTTAAGGTTGCATACATTGCATGCAGGATTGCTTTTGTGCAGGAAGGGGCACAATAGTGGAGATGCAAGTTATAGTTAGCACTGCTGACTATACCTGGGGAATTTCTGTTTTATTTAAGTTCAAAATTTTAACATTGTCACTGAAAATTTACCTGACAATAATGTTACCTTTGGTTTTTCATTTAATTTCTAAGGTTTTTGTTTAAAATCAAAAACTCATATTTTTTATTACACCTAACTATAAAGTTATTTTACCTTTGTTTTTTTCAGTGAATTTCTGGATTTTTAAAATAAAAATATTTTTATAAATACTTAGAAACAAACTGGTCCAACAATGTTAGTGCTGAGAATATTCAGCTTCTTAGTTGATGTAACTAAGATGTTCAGAAATATTCCCAGCATACTTTTTATAGTCTTTGATCTATCTTTACATAAACATCATATTTATATTTCAAAAAGACACTGATCAGTTCTTCCCATACTGTAAACTATGGCCCTCATTTCAACATTGGCGGTATCGACCGCTTACCACCATGGCGACGGCCGCCAACGCACCGTCGCCGTGGCTACCAGCCATCTACCGGTATCATGACCGCCGACGGTATTCTGCCAGAATGCTGGCGGAACACCGCCGACGGTCATGGCGGTGGACGGCGGTAAGGTGGCGCTGCTGACAGCAGCACCGCCACGCCAGCAAAACACCGACAACCGTTTCAGGAGCAAGGATACGGCTTGAAGGTGTTTTGCTGGCGGACGCTGCGGTTGACAGCAGGGCCTCAGACCGTCTCCAGCCGGACGACCCCCTGCAAGCAGGTAAGTCGGGTTCTCCGACCGGAGAGGGGGCTGGGTGTGTTGTGTGTACGTGGGGGGGGGTTTGTATGTATTGGTATGTGTGCATGCGGTGTGAGTCACGTAGGATGCATGCGTGAATGAGTGATTGTGAGTGTTGTGTGTTGTGAATGCATGTGCGTGACAAGGTATGGTGGTGTGTGTTGCGGGATGTGGGTATGTATGTGTGCATGCATGGGTGGTGGTGGGTATGCGTGTGTGCATGTGTGTATATGGGTGTGGGTGTGTATATGTGCAGGGGCGGAAGGGGAGGGGGAGGTTGGAGCAGGACTCTGTGGAGGGCCGAGGGAGACCCCTATCAGTGCCAGGGAACGGATTCCCTGGCACTGATAGATTCGCCTGGTGGTCGGTGTGTTAAAGTGGCTGTTTTGGATGGCGGTAACCGCCGTGGTCCTAATCCCATTTTTTTTACAGCCAGCCTGTTGGCGGCATTACCGCTGCTTTAACACCAACCGCCAGGGTTGTAATGAGGGCCTATGTGTTTTCACTATGTACATCCATTTTTAAGGTCTGTGATTTCTCTTTCAAGAGACTCATTGGTACTTTGCTACAGACTTGTGAAATTGTAGTTCTAAATTTCATTGTAATCTGTTGAAAAGAGTCTTTTTCATCTTGTGAGTTATTATTTAACACTAATCTTTAATAATAAAACTAGTACTGAATGTATATTGTATTCTTTATTTTGTTTTGCAAACTTATGGCTCTTGCAAGATGATCGCGGAGGCTGAACACACAGTCCCTTATAGGGGGGTTGTACCTCCTGTCTGGCTCTTGTGATCCGCTCGTAAGGTCATACATTTGAAGGTAAGCTCAAAACAGTGTATTTTTGCAGCTCTGAAGAAAGTAAGACATTGGAAGATTTTTTTAAAGTAGAAGAACATTTTATGAATTGTTGCATTTGACATGTTAAGAAAGTTCTCTGTTTTTTACGATCTCACAGGCCTCTTGCGAGACACCTGGGAGAGGAAAGACCTCCAAAGTAATGATGATGATTGATTCATACGGAGGTCTTCATTTAGCAAAGAAAGATTCCTTTCTTCTTGCATCATTTGACTATTTGGTTTTTCTGTAATTAAACCTTTTTTGGCTACCTCTCTGACTTTAACTAAAAGTAAGTATGCAGTTCCTACAAAAACCAAAAGCACTGTGTGCACGACAGAACCCCACAAAGGGGAAGCCCCTTTCAGGAGCAAGAGCCCTCACACACCACAAAGGGTGTCATGCTTCATAATCCGGCAACTGCATGTTGGGCCAGTGCTACAATGCCCCATGGGCACCACTGGGGGTCTCTTTGCTGGAGATATTTTCTGGTTGCTGATGTGAATTGTGAGGTGCAGTAGAGGTGTGGTGTTATGGGAGTGAGTAGACTGGTACAGCAAAGGAAAATTAAAAATGACTTGGGTAGATCCAAAATCAGTTTATTGTGTAGGAACCCCTGTCATGATTAAAAGCAACAGAGGAGTCAGTAATGAGTGCAATGATCCCTCTGACTCAGGTGTTTGAATGGAATAAGTTTGAGATGTTTCTTGCCTATTTAATGTCCCACATGGTTCATGGCAATTTTTCAGGACTAGAAACCTAACCTCTTCTCAGGGGGGTTGTGTTTAATGGATAGCCCTATGTAATCCACCCCTTGCAAAATAAGTGTGTAGTGTCTATCTGTTCTGTGAAAAGCTGACCAACTTGATCGCTTAAAAAGTTCAATTGAGTTGCAGGGGGGACACCCCTTGTGTGCCTCGCTTGAATCCTGTAGATCGTCTTGCCAGAGACATACCCTGTCCTCTGCCCTCACCTCTCTGACTTTATTGATTTTCTGTGATCAAAATGTCATCATGCGATTCAGATGAGAACCAAACTCCTGTTCTTACAAGTCAGCCACCTTAGCCACCCAAGGAGTCCTTGGGCTAGCATTTTTTTTCAGATGAGGTCTGGTGAGAAGAAGGTATCTGCCAAATATGTAATTTGTAAGAGATGCAAAAAACTGTTTTGTAGGGGCTGCTAGAACAAGCAATATTCTATGAGCACCACTTGGATGTGACAACATTCGAGAGCAATTCAATCTCAATGCACTGTTCAGGCTGACTGAGCCTGTGCTGCAAAGCTTGATAACTCATCAGGGGCATCCACATCTTTTCAACGTAGTGAAGCTTTCCTTGCCCAGGTACTCATTACTCAGATAACAACTCTTCATATCTGAACAAATCCTTTTTCTGCATATGAAAGGGGATCATTTGTCTTCTAAGACGAGCAGGGGTGCATGGGACAGGCTTGTCCAGGATCATAAATGCCCACCTAGGCAGTTCATTTTTTTAACAGTTTTTGTCCACTTTCTTTTGAAGGAGATGTTGTTTTTCAACTACCCGTTTCTACTTTTTATTTTATCCCTTGAAAAAATACAACAAAAGTAAAAAATGTTAAAAAACACAAAAAAATGCAGTTCTTCTGAATGTTACTGGAAAAAGCTCCTTTCAGAGCTACCCTACACTTTCATTATGTATGTTGTTTATAATATGTACCTCTTTTTTTCCTTCTTGATGACTCTCATAAAAAACTCATTAGACCCATGATGCTCCCATATACAGCATGGGTGAGTTTTGCAAGCCTCTGGCAAGAGTAAGTCTTCCCCATTTACTTCAAGGGAGCAGTTTTTGCTTTTGCAAGCTTCTCCGAAGGCCATACTTTTATAATCAAATTTGCATTTTCAAATATCCTGTGATAATAAGTATAATTTGTATTCACCAGATTGTCACTACCCCTCCACTCACTTTTTCCCCGCAATCCAGTGAAACTCTTGTGAGGTCATAAAAACACTTTAGAGGAAAACTTAACATTTTCCTTCGTTACAATAGTTATCACTAATAATTCCCACTACTGGACTATGGGGAGAGACTGGCCTCTCCACTGAAGCATTGCGAGAAGATAGCTAGTGTGTTGAGTAGGGTGTAACAAGACACTGCCTCTCCATTCACTCCTTTCCCAGACTCAGGAGTATGCATAGTAGGATGGGGATGGTACTCATCTCACATGTAAGACCTCATTGTTCCATCATAAGGGGCATATTTATGAGTGGTTTGCATCATGCTTGTATGCACCACATAATGTGGTACATGCATGGTGCAAACCACCAAGTCATATTTCTGAAGCCATGCATATATATATTCACTTAAAAAAACAAAGGATACAGGGATGTTATAGTTTGGCTCTAAATTTACCCACCCCCCCCGGCATTCACAGATTTTCTTAAAAAATGTGACTGTTTTTTATTTATATGCTTATTGATGTTATAAAAGTTGTCATGAGTGCTGCAATATCTGGGTAATTAGCTGTGCATGGTGAGGGAATGAATCATAGCTCCCTTAGGGCGTGAGTTATGGTTACTTGAAATAACTCTAACTGTAACTGCTGAATTTCTAGGGTTTTGTGTGAGTAAATTCAGAATTAATTATATCATCCCTGCAACATTTGTTTTTTTCAATACATTTTTTTTATTTTTTTTACTTAAAGTAATTTTAAAGACTATGGGGGTCAAACCGCCATTTGGCCACCATGCGGCCAAAATACCGCGGCCCCCATTCTGACATTCCCGCTGGGCCGGCGGGCGCTAACTAAGTTAGCACCCGCCGGCCCAGAGGGAATGAGGGCCGCAACACAGGAGCCGGCTCCGAATGGTGTTGCGGCCGTGCGACGGGTGCAGTTGCACCCGTCACGCTTTTCACTGTCTGCTGGGCAGACAGTGAAAAGTTGGCCGGGGCACTGTTAGGGGGCACCAGGACACCCCTTACCACCAGCCTCTTCCAGGCTGGCAGTACGGGGGTCAGAACCCCCAGGGCAGCGCTGCCCTGGCGGATTCTCCCAGTCGGGGCAAAAACGGCGGAAAACCGCCGGCCCCGGCGGGCCGACCGCGGCTTTACCGCCACGGTCAGAATGGCTTTTGAAGCACCGCCAGCCTGTTGGCGGTGCTTCCGTCATTCGTGACCCTGGCGGTCCAAGACCGCCAGGGTCAGAATGACCCCCTATGTTAATTGAACCACCGCCAGGCCCTGTAGTCAACCCCCTATAACCACTCAACTCTGCCCAACACACGCCTGAAGGCTGTACGTGGCAGGGGTAGGCCACAAGGCCCTGCAGCCAGCCCCTGATAACCACCCAACCCCGTGCTACTTAGAATGAGAAATGTTGTTATGAATTTAAAACATTTTTATTTGACAAGTACAAAGAGTGAGATCACCTTTCTATATGTACCTTAAATTTTTGAAGTTAAAAATAATTTAAAGCTGAGATATGACAACTAACACACATAGAGTACAACCTTCAACCTTGTATGGGAGGGTCTGAGAACTTAACCACAAGGTCTCAGGTGACTCCTTACTGCACACTGTCCAGACATCTCTATGACATTTAATCCAAAGATGGTGATGGGAAAAATATGTAAATGTTACATCACTAGGAATGTCTAACATTCAAAACACAAGTAAATAAACAGACACACTGACATGAGATATGGGGATTTGAACCTTCAACCTACTGAGAAACAGTCCAGGAGCTTTACCAGTAGGGCAGTGGTGACTCTGTTCACCCTGTGCATCAAAAGGTAACTATTGCATTCCAATCAAACATCTTGCTAATGTAACCCTTTGAAATCATTGTATGGAGAGATCATTGAGATAACAATTGCTGTCCCTCTCTCTCTCTTCCATCCCATTATGGGAATGAAGAGAGAGAGACAGAGAGAAAGTGAGAGGACCACAGCGGAGCCGCAAAGCATCTGCACTATTATTGGCTCACGTCTTCTGCATGAGCTGGCATTGCTCCCCCATGCAAGGAACTGCTGCAAATAGCAGCTCCCTATGAGCGTGAGTAACGTGTTCATCTCTTTCCCTGCAGCATGTTCATGGCAGAAGAAGAGATGAAAACTACACTTTCAGCAAGCGGGAGCATTTTGACATCTCCCAATTGCTGAAAGCGGAGTGCTTGCTTTTGCTTGGCAGGAGCTGTGAATTAGCTGGCCCCACAGCATACTATTAAGTGATAGCCATGGGGAGGTGGCCATCCCCAGAGCCCAAAGGGTCCACTGTACCCCTCTATTATTTTTATATTATCTTGCCAGGGGGGGGTTGCGTAGCGCTCCCACATACTTAATATGCAGAACCCGGGGAGGTGCTGGTCCTGGGGCTTCTGCACATTTTTTTGTGCAAAACGCTCAGGGACCTAGTTCATCCACGGGCAACATAACAAAGAAACAAATGAGACCACCTGCACCAAGGCAAGGGACTCATTGTAAATATACCCTGCCTCCTTTTCTTTCAAGTTTGTTTTTGAGACTCGCCCTAAGGTAACTATAACTTGCGTCTTCACCATGCACAGCTAATTTACTCCACATATTATGTCATTGATGACACCTTCTATGGCATCTTTGATATTATCACTGCAACATTTACAATAAAAATATTGATAAGAAAACTATGCATGGGGAGTGCACAAGTTAATGTTACCTTAGGGTGCGAGCTATAGTTACTTGAACCAAACTTGCGTCAATTAGATGCAAGGTAGGCGTTGCCATAAAAAAAATGGTGCTAACACCATATCCCCATATTTATCCCCTGTGCTAAAATGAGGCATGGGTGGGAGGAGGGTCTAAATATTGGTACAAAGCTTGATTTGCAACATTAATTAATGACTGGGTCAGACCAGGCTTTAGGGGACCTGTGTACCCATTTCCATGGTTCAACACCATGGAATGGCTCCACAGGTGCCCTCCTCAAGTCCCACGAACAACACCACCCACCCCAGAGGGACACCAGAGGATGGGGGACCCCATCTCAGGTAAGTAGGGTAAGCATAGGTAAGTATTTTTATTTTAAAATTAAAGTGCCATCGGGGGCCCAACTTGAGGCCCCCTGCATGGCACAGATGCAATGGCCATCCCCAGGAGACTGTTGTCCCCTGGGCTAGCCATTGGGGTGGTGGTCATGAATCCTGTCTTTTCTAAGACAGGAGTCATGTGGTATGGATGGTTTGGCATCAGAAAATGACGCTAGGCTGGTTAGAGGCACTTTTTTTTGCCTCTAACCAGCCTGTCATTTTTTAGAGCAAAACCCCTTTTCTCCCATACCACCACCCCCACCCGGCTAACATCATTTGTTTTTTATGCTAACCCACCCTTTGCTCCGGATTGTGCCATTCCATAAATTTGGTGCCCCGCTGGCGTCCTGGAATGGCGTAAGCCGGCGCTATACTTTTTGCCACAAAAGTGTGCAAACGTAGTTTTGCATTAAAACGTATAAATTTGGACCTGAATTCTATGGCTCTGGAAAAAAGGTGTATAATCTAGCGCTCCCCATGACTGAGAACTTCAAGATGCCACCGGCATGGACCCAGAAGTAGGAAACTGCAGCACACCACTGGTTGCAATGCACATTACGGGACTGCCAAACCACACTCATACGAAAGAGTGTGAGGGCCCCAGAGTCGTCGGACACATCAACTCAGAGGAGGAAAGCGCCAGCGTGAATGCAGATGACCCAAGGACATTGAGGAACATGCAGAAGGTGATCAAGGTGGAAGGAGATGTGAAGGATGGCGGACAGGACAAGGCTGAGGATGCCACCGATGAGAGAGAGAGGAAGGAAGAACAGGAGAACACCAGGGAGAATCCCATAACAGCGACATGTCAAGGTCCAATGGTCCCAGTGAGGAGGAGGTTGATGTTGTGGCTCCATTTGTCGCAACCCTGGAGGGCTGTGGCCATAGGCAAGTGCCAGTAGTTAGCCTATTTTCTTTAAGGAGGTGGTGAGCTAGGATACGGTCACCAGAACATGTAATTTGGGAGAGGGAGAGTCGCCACTGAATCACAGGTGTGGTGACGGCACAATAGAGTATCTGAGAACCTGCTGGCTTTATTATTTATATTTTCTTTGTATCTGATTTGCTTCCGAGGGTCATGCTACACATAAACCTGGAACCAAAGTGTGGACCAGAGTTGGAGGAGCTGAAAAAGGCCATTAAAAATACCCAAGAGTGTGGGGGAGCAGTGGGAACCTGAAATGGGAGAATGCTCAAGGCCCAAAACTCTTGTAGGTGGCAGTACTTGCACCTGGGACTCTGGACTTAAAGTGACAATAACAACATAAAGTTGTTTGGAAACACTCTTATGACTGGACATCATTCATGTGGGGATGGTAGGGTGACTACAGTGGGCAAGGGGTATTGTGACACCCTCAAATAACATTGAAGGATTCATTTTGAAAATTAATCATAGAGTCCTTTGCATGTTTGTCTTGCAACATGTAATACTTTTTCAAAGACAGACTGTCATGTTAGACACATTCTTCTGAGCAGCAAATTATAATTCTTTTAACACAGGCTATATTGTACTATTATTGGCTCAAAAATGAAGGAATTTGTATTGGGTTCCTAGTGACCCTCTTGAAAAGATACAGAAGAGAATGAAAGGGTAAGGCTACAGTATGCAAATGTTTTATATCACGCATGTAAATAAAAACATCTGCTTCATTTTCAATCTAATCATTCAAATATTTTAAAAAAGAACAACTTTGAAACAATGGCTCATTATGAGACCCAGGGCATGTGAGGAGGTAATACTATTGAGTGGGCTCTCATTATACTAAATGAGACTACTGGATTTCTAGGCAGCAGGATCGATAACGGTGTGGGGGACTGAGTCTGACCCATGTGTAAGGAACTCTGTCACCCTAAATCCGTTTTTTGCTCTGGCTAACTAGCAGTGCCTCATTTCTCCCATGGGGAAGAGATGATTGGGAGGCCGAGCGCATGACATCTTTGGAACTTCTCAGGGAAGTCGTGGTCACTCAGATCCAAACCAACTCTCTCATTTACAATATGATCTCATATACAATTGACAAAGACAGTATAAGTTTTATATAATGTTTTAATAAAACGACTGTATTTTAGCTAATAAGGCGTGAGCCGCAATAACCAGAACCATACAACACAGTAGGATTGAAATAGTCACCAGGAAAGTAAAACATAAGAACAAAGCGATCATCGTGTCTAATAGTTTCTACTCTCCCTTTGCTTGTTCTATTTCGAGCACTTCATGTGAAGCTTCTAGCTTGCCTGTCTGTATCACTGGGGAGACATCAGCCCTCATACCTGAGCAAAGGCCTGTGATCTTGGTTCAGCATCTGCAACGAGGCAGTCAGCGTCTAGTTGTGGTTCCCTGGTCGGAATCTCCCTCTTGCGTGTATTGGGACAAGGAAGTGATTTTATAACTAACATGTCAGCGTGATCACAAAATGTCCCTACGCAGGAATGCCAAGTCTAAACTCCTACCACCTCTATCGGTAATGTACCAGACTGTATCCTTGACTGAAGCACCGAGTGAATGTGTTATGGAGAACTCCAGTGCTGAAGTAGGCTAAACAGTGTGATATGAATAAAAAACAAAACCGTAGAACTGGCTATTTGAAAAATAATAGTACGAAGCCTAATAAAAAGCATTTAGAGCAAAGTGCACAGAGGCTCTAAGCTGCCAGCAAATTAATAAAATACATCCAGGGCAAAGTGCACAAAGGCCTAAAGCCTGAAGCTAACGCGCAAAGGATACGTAAAACTAACCACACTACACCCTCCCCTTGTCGGTAGCAAGTGGTGCCAATAACATAAAAATATGCCCCAGATATAAACAATACCTAAAATTATATACATATTTCGAGAAGGTCAGAAGACAACAAAGTCATAAATTTAGGAAACATGTGACAATAAAGCCAAATCCAATATAATGTAAATTTTGCAGGAGAGGAAAAAAAATCCAATTGTTAAACAGAAGCAATAGAAAGTAGGAGCTCCTCCACTTCGATATATGTCAATATCAGAAGATCCAAGCCACAAAGTACCATGGAGCAGGTGTGTTCCAAAGCCCCAAAACTATTCAGGGCGGCACCCCGTGCAGGGCCTATGAATGAGACAAAACCATCTTCCTCCAGGAAGGGAATCTCATAAACTGCCTCACTAAGCAAACGCAACCTTAGTACACAAATCTGGGATGAGCCCTAATCGGGAACATCAACAGATCAGTATTGACCACTGGAGGGCGTTGCAGTGAGAGACAGAGAGCCAGTGCATGTTCAAACGAGCACCAAAGGCACCGAAACATGGGTTGCACACAATCCAAAACCGGTCAGAATGACAAAGACCAGTCACACTCCAAATGGCCCAGGAGTGTTGCTCCAAAATGCTGCATCATTCGTTCACGACACAGCTGCGCTGACGGGAGCAGCAATATAGGATCTCGTCGTGGCGGGACAGCCATTGCGAAAAAATAGCAACAACAGCAAAACTCCAGCCAATAAAGCCAAAGTAATCGGGAAACCCCCAAAAATGCTTCCGAAAATAGAGTGTATAGCCGAAGGTATCAAACCGAATATGGAAGAGAAGGTGTGAGCAAAACCAACACCAACGGCTTTGAAAAAATGTGCAATACCAGCAGTGCTGGATGCATTAAATATACGTCCCACAAGTTCACCGAAGTGACTTGGAAAGTTAGTATTCAAAAGTGACTGTATTTCCGCCGATGACCTTGCCACTTGAAATGCGTAGGTCTCGCTAGCAGATGTAAGGGCCACATGCTTTTGAAACAATAAAGCCTTTAGTCGAGTCAACTTGTCGAAATTAACCTTGGAAGTAGCAATATGAGGCCAGATGTCCGCTACCTCCCTAATTTGAGTGGGGGGAAACAACACATTCCCGCAGCACGTAACAGCCTTGTTGACAACGACAACGTAAACTATGCCGACACGCATGCCACAGCAGCGTTCGCTGTTAAGAACAATGTAACTGCCGTTAGAAAGCACCTGGAAAGTGTTTTTAATAACCGAGACTGGAACTCCCTTCAGATAACAAGCTAAGTTAGCAATCGAAGCGTTACACGCTCCGTGCAAGGACAGCTGTTTACAAACCATAGAATGGCTGACAGAAGTTTCGCATTCACTACCGCTAAGAAAAACCTCCCTCAAACCATTAATACATCTGTATTGAAAGGGAAGCTCCCACACCTCGTGTATGCAACTGGCTCCCAATAGTTCATATCTACCCACCGGAATGTGCTTCAAACAAGAAGTAAATTGCAGAGTGGAGATAGGCAGATTAATAACCCCATGAATCAACCACTCAGCTGACGGAATCTCAGCAACCGTGAAAGGCAGTTTCTCCAATTTTTCAATATTTAACATGACATACGTCGCTTCCTTTTTAGCCACCAGCTGTTGTTGACGAGTCAAATTAAAGGAGACAAAGATCTCTCTGGCACGAATGTGCTGCCATGGAACGCGACCTGCCTTCAAGGTCTGAAGAGTCCAACCCAGCTGCATGATGGACCGCGTCTGACTCTGCCCATGATATCAAGAAGACATGTCTGATTTAATAATGTCAATAGCAGAGGAAACAATGCGGTCATTCGTGTAAACCCGGTCAGAAAGGGTATGCATGCCATTATCAACAACAGACAAAGGGCCTCATTCTGAGGCTGGCGGGCGGCGGTAGCCGGCCGCCTGGCGGGAACCACCAAATTGCCGCTCCGCGGTCAAAAGACCGCGGAGGCCATTCTGGCTTTCCCGCTGGGCTGGCGGGCGACCGCCAGAAGGCCGCCCGCCAGCCCAGCGGGAAACCCCTTCCCACGAGGAAGCCGGCTCCGAATGGAGCCGGCGGAGTGGGAAGGTGCGACGGGTGCAGCTGCACCCGTCGCGAATTTCAGTGTCTGCTAAGCAGACACTGAAATTCTTTGTGGGGCCCTCTTACGGGGGCCCCTGCAGTTCCCGTGCCCCCAGGGGCCCCACGACACCCCATACCACCATCCTGTTCCTGGCGGGCGAACCACCAGGAACAGGATGGCGGTATGGGGTGTCAGAATCCCCATGGCGGCGCAGCAAGCTGCGCCGCCATGGAGGATCCCTGAGGGCAGCGGAAAACCGGCGGGAGACCGCCGGTTTTCCTGTTCTGACTGCGGCCAAACCGCCGTGGTCAGAATGCCCTGCGGGGCACCGCCAGCCTGTTGGCGGTGCTCCCGCCGACCCCGGCCCCGGCGGTCCTTGACCGCCGGGGTCGGAATGACCCCCAAAGTCTGCATCAGGTTTTCCTGATCAATCTGCCTGTTGTGAAAGCTTCCAAATCTCATTATAAACTTTGTATAAAAATTGTTTCTTCCGTGGTACCTTGGGACCTGACAAAAAATCTTGTAAATCAGTATCATTAGACAGTAACGTGAGATGTGACTTAACTGCATCCAGCGTGGACGACTTCAACCATTGCTGACAAAGCTTCCCCACGCTGTATGTAGTTATAATATCAGCATGTTCTGGTGAAATGTAACGAGGGTCTGCCCTACTAGTCCTGAACCCCCCTGAAGAGGTGACAAAACGTTGATGACACTTATTAGTGTCTACAGGCCATAATAACCACCCGCACGGATGTATCGATGAAGTGTTAAGCGTACCATTCTGGACCCAATGTGTAAATTCACCAAAAGTAGCATTCACATAGTGCTGCCAGTTGTTTAATTTGGAAGGGACAGGTATACTAAGCAAATTTAACTCCCTAATTGTTGCCAAGCCCAAACAGCTAGTCTGTTGTACTGTGTCATTGAGGAAAATCATCTGCACAGGGATAATACATGCTCTAAATAATGTGTCCCTGCCTTGCATCTGCCAATTTTTCGTACCCCAAACACTTTTCAAGTCAACAGTCCTAAACCAGTATTCATACCCCTCGACCGAAAGTTTAGATACAAACAAATTTGAATACAGTAATTTAGTATCGGTTAATAACATTTGCTTATTAGAATACGGAGTAACTTTAAAATAGTAAGACTTAGTATTTCGTTGATTATGCCCAGAAAAATATGCAAATTTATCATAATACCTTTTCGAACTCCCTTGTGGAGGAGTCGAGCAATGTTCCCATTGCACATAATTAAATATGGACTTAGGGCTACTAGCTTTATGAATAAAGTGGTGTCCATAATAGTTGTAACAAAACATGTCACCATGATTATCTCTAAATTGGTAAGCATCTTCATCGTCATAGACAGTATAATATTGCAAATCTATCAGCATAGAACATACAGTCTTCACATCCCAATCATCAGAAACAATGCCTGGTATTACAATATCATTCATTGATAACTTGAGGACATACGGTATTTGAATCAATTCAGTGGGACCATATATATCAAACATTACTTTATCCCACACAATCCCATCCGGAATCGGTATTGCAGAAATGTTTACATTTGACAAGTCTCTCCGAACCATATGAGACAAAAAATGTGGTTTTAACACAGTCTCCACGTGCTCAATGTCAGATCGTTCAGGAAGAAAATGACCATGTATTACTAGAAAAAAAGTAACCACAAATCCCAACCACAAAAAAAGAGTCATTACAGCCAGAAAAAGCCACAAATAGTTCCAAGGAAAAACAAAATATGTGCGTTTAAGCCAACACAGCAGCCTACGTGGACCTCGGACTGAAGACATCGAGGACGAGGAGCTGGACACTGCATCATCAGTGTCGTTGAAGCAGCCAGAGGCAGTCCTTGCAAAAGGTGCAACTGTGAACAAAGAAGCAGATGGAGGCTCTCGCCTTGGCACACTATAAACTACATGTTCAGAAACATCAGTAGAACGTATAGCAACTTGATCCAAATATTCCATATAAATCGTCGTCTGTGGAACAATCGCAAGATCATCTTCCACCATCCCCAAGCTCGGAGATGAAACAGCGTCGGTGTAAATCACCTGCAGCGGGACTTCTTCCCCAGTGGTGAGAGGGATTCCGGAACTACTGGGTGTCCCTCTTGGTCTGCTGTGCAGAATCGGCCACATGTTGTAATTTGACATTATCAATGGAAACAAAGCGATTTCCTTCAGCCTCTTGCAGCGGCGGTAAAATCACAGTTCTCGTGCCGCTTACCCCTAACACAGGGACAGGTGCTCGATAAGAAGGACCAAATTCTTTCTTTAATGTGACCTTTTCACGCACTAGATCCCCAATCCTGGGTATCCAACCAGTAGGAGTTACTGGCTCATCCTTAATTCCTGAGGAGGCAGCACTTGCAGAAGAGTTATCTTCACAGAGTTGTTGTAAATCCTGCAAAACAGTGACACGATCATTTATGTCAAAAGGCGTATCTGCCGCCTCCACACCAGGACCATCTAGATCAGGAACATACATCCGTGTTCCGAACAGGCACTCATATGAAGTACGACCCCCCAGTGACCGTCTAGGCAAGTTATTAAGTGCTCTCTGTACTCCATACAGGTGGGCTAGCCAACCACGACCCGTACCTATAACTCTGGCCATTAAGGATTGCTTTAAATCACGATTTAAACGCTCCACAACAGAATTTCCCTCGGGATGAAATGGAGACGAGAATTGGAGTTGGACCCCCAACGAAGCCATGGTGTCCCTGAATGCCTTAGAGGCAAATGCAGGGCCCTGGTCCGAATGAAAAGCCGCAACCGCAAATGTATCGACAAATATGCGCAAATCTTTAATAACAGTTCGAGCGTCAGCCGATCGCTGTGGCCAGACCCACACAAATCTGGAGCACGAATCTACTGCAACCAAAATATATTTGTATGCACTATCTGGTGTCAGCGGACCACAATGATCCAAGTACACACACTGTAAAGGTTTATTTGAAATCAGAAGGGGTGTCTGCTGCGGGCGTCTAGCCAACGAAGCTTTCATTTGTTGACAAAGGTCACAACAAAGGACATACTGCTTTGTCTCTTTATAGAGACCAGGCCACCAGTAACAAGCCTGTAAAAGTGAAATCGTGGCAGCCACACCAGCATTTGCAGATGCCGCCCCCTCATGTGCTGCAGAAATGAATCGAGGTCTCTCAATTTTATTGGGTAGCGCACTACTCAAGTAGTAACTATATTTAGAAGGAAATCCTTTAGGAAATGGCGTGCCATCAGCCGTAGCTTTTATGGCAGCCGAAATCTCTGTGTCTGGTTTGGAACTCGAACGAGTCACCGCGGCCACAGTGGCAACAGCCCCTGCTGATTTTGCTGCTTCATCAGCCAAAGTATTCCCAGCAACATGTATTCCAACGCGCTGGTGTCCAAGTGTATGTACAACATGGACCTTAGGAAGCGTCTCTTTCAGATCCGCAACCTTACCCCACAACAATTTGTGTTTAATGGTGTTGCCTTTAGAATCTCTGAACCCATTCAACTTCCAATAGTGTAGATATTCATTGAAAGACTGTACACAGTAGTGGGAGTCACAGACCAGCAAGGTTAAAATCGCCGGATCCGCATGCTCCAACGCTAACAATAGAGCTTTGAGCTCAGCCAGCTGTGCCGTGCAATATCCCAAGGTTTTAGTATAAGTATGTCGGGGGCAGAACACTTCCCCCTCCATCGTACCGCTCACCACCGCACATGCAGCAGAATACTGTTGTTTAGTCCCAACCGCTGGTTGCGCAGAGCCATCGGTATACATGACCACCTGATATTGGTCAATAGGCAATGTGCCAGCAGGGACTGGGTACTCCATTTCATATTGAAGAAATTCTTGAGTCTGCTGTTTAGGGTCAAATATGTAATCTACATCAGTGGCCATCAAAGACGTAGCCCATTGTATCCATCGTGGGTGTAAAGCTTTCGAATTAGGGACACTCGCTTTTGTAACAGCCTCTAAGGCCGGAATCGGGGAAACGACAATAATGCGTTGGCCCTGGGCAAGCGGTCTTTCTTTAATCACAGCCATCTGTACGGCAGTGAGTATCTTCTCAGTTTGCGCGAATCGTTGTTCTGCAGCAGAATACAAGTGGGACTTGTATGCAATCGGGACTGCCTCACGCTCATTAAAGGTGACATATGTAAACTCAACAGCCCCAGGTATCACCCTGATGACTAAATGCGTTTTATTGACCCGTGTGTGTAAATGTTTAACTGCTAAGAGATCAGTTTGCAAATCTCGTAGGATATGTGTATGCTCAATCGTCCAAAATCTACTCGAAAAATTTGGACGAATCAACTCGTATAAAGGTTTTATACGCGTAGCATAATCAGGAATGTAAGTTCTGCCAAAATTCAGAAACCCCAACAATGACTGGAGCTTCCGAACCGTATTAGGAGGCTGCAATAAATCACATTTCTCCCAAAAATGTGGCGCTAAGCTCTTGCCCTCACTCGACAACTCATATCCCAGGAAAATGACGCTGAGGAAGGCAATCTTCGATTTCTTAAAATTAAACTTATAGCCAATATCAGCAAACCCCACAACAATGCGCGATACACGCCTTAGATGTTGCAGAATCTCATCGTCTGTCAGATATATGTCATCAACATATGATAACGCTTCAGGGTCCAACTCGTGCAGCATTTCAGTCACACGAGCCGAAAACAGACCTGGGCTATTCTTATACCCCTGAGGCAAACGACAAAACTTTTTCAGAGAGCCAAACGCACTGAAACTGGTATAGTCCCGACTTTCGGGCGCTATATTTTGGCAGAAAAACCCATTCGAGATATCTAACGTTGTTTTGTATGTCTTACGCACTATATTATTCATAAGCGCTGCGCTATGTGAATTCTGTATTGCATATGTGCGTGTATGACCATTTAAATGTCTGTAATCCACCACTATCCTTTATGAATGGTCCGGTTTGGCAACCGGAAATAAGGGATTATTCATCGGCGAGACACAGGGCTCAATTACACCCTGGTACTCCAATTGTGTAAGAATTTTCCTAACCGATGCCCTTGCCTCAAATTTGATAGGATACTGCGGCTATGGCTGAGGTTCGCCCTTTATCGGAATTACATGATAAGGTGATTGTCTATTCCACCCCACGTTATTTCTATATAGGGCGGGAGCCTGTGCTAGAGCCCATGTTTTACTATTGGACTCCGCTAGTTCTCTCGGAACAAGTGGTGAGAAGGAAGGTATAATAACCTCCTCCCCAACCGGACAGTCGCGAACAAAGTCAGGTGGCCTATCCTGTTCGGCCAGCAGAACATCATATGATTTTACCACATGGTCCCAAAAGATGGCGTGTACAACGCGGTCAATGTCCCCTTCTAATCACAGAGTCACTTTATATACTCTATCAGGATCAGAGACTCGCATATCCGCCGTTTCGACTTGTATGAAGTCATCAGTTGCTTTCACCTCCAGATGCTCTAGAAGACTCCGGCGAACTATTGTGACCTCTGCTGCGCTGTCTAACAGTGCCAACGCCCATGTCTTGTTCGTCAAGAGAACTCTCTTCTTGAGCGACATGTCTAACTGAGACTGCTGCCATTTTCTTCTTTTTAAATTGCTGTTTCTGTTGCAGCGGTTTCTCTTCTTGCTTAATAGAAACCTCTGTTGAGCGTTGTGAATCCTGTCTTGGTTTCGCGTACTCCGTTCTCCGCTCTGACCGCCCACCTCTCTCACTTCTCTTCTCTGAGGAGTCCTGAAAGGAACGAGATTGGCGTGTATCAGTATATTGATATCTATCAGGCGTCTTCAAATTATCCCTATTCCTGAGATTATACCTGTAGGAGGCTGGACTGGCTTGTAGTGAGTACCAAGGGGTACTTACACCTTGCACCAGGCCCAGGTATCCCTTATTAGTGTATAGGGTGTCTAGCAGCTTAGGCTGATAGATAATGGTAGCTTAGCAGAGCAGCTTAGGCTGAACTAGGAGACGAGTGAAGCTCCTACAGTACCACTAATGTCATATGCACAATATCATAAGAAAACACAATACACAGATATACTAAAAATAAAGGTACTTTATTTTTATGACAATATGCCAAAAGTATCTCAGTGAGTACCCTCAGTATGAGGATAGCAAATATACACAAGATATATGTACACAATACCAAAAATATGCAGTATAGTATTAGAAAGCAGTACAAACAATGTATAGTTACAATAGGATGCAATGGGGACACATAGGGATAGGGGCAACACAAACCATATACTCCAAAAGTGGAATGCGAACCACGAATGGACCCCAAACCTATGTGACCTTGTAGAGGGTCGCTGGGAACGTAAGAAAACAGTGAGGGTTAGAAAAATAGCCCACCCCAAGACCCTGAAAAGTGAGTGCAAGTGCACTAAAGTTCCCCAAAGAGCACAGAAGTCGTGATAGGGGAATTCGGCAGGAAAGACACAAACCAGCAATGCAACAACGATGGATTTCCAAACGAGGGTACCTGTGGAACAAGGGGACCAACTCCAAAAGTCACAAGCAAGTCGGAGATGGGCAGATGCCCAGGAAATGCCAGCTGTGGGTGCAAAGAAGCTGCTACTGGACAGTAGAAGCTGAGGATTCTGCAGGAACGACAAGGGCTAGAAACTTCCCCTTTGGAGGATGGATGCCACACGCCGTGGAGAGTCGTGCAGAAGTATTTTCCTGAAGAAAAACCACAAACAAGCCTTGCTAGCTGCAAGTCATGCGGTTAGGGTTTTTGGATGCTGCTGTGGCCCAGGAGGGACCAGGATGTCGCTAATTGCATCAGGGGACAGAGGGGGTGCCCAGCAGGACAAAGAGCCCTCTCAGAAGCAGCCAGCACCCACAGAAGTACTGGAACAGGCACTACGAAGAGGAGTGAAACAGTGCACACCCGAAGTTACACAAAGGAGTCCCACGTCGCCGGAGGACAACTCAGGAGGTCGTGCAATGCAGGTTAGAGTGCCGTGGACCCAGGCTTGGCTGTGCACAAAGGATTTCTGCAGGAAGTGCACAGAGGCCAGAGTAGCTGCAAAAGTCGCAGTTCCCAGCAATGCAGTCTGGCGTGGCGAGGCAAGGACTTACCTCCACCAAACTTAGACTGAAGAGTCACTGGACTGTGGGAGTCACTTGGATAGAGTTGCTGGATTCAAGGGACCTCGCTCGTCGTGCTGAGAGGAGACCCAGGGGACCGGTGATGCAGTTCTTTGGTGCCTGCGGTTGCAGGGGGACGATTTCGTTGACCCACGGGAGATTTCTTCGGAGCTTCTAGTGCAGAGAGGAAGCAGACTACCCGCACAGCATGCACCACCAGGAAAGCAGTCGAGAAGGCGGCAGGATCAGCCTTACAGAGTTGCAGTAGACGTCGTTGCTACTTTGTTGCAGTTTTGCAGGCTTCCAGCGCGGTCAGCAGTCGATTCCTTGGCAGAAGGTGAAGAGAGAGATGCAGAGGAACTCTGATGAGCTCCTGCATTCGTTATCTAAGGAATTCCCCAAAGCAGAGACCCTAAATAGCCAGTAAAGAGGGTTTGGCTACTTAGGAGAGAAGATAGGCTAGCAACACCTGAAGGAGCCTATCAGAAGGAGTCTCTGACGTCACCTGCTGGCACTGGCCACTCAGAGCAGTCCAGTGTGCCAGCAGCACCTCTGTTTCCAAGATGGCAGAGGTCTGGAGCACACTGGAGGAGCTCTGGGCACCTCCCAGGGGAAGTGCAGGTCAGGGGAGTGGTCACTCCCCTTTCCTTTGTCCAGTTTCGCGCCAGAGCAGGGCTGAGGGGTCCCTGAACCGGTGTAGACTGGCTTATGCAGAAATGGGCACCATGTGTGCACATGAAAGCATTTCCAGAGGCTGGGGGAGGCTACTCCTCCCCTGCCTTCACACCATTTTCCAAAGGGAGAGGGTGTAACACCCTCTCTCTGAGGAAGTCCTTTGTTCTGCCTTCCTGGGCCAAGCCTGGCTGGACCCCAGGAGGGCAGAAACCTGTCTGAGGGGTTGGCAGCAGCAGTAGCTGCAGTGAAACCCCTCAAAAGGCAGTTTGGCAGTACCCGGGTCTGTGCTACAGACCCGTGGGATCATGGGATTGTACCAATAATGCCAGGATGGCATAGAGGGGGCAATTCCATGATCATAGACATGTTACATGGCCATATTCGGACTTACCATTGTGAAGCTACACATAGGTAGTGACCTATATGTAGTGCACGCATGTAATGGTTTCCCGCACTCACAAAGTCCGGGGAATTGGCCCTGAACAATGTGGGGGCACCGTGGCTAGTGCCAGGGTGCCCACACACTAAGTAACTTAGCACCCAACCTTTACCAGATAAAGGTTAGACATATAGGTGACTTATAAGTTACTTAAGTGCAGTGTAAAATGGCTGTGAAATAACGTGGACGTTATTTCACTCAGGCTGCAGTGGCAGGCCTTTGTAAGAATTGTCAGAGCTCCCTATGGGTGGCAAAAGAAATGCTGCAGCCCATAGGGATCTCCTGGAACCCCAATACCCTGGGTACCTCAGTACCATATACTAGGGAATTATAAGGTTGTTCCAGTATGCCAATGTAGATTGGTAAAATTGGTCACTAGCCTGTTAGTGACAATTTGGAAAGAAATGAGAGAGCATAACCACTGAGGTTCTGATTAGCAGAGCCTCAGTGAGACAGTTAGTCATAACACAGGTAACACATACAGGGCACACTTATGAGCACTGGGGCCCTGGCTGGCAGGGTCCCAGTGACACATACAACTAAAACAACATACATACAGTGAAATATGGGGGTAACATGCCAGGCAAGATGGTACTTTCCTACAATACCTATTCTGCGGGGTCTCCGGTTGCGGAGACTGTCCCCCATCTTTCTTAGGTGTTTGCTGTTTCTTTTCCCAGCGCTTTTTAGTACCCTCAGGTTGCTGTTGTTTAGCATTGTCTTTATTATTTTTACCCTGTAATTGGAGTTTCTAGCCCCTAGGCTATCGCGACCAATACTGGAATATGTCTCTGCTATTATTCTCGGAAGTTCCCGCTCCTGATTAATTTGCGGAACGTCCCGAAGATGCATTCGCACTGCTAGTGCACCTGCCTCTCCCTTGAGATTACTCAAAATAATAGAAGAAACCGCGGCAAAATTGCCCATTAACTGCATGCCCAAATCTAAGGCAGGGGCAGCCCCATATTCATCTTGAATTTGTTTAAGCACTTCCGGTAAATTAGCTAATGTTGGTGTACCGTGTGCCGTAGGGTAGAGCGCGGCAAACACCGTGCCCCAAGTATTACAAAGGTCCACCGGAGGAACCATCCCATACAGCAAACACATCGTCAATATTCTATGTTTATGCTGAGGTACCGTATGGGGAAATACTGCTTCCAGCGTATTAATTTTTTGCGCCAGCCAAAATGGAGTTTCCTCACGTTTAGCCGGTTCTTTACCCATAACTGAGTGTACAGTGGCCGGATTGATACCCGGAACCACCGCCTGTGGGTGCACCGGAGCAGCACGCGCTGCGTTTGTATTTAGTGTCTGCATGACAAACTGAACTAATCGTCTATAAGTAGCCGTTAAGTCTGTATATAAACGACGAACTTCAACCACTGTCAATTGAGCAGCCGCAGGATGAGGTGTATATGTAGCCAATGAAGGCCAGGTAGGACCATCATTACTGAGTGGACCTAACCTAACTTGTGCTACTGTGTGTGGGAGGGCGCCATCAAGCCAATTATGGTGTTCTTGATAAGATAAAGGTATCTCTAAGTATGCATAAGCCGTGTATTGTCCAGGGACATTCGCAACAGTGTATTCGTGAAAAGTGTTTGTACCCCCATCAACTGTTGGAAAGACGACCCAAGAATAAAAAAGTTCTGTTCTATAGGCTGCATGGGCGTCCACCACAAAGGTGACCGGACCCCCCTGGACCGTCAGGCAATGTGCTATCAGATGTCCTGTGAGCGGGTGTCGCATATTAACTGCTATATTCACTACATTAGGATTCGCCATTTGTAAAAACAGCACCAGGTCAGAGAAGGCACACCAATATCGGGGTTTTCCTTTCAGAGTTCAAGCTTGAACAACCAACCACCAAGTAACAGGATGTACCTATACTGTGGTGGCGGAAACCCTCAGCCCCACGTTGGGCGCCATGTCACGTGGGCTCTCATTATACTAAATGAGACTACTGGATTTCTATGCAGCAGGATCGATAACGGTGTGGGGGACTGAGTCTGCGTGTAAGGAACTCTGTCACCCTAAATCCGGTATTTGCTCCGGCTAACTAGCAGTGCCTCATTTCTCCCACGGGGAAGAGATGATTGGGCAGCCGAGCGCATGACATCTTTGGAACTTCTCAGGGAAGTCGTGGTCACTCAGATCCAAACCAACTGTCTCATTTACAATATGATCTCATATACAAATGACAAAGACAGTATAAGTTTTATATAATGTTTTAATAAAACGACTGTATTTTAGATAATAAGGCGTGAGCCGCAATAACCAGAACCATACAACACAGTAGGATTGAAATAGTCACCAGGAGAGTAAAACATAAGAACAAAGCGATCATTGTGTCTAATAGTTTCTACTCTCCCTCTGCTTGTTCTATTTCGAGCACATCATGTTAAGCTTCTAGCTTGCCTGTCTGTATCACTGGGGAGACATCAGCCCTCATACCTGAGCAAAGGCCTGTGATCTTGGTTCAGCATCTGCAACGAGGCAGTCAGCGTCTAGTTGTGGTTCCCTGGTCGGAATCTCCCTCTTGCGTGTATTGGGACAAGGAAGTGATTTTATAACTAACATGTCAGCATGATCACAAAATGTCCCTACGCAGGAATGCCAAGTCTAAACTCCTACCACGTCTATCGGCAATGTACCAGACTGTATCCTTGACTGAAGCACAGAGTGAATGTGTTATGGAGAACTCCAGTGCTGAAGTAGGCTAAACAGTGTGATATGAATAAAAAACGAAACCGTAGAACAGGCTATTTGAAAAATAACAGTACGAAGCCTAATAAAAAGCATTTAGAGCAAAGTGCACAGAGGCTCTAAGCTGCCAGCAAATGAATAAAATACATCCAGGGCAAAGTGCACAAAGGCCTAAAGCCTGAAGCTGATGCGCAAAGGATACGTAAAACTAACCACACTACAATACCACATACAGTAAATACAGCTGAGGCGCAGTATTTTCACAGGACCAGATTTATCAAGCATTTCCATTGCCCTTGCATCAGGCAATGTGACGCATGGCAATGCAAGTCTTAAGTCAGATGTACTATACCACACTGAGCCACCTTGCATGGCTCTGCATGGCATAGAAAATCTGGAGTAATGCAAGGCATTGCAAGTTGTTGCCTTGCATTACTTTGCACTTGGAGGTGAGGCTCATGACTACAGGACTACATAATGCCATTTCACAACAGGGTTAGGACTTCAATGCCCAGATGGTTGTGCACACTTGGAAGCACAGCCAGTGGCTGCATTTCTACATAAGCGTCCTTTTGCCCACAGTGTAGGATGCATGGGGGCGTGCCCAGAGCACATGTGCTGTGAAGATTGGGCCTGTCTTCACCGGTCAAGTGGAGAAATGTGGCACAATGGTTAGAGCGGCAGACCCTGATGCAGATATCTGGCCTGGGACCAGGGTTCAATTCCCACCTCAGCGGCTCTTGGGCTCAATTCCCTTGGACCAGATAATTCTCGCCTCGGTGCCTAATCTAATTAATGGGTCCCCCTCTGTAATTCTGGGCAATAGCTTGCTTAATCTCCACAACAGCCCTCACAGCGCTTGGATGCCTCGCTTCACCCTGGGGCTATCCAGGAGTGGGTGCCTCACAGGGAAAAGCCAGGAGGGGTTCCACAGCGGTATGCGTACAGCGTCTTGATACCCTAACGGGTGAGTAGTGCGCTATACAAGTGCAAAGTTTTCATCGACCAGAAGAGGCTAGGATGGGCCACCCACTTGATATCAAACTCTGATAGGGATGGATTGTGTTCTTTAGGTACTAGAAGGGTGGCAAGTGTGGATCCTGCATCAACGGCCCCTACCAGATTCTGTCTCACTCATGGACAAGACACATAAGCCCTGAGACCTTAAGAACACAAATAGATAATCAAGAGGAAAAGAAAGGTAGGTGAAGCACTGTTGAGAGTGGCTATGCCCCAAAAAACTGCAAAACTGCCATCCAAGCACAATTCATTGACAGAAATGAACAACTTAACGGAAGAACGTGAGACCATTTTGAATCCATCCACTAACTTGAATTCTCCCACTAGAAGCAGATCAACAGCAAAATTATTCTTCAAAAAGACATGTAAGATGTCTGGTACAAACTTTATCCCTTGCTGCAATAAATTGGAGTATCAACACAGAGCCTCTTCGATTAGAGCAAGAGTACTAACCTAAGGTAGATTGTGAAAACTGGTTTGCCATTTTGGCAGCGACTGACTCAGATGCTCGGCACAACCTCAACACTGTAGACATCTGTCTGTCCCTAATCAGTAATAGCACCAAAATTCCACCAAGCTGTGATCAACTCCAGACTGCCAATGACTTTAAGATAGAAATAGCTGAACTTAAGGAGCTGGTAAAGACGTTAATCACACAACTCACTTTGATGATTTAATTCACCCTACACTCAGTAACTCCAAGTCATCAACCTAATTTATCCCCACAGTGAGGTAGCATCATTGGACCAGGCCAGATGAGGGATGGGGACATCTAGAGCATCTGATGACCAATAAACCAGATTTGAACTTTCAGAGGAGAAATCCAAACAGCAGGGCTCTTCAAAGAAAGCATTCTGCAAAATCCAGTGAAAGTCTTACCTTTTCTGAGAGGGAGAATGGTCCTATTGCTCCTGTATCCCAGTACTAGCTACCCAGCCACTCCTGCTTCAAGAGGGGGTTAACTGGTTTCATGCCACTCCTCTGTACTCTGATAAAAAGAGCTCAAATATGCAATCTAACCACCCATCAGGGGTTATTTACATGCATAACATGGATAGGTTGCCCTATGGCACATTAGTGACATACTAATAAATAAGGTGATACATTGGATTTGTGGCACACGTAAATGCACATCAGTACTCTGCTTGGACATCCTGAGGGCCACACGCTGCTCAGCACCTGGAGATAAGTTTGACTATGTTGAAATTTCACTATTATCACAGGATCTGGCAGATGGATTAATAGCTTTAGAGATTCGTACCACAGCCCCAACACCATCAAACATTTGCCTGAAGTATAATCCGCTTCAACAGTGTCATCTTCCTTTGCTCTTGGTTAAACATTTAAAACTTGGAACTTACTCTTGTGAAACATTGCAGTCCTATATTCAAAACTGACAGATCCTAATTGGAGGGAGTTCATTAATCCTTTTAACATTTATCTACTCTGGGAGACTTGGTGTATGGACCAAGGCCCATATTGGTAATTGTTTCACGCAACACAATGCTGCAAACCACTTTTTCTGTGCTGTGCTGTATGAAGGGGAAAGGGCAGGCATACACCATATTTAATAGCATAATGGTGCAAGGGTGTCTGTGTTGTAGGCAGGATTGTTTTTTGTGCACAAAAAACAATCCTGACAGGCATTTCCCACTTTCTTCGTGTGCTGCAGAATGCAGCACACATAGAAAAATGAAAACATGAGGAGAGTAAAAATATTACTCCTTACTATGCCTCACCTGGAGAGATGTAGCATTTTGACACATTTTCAGGTCTACTGCTGATAGGAGGTCAGAAGGCAAACAGTATGGGAAAACCATGCAAGGGATGCTAGGTCTGTTTTTCTGACTTCATTTTTGCTGGATTTAGGGTTCTGTGCACTCTACCACTGCTGACCAGTGCTAACGTGCAGGCGCTCTGGTGATATTGACTTATCCACAATGAGCATACTTAATTTACTTGTATGACCCTAGTAAAATGAGCCATATATGCCATGGGCCTGTAAATTAAATGCTACAAGTTGGCCGGCAGCACTGATTGTGCCACCCACTACAGTAGCCCTTTCTATATGTCTCAGGTTTGCAACTGCAGAGCCTGTGTGCAGTTTTAAACTGCCTTTTCAATCTGGCTAGTGTACCCACTTGCCAGGCCCAAACATTCCTTTTTATTACATGTACGTCACCACTAAGGTAGTGTCAATAATAATGTGTTTGTCCCACGGAGACACAATGTTGACCAAGCTGCTTGTTCCCAATTCCACCTAAACGTTGTGTGCCTCCCACTTAACTACACATGATCTGCATGGCAATGCCCTGGTTGAAAGAAGATGGATGAGAGAAGGAGAGAGACACTGGAGTCACAGGGCTGGATCTAGATGCCTTTTGATGGTTCTTAAAGAGCTGGTCTTTCCTATGAGAAATTACACATCAGTTAAATAACTAATGTCTCATAACCCATGCATACGCTACTGCTAAACTATGATGTGCAAGCTAGATGAACCTGTTGGGGTCCCCTTTCCTGCTTTTGATGGCTCTCCCTCTCTCTAGGAGTTTTCGGAAATGATGTGGAATACCTGTAATTAAATAAGAGCCTAGAACCTCCTATCCTGTCTATAACTACTCCCACTGTGATCCCAGATTAGTCCCTCATCACCTCAATTAAGTATACCTAGATGTTCCTTGACGTTCAGTGGATATTGTGCATGTTTCACCTTAATTAGTTTTCCCAAGATGCTGACTCACTCGACTCATAAACATTTACATGGGCAACAATATTAAAAACAAACTTGCAGGGAACTAGATTCTCCAGATATTCATTGGGTTAATCATTGTACTGTACTAGTATTGTGAGGAATGCAATTCAATGTTTAAATCACACTGAAAACATAGGGTTAATATCAAGGATTACGTTCAACTTCATGAACAACCGGCTTATCACTGTTACATCACAGCGTAATTTTGAGCATGGCAAAGATAAGCTTCAAATTCATTTAAGCACCAAACACAGAGGGGGTCATTCTGCCCCCCGCGGGCGGCTGGAGCCGCCAGCCTGGAGGGAGCCGCCATATGGCCGCTCCGCAGGCGAAAGACCGCAGAGGCCATTCTGGCTTTCCCGTTGGGCTGGCGGGCGTCCGCCAGACGGCCGCCCGCCAGCCCAGCGGGAAACCCCTCCCCACGAGGAAGCCGGCTCCGAATGGAGCCGGCGGAGTGGGTATGTGCGACGGGTGCAGTGGCACCTGTCGCGTATTTCAGTGTCTGCAAAGCAGACACTGAAATACAAAGTGGGGCCCTCTTACTGGGGCCCCTGCAGTGCCCATGCCACTGGCATGGGCACTGCAGGGGCCCCCAGGGGCCCCACAACACCCCATACCGCCATCCTGTTCCTAGCAGGGTATGGGGTGTCAGAATCCCCATGGCAGCGCAGCAAGCTGCGCCGCCATGGAGGATTCTGCAGGACAGCGGAAAACCGGCGGGAGACCGCCGGTTTTCCTGATCTGACCGCGGCTGAAGCGCCGCGGTCAGAATGTCCTGAGGAGCACCGACAGCCTGTTGGCGGTGCTCCCGCATCCCCGCCCCGGCGGTCCTTGACCGCCGGGGTCGGAATGACCCCCAGAATGTTCTGCATCACGAGCAACAATTTGAAATAATGCAAATACAACTTTGAACTCAATGATAATAACCATATTCACAGTACATCGTATCACTAACAACAATAGTAATGTAACATTAAACTCAGCAATAATAAACAAATTCATAGAATATCGTTTTCATAATAATTGTTCAATAGAAACTCCTTTCTGTGGTATAATGCAAGCATACAATAAGCAGGTACAATAAGCATTATAGCATGTCAGGTGGAGAACATCCCAATGACCTAAAACCCATAGATATGCCCTTTTAGGTGCATCACATCCTGGAACATTTGCTTCTCAAGTTTCAAGTCAGCAAGTATCAAGTTTTAGCAACAAATGTTCTTAAATCATGTGCAGCACATCACCAGCTTTTTAAGGGTTAATTCCCTCAGTCTCTTCTTCTTCCAGAAGTGGCAGCCAAGATGCAGGACAGAGCAGAACGTGAAGATCAAAAGTGGAGGAGCAAAGATTCCTTCTCTGCAGCCGGTCACCTTTACAGCAAGCAATTCACTGAGGCCGGATGTGGTTTAAATACCTGCTGCATTTAGCCACACCTAGTCTGAGTCATAGGGAGCCACACCCAGACTGAGTCATAGGGATGTTGGAGGCTTGTGCAACACGTGTTCCCAAACAAGCATTGGTCTCTGCAAACATTGGTCTCTGTAAACAAGCATTTGTCCCTTCAAAGGCAAATGATCAATTCACAAATTGTTTACTGGGGAATATCTGGGTTTTCGGACCTGACAGGTAGGACCTAGTTATCCCCCAGGGCAAGCTTCAATGTGTTTAAAAAGTTGAACATGGAATTTTAAGTTTAACATGTTATAGTAGTGAAAAACTAATAAATTCATTTTCACTACTGTGAGTCCTGTCTCTCCCATAGTTAAACATAGTGGTTACCTTGAAGCAGCCTTTAAGTGTAACTTCTAATTGGGAAAAGATACAAATGGGGTGGGTTACAGCTGGGCATGGTTCCTTCCCTCTAGACAGTCACACACAAAGGGGGCTGTGGTGTGACATGTTCATCCTGATGGCCCATCACCAAGCTGATGGGCCTTTCTGGGCTAGATGGAGGGGAGGAGCTAACACACACATCTGAAAAGGACTGGTTCTGTTCCCTCACAAAGAGCTGCATAACCCCTGTGGAGTGTCTGGAGCAGGGAAGGAAGGACAGGGACCTTGTGCACTTCAAATGCTTCTCTTTTTAAAGTCTCCCCCACTTCAAAGGCTCAACTGAGTACCCCGAGACCCCACTAAATAAGCAATCACCAAACCTGCTCCCTTCTGATTGCTGTGCTGGTGGAGGCGCTACCACTTTGCTGTGTCGGCCTGCTGCTTGTTGCTTCTTGCCTGGGACTGGATCTGCTCACTACATTCTTGAAACCAAGCTCTCCAAGGGCTTTCTGACTTGACTCCTTGTTCTGGAAGTCTCAGGGTCATCAAAGACTTCCCTCAACTCTGCTTCAGCTACTGGACTTTGTAATCTGTGAGTAATGTCCTGCCAATGGTGCAAATCCTGTCCTGAGTCTTGAAAAATGACTCTGTAAGAACCACTGCATTCTCCTTCGATGTCAATGGAGTGCCGATTCGATGACTCAGGTCCTGAGTGTGATGTTTGACGACGAAGCAGTGCCCATCCGAAGACACTGCTGTGAGTTTCAATGATGATGCAAAACACGAGTGCGAGGCTCGAGATGATACATCAGAATGAACGCATTGAGCCCTTGACGCCGACGCTTGCTCCATCCAGGGTATGTTTTGAGTGAATATGCATCAGTCCTGTAGCCAGCCTGCTCTCCATCTCAGTTGGCCTGAACTTTGGATTTACACCAGTCTAGATGACCGCAAGTAACCTTTTAGCTATATTGACTTCTCAGCCCTACAATGCAGGTTATTTTTGAGAACTTCATTTCTTGAGTTCTACTTATTGGATCTTTGTCATTTTGGTCTCATTTTACTCATATAAATATTCTCTAAACTGGTGTGGAGTCTTTTTGTGGTGTTTTTCACTGTTTTACTGTACTTTAAGTGTTGCACGAATACTTTAAACATTGCTTCTTAAGGTAAACCTGACTGCTCTCTTCCAAGCTACCAGAGGGCGAGAACAGAATAATTTTGGTTGTGTACCTGACTTTTCCTGACTAGGATTGTGGTCCCTACTTGGACAGGGTGCACACCTCTGCCAACTAGAGACCCAGGGGCATATTTATGAGAGTTTTTCTCACGTTTGCACCACTCAAAGGGGTACATACGCGAGGCAAGGCTCTGAGTCAGATCTGTAAAGCCACAGAAAGCCACATTGTGTGGGTTTGTGTGGCCTCATAAATCTTGAATATGACAACACAACGCAAATTGCTATATCGCCTTACTTTGCACAAGGCAGACATTCCATAGGCTTTGCCGTGAGTGCTCCCATGCAAGGCCCATGGGTTTTGACACATTCCCGGATTTAGAAGGACTTCTAAACCTGAAAATGCATGAAAATCCTATGCCTCCCCAGGGCAGGAGTAGTGGGAAGCAGAATCTATCACTTGCTGCACCATCCTGAACCATGGGACTCATAAATGAGGCCCTGTTAAAGCACAACTCATGTTCTGTGGATCTTCAGCAATTAGCAACTGTCTATCAGGCCAATAGAGACCTGAGGACAAATAACCTTGAGCTCCTCCTCATCCCTGGAATTAAGAGAGCTATGAAAAGAGCTCAGTCTTTAAGACTGCCTTACACCCAAGCTCTGGAACACTCTGCCTATTAACATCAGAATGGAGGATATTTTTATGGCTTTCAGAAAAAAACTAAATATATATCTCTTCCCTTAATATTATTCACTCACTCCAACCTGTTTTGTTAACACCGGGAACCCCGAGGTTTGGTAGCCATGCGCTCTACAAAATTGGTGAATACAAAGAGTAGAAACAGCCACACAATAGAGGGATTAGGAGTGCATGGATGGCAGGACGGGGGTGGATAGTGGCACTGCCACATTTGCAAATCAATAGACTGTGCCCTGCCTTCATAGAAAGAACTTCACACTAGTCCATTGTGCTTGCAGCCATGTTGAAAACAAGGCAGGATATTCCAAGCATTTCAAAGGGAATCTCTAGAAACGTCTCCTACTTCAAAGAAGACACCAGGAGAACCTCAGACCCACTACTCACTTCACTTTCCAGACCTACGAAGGGCACTCAGAATCCTGCCTGCTGTTGTGGCCTGCTGTGTAGTTCAGAAGACAGCTTTGTTTCACCTGATAAGAATGCTCTGCTGCACAAACGTCAATTCATCAAAATGCCAGGGGTAACAGAAGTGACATCACATACCATTTAACCTTTACTTTCACTCTCACACACATGCATGCTTACACATACACACACATTTACATAGACACACACTCTCTCACTTAACCCCTTCTGTGCCCAGGACGTAATGGTTACGTTCTGAGGCACAGTGCTGCTGTGTCCAGGACGTAACCATTACGTCCTGGGCACACAGCCCAGAGGGAGCGTTAGCGCTCCCTCTTTGGGGTTACCCCCCGCCCCCCAAGGCAGGGTTGGAAGGGGAACCCCTTCCACCCCGACCCCCCCCCACCCCCGTGACGTCAGCGTGCGATCGCACACTGATTGTCACAGGGCTTCCTTTGCATTTCTCTTCCGATCACGTGGGGGAGGCCCAGAGAGGCTTCAAAGGGAAGGAAAGGAATTTCCTTCCCTTTGAAGTCTCTCTGAGCGTTTCGAAAGCCGGATTGCAAGGGATTTACCAGGGACACCTGGTATTTAATTTAAAAAAATGAAACTGGCATGAGGGAGCAACCCCTTGGGCAAGGGTCGCTCCCAGGGGGGGCAATTTTTTTGAAGGCCTTTTCTGCCCCCCCCCGATTTTAGAAACCACTAGGCACCAGGGATCTTCTTTTTTTGCGCCGTCACGCAAGGGGAGCGACCCCGTAGGCATGGGTCGCTCCCCGGGGGGGTTTGGGGAAAATTTATTTTAGGCCATTTCTGCCACCACTGTTTTTTTGTGTGTTTTTTGTTTGTTTTTTTAGAGATGAGGAGCGACCCATTAGGCAAGGGTCGCTCCCCCGGGGGTTCTGGGTAACAGAACCTGGTCAGAGCCCCACAAGTCACCCCATCTTGGATTCCCCTAGGTGTCTAGTTTTCAAAAATGCGCTGGTTTGCTAGGTTTCCCCAGGTGCCGGCTGAGCTATAGGCCAAAATCCACAGGTAGGCACTGTTTTCTGTGAAAAAATGTGATGTGTCCACGTTGTGTTTTGGGCCATTTCCTTTCGTGGGCGCTGGGCCTACCCACACAAGTGAGGTACAATTTTTATCAGGAGACTTTAGGGAATGCTGGGTTGAAGGAATTTTGTGGCTCCTCTCAGATTCCATAACTTTCTGTCACCGAAATGTGAGGAAATTAGTTTTTTTAGCCAAATATTGAGGTTTGCTAAGGATTCTGGGTAACAGAACCTGGTCAGAGCCCCACAAGTCACCCCATCTTGGATTCCCCTAGGTCTCTAGTTTTCAAAAATGCACTGGTTTGGTAGGTTACCCTAGGTGCCGGCTGAGCTAGGGGCCAAAATCTACAGGTAGGCACTTTGCAAAAAGCACCTCTGTTTTCTGTCAAAAAATGGGATGTGTCCACCTTGTGTTTTGGGGCATTTCCTGTCGCAGGCGCTAGGCCTACCCACACAAGTGAGGTATCATTTTTATCGGGAGACTTGGGGGAACGCTGGGTGGAAGGAAATTTGTGGCTCCTCTCAGATTCCAGAACTTTCTGTCACCGAAATGTGAGGAAAATGTGTTTTTTTAGCCAAATTTTGATGTTTGCAAAGGATTCTGGGTAACATAACCTGGTTAGAGCCCCACAAGTCACCCCATCTTGGATTCCCCTAGGTCTCTAGTTTAAAAAAATGCTCAGGTTTGGTAGGTTTTCCCAGGTGCCGGCTGAGCTAGAGGCCTAAATCTACAGGTAGGCACTTTGCAAAAAACACCTCTGTTTTCTGTCAAAAAATGTGATGTGTCCACGTTGTGTTTTGGGGCATTTCCTGTCGCGGGCGCTAGGCCTACCCACACAAGTGAGGTATCATTTTTATCGGGAGACTTGGGGGAACATAGAATAGCAAAACAAGTGTTATTGCCCCTTGTCTTTCTCTACATTTTTTCCTTCCAAATATAAGAGAGTGTGTATAAAAGACGTCTATTTGAGAAATGCCCTGTAATTCACATGCTAGTATGGGCACCCCGGAGTTCAGAGATGTGCAAATTACCACTGCTCCTCAACACCTTATCTTGTGCCCATTTTGGAAATACAAAGGTTTTCTTGATAGCTATTTCTTACTCTTTATATTTCAGCAAATTAATTGCTGTGTACCCGGTATGGAATGAAAACCCACTGCAGGGTGCAGCTCATTTATTGGCTCTAGATACCTAGAATTCTTGATGAACCTACAAGCCCTATATATCACCGCAACCAGAAGAGTCCAGCAGACGTAACAGTATATTGGTTTAAAAAATCTGACATTGCAGGAAAAAGTTACAGAGTAAAACATAGAGAAAAATTGCAGTTTTTTTCACCTCAATTTAAATATATATTTTTTTCAGTTGTTATTTTCTGTAGGAAACCCTTGTAGGATCTACACAAATTACCCCTTGCTGAATTCAGAATTTTTATACTTTTCAGAAATGTTTTGGTTTCTGGGATCCAGCATTGGTTTCACGCCCATTTCTGTCACTGACTGGAAGGAGGCTGAAAGCACAAAAAATCGAAAAAATGGGGTATGTCCCAGTAAAATGCCAAAATTGTGTTGAAAAAATGGGTATTCTGATTCAAGTCTGCCTGTTCCTGAACGCTGGGAAGCTGGTGATTTTAGCACCACAAGCCCTTTGTTGATGCCATTTTCAGGGGAAAAACTACAAGCCTTCTTCTGCAACCCCTTTTTCCAATTTTTTTTGAAAAAAAAACAAAATTTTCACTGTATTTTGGCTAATTTCTTGGCCTCCTTCTGGGGAACCCACAAAGTCTGGGAACCTCTAGAATCCCTAGGATGTTGGAAAAAAAGGACGCAAATTTGGTGTGGGTAGCTTATGTAAACAAAAAGTTATGAGGGCCTAAGCGCGAACTGCCCCAAATAGCCAAAAAAGGCTCGGCACAGGAGGGGGAAAAGGCCTGGCAGCGAAGGGGCTAAACACGATCTCACCTGAAAGCATGCACACAACGTATATTTAAAAGCATTTTTTAACTTCCTTAGCTGCCAAGGAAGGTAAAATTCCAGCTAATTGCACTGCATTCTTTATTACAGTAACACTGAATAATAATTCTATAATATTCTGTAGTATTATTCATTATTACTGTAATAACAATTCGACAGTGGAGCTGCAACTGACGTCCATAAGGATATGCTGCTCTTGTATTCCTGTATTCCCATTCTTGCTGCCTGAAGCCTGCCTTGAACCCTCAGATGCCTGCCTTCCTGTTTGAGCTCTATTTCACTGCTTGAACTCAGAACTACCAAAGTAACTCACTCCAAGGCTAGTTGGCTGTCCCCTTGATCAGAGACTCAGGCACACAAAAGGCTGTATATATTTTTATGTATGTACATATTACCTACTGGCAGTTGCCAGTAAGTAGTCATAGTTAGGACCATGTTTCCATAGCAAAAGCATTTTTTGACTTGCCTATATCTTTGGCACAGTTTGACGAATCTTCTTGAAATTTTCCAAAAACAGTGCTTCTTGGTGCACATGGAAGGTTTGAGGGTGATCCGTCAAGTGGGGGCCGAGAAACATGGGGCTCAAAAAACTTTGGGGGTCATTACAGCATTGGCGGTAAAAGCCACTTACCGCCGTGCAGAAGACCGCCAACACACCGCCGCGGCCGCGGAATTCCGCCACGGTCATTATGACCCACTGCTCGGAATCCGCCAAAATTCAGACACCCACACAAGTCCGCCACACCAAAGGTCAGTGATAAACTGGCGAAAACAAAACCGACACCGTCACGCCAACAGAAATACGCCCACACTATCACGACACACGAATCCATGCAGCGTTCTTTCAACCGCGGTATTCCATTGGCGGTACACACCGCCGCGCTCAAAATACACACACTCCTACAAAACACAGCCTCATTGGACAATTTGAAATACACACACCTGATACATATACACACACCACTCACACACACCCAATACAATATAAAACACACACCGACATCACCCACAAACCCCTACGACAAAAAATTCATGACCGAAGGCCAGAGAGAGACACCGCCATCAACAAAACTAGCATCCACAGGCACACAACACCATCACCCACATAACTTCCACGCACCTCACACAACACACCACTACATATCACCACACTTATCACCACACACACCACCCCACATATCACCTACACCACCCCATGGCACGGCAAAGACAGCCCAGGTTCTCGGAGGAGGATCTCAGGGTCATGGTGGAGGAAATCGTCCGGGTAGAACCACAGCTATTTGGATCACAGGTGCAGCACACCTCAATTGCAAGGAAGATGGAGCTATGGCGAAGAATAGTTGACAGGGTCAACGCAGTGGGACAACACCCAAGAAATCGGGAGGACATCAGGAAAAGGTGGAACGACCTACGGGGGAAGGTGCATTCCGTGGTCTCGAGACACCACCAGGCGGTTCAGCGGACTGGCGGCGGACCCCCACCTCCCTACCCACAACTAACAACATGGGAGGAGCAGGTCTTGGCGATTCTGCATCCTGAGGGCCTCGCAGGAGTTGGTGGAGGAATGGACTCTGGTAAGTCAAATCTTAACTATTACATCCCCCACCCTACCTGCATGTTATCACATACCCCCACCCTCGCCCTCACCCCTAACACTCCAACTCCTCACAAATGTACCAATATCACAAACAACACATCCCAACACCAAGCCCTGCATGCAACAACAACGCATGGACACCCATCACTAAAGCATGCCCACTCCACATACCCATACACCCCCCTAAACCATCATCACACAAGCTCACACACAGGAATGCCAGCACTGGGGTACACGGTCAGCCACCCATTGCACACCATGACACACACAGATGCAATAATCATGCCTTTCCACCCCTGCAGGACCACTACCCAACGTCACCAGACAGGAGGGTCCAGACATGTCCACTCCACCCACAGAAGAGGCCCACAGTGATGACAGCACGTCTGTCCAACTGGATCTAGACGACCAGCCCGGACCATCTTGGGCCTCGGGACAGTCGGTTCCCCTCACACTGGCACAGGCCACGACAGACCTTCCCCCTCTGGAAACACCAGCACAGCATCCACCCAGCGGGCCCATACCTCCGTCCCCAGGACACGTCAATCAGCTGTGTGTCCACCATAACAGGGAACCCAGGTTAACCCACCACCCCAAAAACAACAGGGACCTGGGGGCAGTGGCAGTGGGCACACGGTCAAGGGGACAGAGGCCCAGGAACACAGGGGAACTGGGAGGGCTGCTGTGCGATAGGGGGCGGACAGGCCAAGGGAACCCACCCTCCACGAGGCCCTCTCCTCCATCATGGGAGCATACCACCACTCCCAGGAGACGATGGCAACAGTCCTGGCCAAGTTTCAGGAGAACCAGTGGCTGCAGGAGGAACAGTATTTGGGCTTCAGGGAGGAACTCAGAACCATCAGCTCCACCCGGGGCACCATCGTAGGGGTGCTGAAGGAAGTACTCAACACCAGGAGGGACACTGTGGCACTACAAGGGGCTCCTGACACTAGCATGGACGATGAACTGCCCACCACCTCCGCTGGCGCTAGTGGACAGGACGCCCCGTCACAGGACCACCACACCAGCACCCCACCCCCTGCAGAGGGAGAACCACCTCGCAAACGGTCCCTGAGATCCAGGAACAAGACAGAGCACGATGCCAAGACCCCCGCCAAGAAATGAGACCACCCTGATTGTCATCCCACAGTCCCACTTTGTCACCATGTCCATATTTAAACTGCCCCAGCTCCACTTCCTATGCCCATATGGGCAATGCACCTGTGAGACTAATAGACTGGACTCTCCCATGGACAATCCTCCGCCATCACCCCTCACCATTTAACTTTCCCCTCCAATATTTTGCATTTAAATAAACACACCTAAAGCACAAAAAGATCTGGAGTCTGTCTGTGATTTCGAAATAGTGTATTTGCAATTACAGTGACAAAATGTTCATTAAATAGTAATGTCAACATACCTATGTCGCACAGCTCTAGTCCATGAGGAATCTAAGCAGATGAAACATGTTGGGACCCACACCTGTGAAACCGTAAGGAAAAGTGACAACTCAGTGACCATACACTGGGTGAAAACGACAGACAGGATAGAGGTAGTAGTGTAAAAGTACATGTAGTAGGCAGGAATGTATTCTCACCTGTGTTTCACTGGAAATATTGCAGGATCACTGAGTCCCTGTTCTGCATGTCTTCTTCCTCTGCTTCTTCCTCATCACTGTCCACAGGCTCCACAGCTGCCACAACACCGCCATCTGGACCATCCTCCTGCAGAAAAGGCACCTGTCGTCGCAAAGCCAAGTTGTGAAGCATACAGCAGGCCACGATGATCTGGCACACCTTCTTTGGTGAGTAGAATAGGGATCCACCTGTCATATGCAGGCACCTGAACCTGGCCTTCAGGAGGCCGAAGGTCCACTCGATCACCCTCCTAGTTCACCCATGGGCCTCATTATAGCGTTCCTCTGCCCTGGTCCTGGGATTACTCACTGGGGTCAGTAGCCATGACAGGTTGGGGTACCCAGACTCACCTGCAAATGGCGAGGGACAACTGTTAGACACACACTAACCTGGAGGGATAACCCCAGACAACCATTCCCATTGTCTTTCTTCCAGGGGCTCACCTAATAGCCACACACAGTGCCTCTGGAGTTGACCCATCACATAAGGGATGCTACTATTCCGCAGGATGTAAGCGTCATGCACTGAGCCAGGGAACATGGCATTCACATGGGAGATGTACTGGTCTGCCAAACATACCATCTGTACATTCATGGAATGATAACTCTTCCGGTTTCTGTACACCTGTTTACTCCCGTGGGGGGGGGAGGACCAAAGCCACATGTGTCCCATCAATGGCACCTATGATGTTGGGGATGTGTCCAAGGGCATAGAAGTAACCTTTCACTGTAGGCAAGTCCTCCACCTGAGGGAAAACGATGTAGCTCCGCATGTGTTTCAGAAGGGCAGACAACACTCTGGACAACACGTTGGAAAACATAAGCTGGGACATCCCTGATGCCATGACCACAGTTGTTTTAAAAGACCCATGCAAGGAAATGTAGCATTGATAGCACCTGCACTTGAGGGGGGATCCCTGTGGGATGGCGGATTGTTGACATCAGGTCTGGCTCCAACTGGGTACACAGTTCCTGGATTGTGGCACGGTCAAACCTGTAGGTGATTATCAAATTTCATTCCTCCATTGTTGACAGGTCCACCAGCGGTGGGTACACCGGAGGATTCCGCCATCTCCTCACATGTTCCAGCGGACGGTGCCTATGAAGGACAACAGCGACCACAGAGTCAAACAACTCAGAGGTATGTACCCACAGGTTACACAGAACACCAATCATACACAAAATGTGGCCTGTATGTGTGGTGAGACTAGGCCTAGGTATGTGTGACGCAGTTGGAAATTAGGCCATGTGCACCCCTGAAATGGCGGCTGCCTGACCTCTAAAGTGTGACAATGGGATGTGAGGTAACTGTGCTGGCGTTGTACACCGTCGCGGTAGGCGGTCGGAGACCACGGCGAAATGCTGCATTGGTTAACATTGGACCCTATGGGTCCCAGGAGCCAATGACGATGTACGCCGGCGGTGATGGTACGCACCGCCGCGGACGTGACCACCGTAGACGTGACTGCCATTTTCTATCAGTTAAATCACTCGATACCTGATCTTTGACAGGAGAGGACCTACACTGCAAGTGCTGCTGTGACCTCGGTCTGGAAGAGACAATGGCTCGTGCGTCTGGGGAAAGGGCCCCTGCCTTCACATCGGAGGAGTTGGAGAAGCTCGTCGATGGGGTCCTCCCCCAGTACACGCTACTCTACGGTCCTCCAGACAAACAGGTAAGTACACAGGGAGCATGTTGTATGGGCTATGCCTGTGTGGAGAGGGCTGGTTGTAAGAAGGAAGGGGGCAGAGTTCTGCGTGCATCAAAGACGGTGGGTGCATGTGCCACATGGCAAGGGTAGGGATGGGAGCCACTCACTTTGACGGTGCAGTTGGTAATGACTTCCTTTCTTCCCCTGTACATTTCATGTAGGTCAGCGCCCACCAGAAGAAAGATATTTGGCGTGCCATCGCCAAGGACGTCCGGACCCTGAGGGTCTAACACAGACGGAGCACCCACTGCCTGAAAAGATGGGAGGACATTTGCTGCTGGAGCAAGAAGACGGCGGAGGCTCAGCTGGGGATGGCCTCCCAACGTGGGAGGGTGCCCGTCGAACCATGACCCCCCTGATGTTCAGGATCCTGGCGGTGGCCTACCCGGAGTTGGATGGGTGCTTGAGGGCATCACAGCAGACACAAGGGGGTGAGTACACTATCATTCTGCTGTCTTTGCGCGCAGTGGAGGTGTCTGGGTGGGGGAGGAGGGCTGTGGGTTTCCCTAGGCCAGGGCGAGTTCCGTAGGCTAGGCCCCTCCGTAAGGCATGGCCCTGTGGCCCCCCAACCCAACCCACCTCTGTAGAGTGCCAAGTACACCTAGTCATGCCCCTGTGTCATCTATGTGTGCAGATGTCGTCCATAGCCTTGTAGGCCATTTCCCATGAATTGCACTGTAGAGCCCAAGAGCGCGGTGTAGTGCAGGGGGCTTCTGTGTCTGTCTTGTCCGACAATGGTAGCGGTAATCCATGCACTCAACATGTCTTTCTTCTGTCCCCCCCCCTTTTTTGTGGTCTCCCTGTTCTTGTGTGCATTAGCATCATCAGGCGGAGGAGAAGTGGCACCGGAGCACGAGGGAGCTGCATCCCACATGGCCATGGAGGGCCACACTACGGACTCAGAATTCACCAGTGGGACGGAGGGCGAGGAGAGCTCCACGGCGGGGACAGGAGCTTAGACCAGCGACACGGACTCGTCGTCTGATGGGAGGTCCCTTGTGGTGGCGGCAACATCTGTGCCCCCCTCATCTACAGGTACAGCCACCACCCCCCCACCAGCACCGCCCTCCCAGCAGCCCCTCAGCCTTCGCCCAGTGCCCGCTCACCCAGGAGGGTGGGCATCACCTTCGCCCCAGGCACCTCAGGCCCTGCCCCAGTCGCCCCTGCTGCCCTCAGTGAGGAGGTCATTGACCTCCTCAGGTCACTCACTGTTGGGCAGTCTACCATTTTGAATGCCATCCAGGGTGTAGAAAGGCAGTTGCAACAAACAAATGCATTCTTGGAGGGCATTGATTCTGGTCAGGCGGCCCTTCACCGAGCCTTTCAAACTCTGGCCTCAGCACTGATGGCAGCCATTGTCCCTGTGTCTAGCCTCCCCCTTCCAACTTCCTCCACCCAGACCCAATCCCCTGTACCTCTGCCTATCCCAAGCACACCATCAGACCAGCCTGCACACACCTCACCATACAAGGGAAGCTCAGGCAAACATAAGCCCCACACATCCCACAGGCACTCACGCAAGCATCACACACATGCAGACACACCAACATCCACTGCCTCCACTGTGTCCTCCTCCTCGTAGTCTCCCTCCTCCCTCCCAGTCTCGTCTACACACACACCTGCATGCACTACCTCTACAGCCACTGAGTCCCTCACCAGCACACCCACCAGCACACCCCGCTCATGTGCAGTCACCACCCCCACTATCATTCACACATCCCATGTGTCCTCTCCCAGTGTGTCCGTGACGCCCCCTCCGAAGATGCATAAACGCAGGCACACACCCACCCAACAGCCATCCACCTCACGACAGCCTCCAGCGCATGCACCTGCACCCAAAGTCACCAAACGTACACCTCCTACTACCACCACCTCTTCCTCCACTCCCAAACCCCCTCCAGCTACCCGTCCCAGTGTGTCTAAAAAACTTTTCCTCTCCAGCCTTGACCTTTTTCCCACACCTCCCCCCCGTCCATCTCATAGGTCCCGAACTAGCACCTCAGCCACAACATCTCCGGGACCAGTGGTGCCTGTAGTCACAGGTATGTGGAGTGCACTGGCCACCAGGACAGCCAGTGTGTCACGGAGCCACAGCACAGCCAGTCTCCCCCCTGTGAAGCAGCAGAAGTTGGCCAGTGCCCGTCGGGAGAGGGGAAAGACTCCAGCCACCCAAGCCGCTCCCAGGGGTCCAGGTGGGAGTGTGGACTCAGCTGTGACACCTCCCAAGGTGGGGAAGGGCCATAAGAAACCCAGCAGGTCTGGGAGGAGCAGCACGGCGGAGAAGACCGCCATCATCCCTGCTGCCCAGGAGGGCCGCGCCAGCCCCATCCTCGCTGCCCAGGAGGCCACCGCCAGCCCCATCCTCGCTGCCCAGGAGGCCACCGCCAGCCACAGCCCAGCTTCCCAGGAGGGCCCCGCCAGCCCCATCCTCGCTGCCCAGGAGGCCACCGCCAGCCACATCCTCGCTGCCCAGGAGGCCACCGCCAGCCACAGCCTAGCTGCCCAGGAGGGCCCCGCCAGCCCCATCCTCACTGCCCAGGAGGCCACCACCAGCCCCATCCTCGCTGCCCAGGAAGGCCCCTCCAGCCACAGCCCAGCTGCCCAGGAGGGCACCGCCAGCCCCATCCTCGCTGCCCAGGAGGGCCCCTCCAGCCACAGCCCAGCTGCCCAGGAGGGCACCGCCAGCCCCAAACTCGCTGCCCCGGAGGGCCCCGCCAGCCACAGCCCAGCTGCCCAGGAGGGCCCCGCCAGCCACAGCCCAGCTGACCAATGAAGGACCGCCAGCCCCAGCCCAGCTGGGCAATGAAGGACCGCCAACTCAAGCATCGCTGAACAGGGCAAGCACCGCTGAACAGGGCACCGCCAACTCAAGCACCCCTGAACAGGGCACCGCCAACTCAAGCACCGCTGAACAGGGCACCGCCAAATCAAGCACCGCTGAACAGGGAACCGCCAACTCAAGCACCGCTGAACAGGGCACCGCCAAATCAAGCACTGCTAGCCCATGAGCGGCAGGGGCACTGACGCAACTGGGACCGTCACGGGGTGAGTGATGCACTCTGGGCACCAGTCCCCCTCCAGAAGCAGTGGAGTAATGCATCCACTACCTCTGTCCTTCACAGGATGAAGCACTCTGGGCACCAGCCCCCCTCCAGAACCAGTGGAGACATGCATCCACTATCTCTGTCCTTCACAGGATAAAGCACTCTGGGCACCAGTCCCCCTCCAGAACCAGTGGAGACTGTTATCCACTTGAGAGCTGTGGCTTTGCACTCCCCAGGATGCAGCAGTGGGCAAACCACCCACTGTATAGACTTGAGAGACTGTGGCTTTGCACTCCCCAGGATGGAGCAGTGGGCAAACCACCCACTGTATAGACTTGAGAGACTGTGGCTTTGCACTCCCCAGGATGCAGCAGTGGGCAAACCACCCACTGTATAGACTTGAGAGACTGTGGCTTTGCACTCACCTGCATACATCAATGGGCATGGAGCCCCCTCGTTGATCTGGTGTCGTGCACTCATCCGGCTGAGGTGCCCCCAATTCCCTTCCCCCTGAGGTGCCTGTTGTATTTCTATCTGATGCCCCTGCAGTGTTCTCTCTGTTTTGATCTGGTATTGAGTGTGGGCCTCGCCCATGCATTTTGGGCCCAGTGGTCCACGGACTATGAATGGTGCAATACCTGGACTGCTATTCTTGGGGTATATTTTGTTAATAGTGTATATATGTATATTTTTTTGTACTGCATTTTGATATATTACAATGGTTACACTCATTTCCTTTTGTCTTTGCATTCTTCCGGGGGGTTGGGTGGTGTAACTATAATGTATAGATATGTATTAGTGTGTGTGTTGTAGTGGGTGAGGGTGGGGGTGGTGGTGTCGCGTGCTGCGTGTGTGTGTGTCACTGTTTTTTCCCTCCCCCTCCCCTGTGTCGTAGGTGCAGTACTCACCGTGGTCCTCACCGCCGGCGTTGGTGCTCCTGGTAGAGGAGCAGGAAGACTATCGCAGGTATGATTTGGAGTTCCGGGTCCATGGTGTCCTCCTTCCTCATGGAGTGTGTAGAGGTGAGCGTTTTCCCTTCTAAATTCCTGTTTCTGCCGTGTTTTTATCCGCGGTGAATCCGCCCCGGAAAAGGTGGTGGATTGGCCTGTCATAATAGTGTGGCGGGACATTGTCCTCCGCCTGTCTGTTGGCGGTGACCGCTGCGCTGTTTGTTTGTACCGCCGTGGCTGTCGGAGTGTTAAAGTGGCTGTCTTTGTTGGCGGTTTCCACCACGGTCGTAATTCCACAATTTTTACCAACGGCCTGTTGGCGGTCTTACTGCCGCTTTAACACCGTCCGCCAGGGTTGTAATGACCACCTTTGTGTTTTAATTCCCATAGGATAGGTCAACACATCTAGAGCCCGAACCACTGGACAAAATTGGCAGAAAGCTAGCTGTCGGTATGCAGATTGTGCTTTCTGTTAATTGGTGTAAATCTGCTCAGTAGTTCTTGAGGAACTTAGGGAAATTCAAATTTGTATATCTGTGGCCACAAAGTCTTTGTCAACAAAGATGAGCTTGTGCAGGGAGATACACAGCTCAGAATGGCTGCCAACACTTCAAACCAGGAAGTGTTGGCAGCCATCTTGAGACTCGACTAGAGCTGAGTCCCAGAAAAAAAGTAAAAATAAAATTAAAAGGGCCAGAGTAGAGACACCCTAATTTCTTAGCACTGGCCAGGGGGGTCACAGATGGACGCTCCCACATTAAAAAAAACATTTTTGGAAACTATTTTTTGCCTCGAGTTCGCGATATTCGCAAATTTACAGGAAAAACTATTTAAAAAACAAGTGTGAGCTCCTGTGCTTGTTTTTTATAGGCCCCCGGGTGGGCCAGGTCCTGGGGGCAATATAAATTTAGTGTGGTAGGCCACCCAGCCCCCCACCACAGCTCCGGGGACCACAGTCTCCCAGAGTTTTCAGTTTTTTATGTGCATGGGGCCAAAGCCCCACCCCCATTGCCCTGGTGACTTTCATTTTAATATATACGGGGAGCTTTTGGACCCCTGCTGCACTGGGGACCACCACCTCTCCAGGACTTTCCTTTTTAAATATGTGGAGGGCCACATCCCCGCTGCCCTGGGGACCATCACCTCCCCAAGGCTTTCATTTTATCACATGCAGGGGACCCACGGCCCCTGCTGCCCTGGGGACCTCCACCTCCCCAGGTTTTTCCTAGGTAAGTTTGGGGGGCTGCCAGCCCCCCTCTGCACTCAGGACTGCCACCTTCCCAGGATTTTCTTTAGTGAATATGTGGGGGGCCCATGGCCCACCGCCTGCCCTGGGTACCGCCAACTCCCCAGGGCTTTCCTTTTAAAATATGCGGGGCCCTCACTCCCCCGGCTACCCTGGGGACCACCACCCCTTGAGGCAGCTTTAAGCCCCAACCACTGGGGACCACCACCCTGGGTTATTATCAATGGAGGGCGGCCACTCAGCCCCCATCATGGAGCCACTGATAGCCCTGGAGACCACCCCCCCCCAGGGCCAGCTCCTGCTATGTCTTGGAGGTGCCAACCCCCGGGACATAGCTGTTTGCTGTGGCTTGGCTGCAGTGCTGCAGCCAAGCCACAGCAAACACTCTGCTGTTTGATAGTGGAACTTTACACCAGATCCCGCTGTCAAACCACAGGGCTTTCATCAGCAAGCACAGAGCTGCTGCTAAAGCATATATATATATCTATGTATATCTATCTATCTATAGATAGATAGATAGATAGATAGATAGATATATTCACTGAAAAAAAACAAAGGTTACGTGGATGTCATAGTTAAGTTAATGTTTTATCCAGACAAACCCAAAGAAATTCAGCAGTTATAATTATCCTTAAGTTTGGAAACTATCATTCATTCTCTAAAGCTACTTTCTGGCATGGGTTCTAGTCTGTTCAGACAATTATAACTATAAGTATGATTAAATTGCTGAATTTCTATGGTTTTGAAAGAATAAAACATCAGCTTAACTATAACGTCCTTGTAACCTTTGGGATTTTTCAGTGAATTTCAATTTTTTTTTAACACACATGTTAATATAACCAGTGCTGAGCACAGTGTCCTTACAGTGCCAGTGTTGGACGCAGGGCCTGGCCATTGGCGAGGCCCGGCGGCCAACCCTCCTGCATGCTCCCAAACCGAAGCTGCCCACGGTCTTCGGCCATGCACAGCATGGGGTTCAATGCAGTGGGTGTTTTTGTTTCTCAATTTTTCTGTTGGTCCTCCACAGATTTACACAGGGGGATCACACTGAGGTGCAGGGAGGATCGGCGGATCAGACAAAAAGAAAAAAGTGGGCAATTTTTTATTCCTGTATCCAGACCCATATGTGTTTTTGCACATTTTATTCCCACCTTCAACAGAAGCGACAAACAAAATGGCAGTCACAACTTTTCTGTCAGGTTGCAGCCAGCCAATTAAGGCCTTGATTTTCCCCTGGATCCACATATCCACGGCGGGTGGATCTGTGGAGGATCCTCATCTCCATATATCTGTATTTTTCTAATCTTAAAAAACTCAAAAACTACTTACAGATTTACATAAAATTATAAAAATTACCCTTTCTGGACCAAGATCTACTCTTCAGCCAAATTTAGGGCCAGATTTACAAGGCCCTAGCTCCACCAGAGAGTCACTTTTGGTGATGCTCCAGTGGCGCTGTGCAGTGCACCACATTTATAAGGCAGCGCTAAACCGCTTTTTGTGGCTTAACGTTGCTTTGTTAATATAGGCCTCTCTGACACAGTTTTCTGCGTCAGAGGGGCGTTCGATGGGTGTTGCTGTGGGTGTTCCACCGTATCACCCATTGCTTTTGATGCTGCCCCAGATTTACGAGAATTCGTAACTCTGTGGCAGAGCCCAAAATGAATGCCGCCCCAGGATGGCATTAGCATGGCTCAACAAGGAGAAGTACTTTTATTCCTCCTCGTTTTTGCTTTTTCCATGTGGCAAAGGCCACGAATGATTGTTTATGTGCAGGAATCATTCAAAAATAACAATTTGGTACTTCTACGTGTGCTGCCTTACGCAGCACACATAGAAGTAAAAAATCACCACTATTGATTGTCTGTGTGCAGGAAGGGACACATTCCTGCACATAGACAATCATTCACCTCAATGCAGACACCCTTACACTATAGTGCAAGGATACCTGCATTGGTGCTGGCAGCTAAATTTAGCACTGATGCAGGGGGAAACACAGGGGTGCACAGTATTTTAGTAAATATGGCGCATCCCTGCATTTCTAAAGTGACGCAAGGCAGTGCTGCAAATGTTGGAGTAGCACTACTCTGGCCCTTAGTATAATTCCATTCATCGGTTCAGCCTGTAGTCATTTTCAAACTTTTTAGATCCCATAGACATAGAATGGGGAAAATCTGTTTTGTGAAGATTCATAAAATGGCGCCAAAGTTATTGGCAAAACAAAAATTGCTCCGTCTTCGGAAAAAAATGGTCTTAACTACAATGCCTACCTGCTATCAGGAATAGGTTTATATATATATATATATATATATATATTTCTCAGCTGTTCCTTTTTACAAAAAGGAAAACACCTCAGTCACTCACTGTCTGTAAAAAGTTAATTTGATATATTACAATGGCAATTCAGACATAAAAAAACAAAACAAAAGTTTCACCCAACGCGTTTCTGGAATCCTCGTTCCCTTGTTCATGGGCATTACATTGCCCATACTTCTCTTTCGATTTATTTACAAACTGAAACTAACCAAGAGGAAAATAACATCAACAACGGACTTAACGCTACTTTCCTTGAAGCCAAAAAACGAACGGCCAACTTTAAACATGTTTAGTACATATTTTTCTCCACATCAAATGCGACTTATATACCACCATTGAACAGGAAATAGTTTAAAACTTGTTTATCCTGTCACATATTCCAAATGTAACTCTAGATTATAATTTATAATTTCATATTTTTCAATATAAAAGTTCAAATTGATATTTCATCCTTAACCCACCTGGTATTTATTTCTTGGACCAGTGTCCTTTATCCTTTAACAGAAAATTTGGTTTTCTCAAAAATAATCCTCACATATAGATTTCATGAAAAGTAATGTAAAAAAAGGTTTTTTTCACCATATAACATCTCTTTTGCATTTTATAAGCCAAATTCATATCCTTTCCAATCCGTAAAAAAATAAAACAATACATGTATCAGAATTTACCGAAATACAAAACATAATTAACCTACTTAAATAACGATATCTGCATTACAGCTTAACAAACATTTATATTTCACTAAGGCCTCTAGTCAATCAAATAGATAGCTAATTCTTCATCCTTATTAAAATCAAAGGGCTCCATTGTATTGAGGCCAATAATTAAACAAGATTCAAATTTCCTAAGTTCCAGTGCTCTATATATATATAGTTAGGACCTAGTTTCCATAGAAAAAACATAACATTTTTTAACTTGGCTGTATCTTTGATGTTGTTTTACGAATCATCATGAATGTTTTAATAATAGTGTAAAGCTGGGTTATGTAGTCCATGGAGGGTCCAAAAAAGTGTGTTTCCCATGTTAATTCCCATAGGGATTTTAGATACGATTGCAGCCTGAACCGCTGCAAAGAATTACACCAAATTTGGTAGGAAGGGAGTCAATCCATTCAGTATTATTTTAGATATATATAATATTTGTATATCTGGGGTCGCAACTAATTTGTAATGAATTTGTGACAAATCACAAATTTGCAAGCCAACAGGAATGCTTGACTGGCTAAGAGGAACCTCAGCAGAAAGTTGCAGCCACAATTTTATCTAAAAGGACACTGTCCCTGGGGCTGAAAATAATTTTTCAAAGTAGAATTAAGGGTCAGGATGGAGGTACCCGTACCCCTTGTGTGACAAATTGAAGGGTTTTTGTGACACCTTATGGTTTCTAAACATGGAAAACCTGTTTTTCTCAGCGTGCGATATTCGTGAAATCGTCATGATGCACAGTGCAGCCCCCCTGTGTAACTTTGAGATTAATTCGCAAATATCTGTGAAAAAAACAAAAATAAATAGTTTCACACTCATTCAGACACTAATGGACTCACTCTCAAACCCTCTCTGAGGCATTCATGCACCCATTCACAGACCACCTCAGGTACTCATGCTACCACTCACAGGCCCTGAGGTATTCTTGCACCCACTCACACACCCACCGAAATACTCATGCACACACTGACAGATGCACTTAGACACCCATGCACCCACTCACAGACCCACTCAGGCACTCATGCACCCACTCACAGACCCACTGAGACACTCATGCACCCACTAACAGACCCACTGAGACACTCATGCTCCCACTCAAGACCAACTCATATCCCCAGGCACACACTCACAGACCCACTGAGGCACTTTTGTGCCCACTCACAGACCCACTCAGACACCCATACACCCTCTCATAGACCCACTCAGACACTCATGCACCCACTCACAGATCCACTGAGGCACTCAGACATTCATGCACCCACTCACAGACTGACTGAGGTATTCCAGCACTACTCACAGACCCACTCAGGCACTCATGCACCCACTCACAGACTGACTGAGGTACTCCAGCACCACTCACACTCACACTCAGACACTTATGCACCCACTCACAGACCCACAGGGGCACTTATGCACCCATTCACAGATCCACTGAGGCACTTACATACCCATTCAAGCAGGTATACATCCAGTTTCTTACCCATACTGCAATTCACATAGCTATTTACAAAATCATAGAGCCACTCACACACCCAATCATAAAACGACAGATTACTAATACATTTGTTTACACAACCACACAGCAGTTATATATTCAGTAGTTAAATATTCAGCAGTATCTAAACCAGTTACATCTCCCTATACTCCCTAATACAGCTAATACGTAATACATGCAATCATTTACATACACAATTTCAGAGCCACAGATAGCCAGAAAGTCATTAATACAGCCACTAACATACACATGTACAGACCCATAATGTTACTAAAAGAACCAGTTACATACCGGCATACTTATTTAAACATCTGTTGACACACTCATAGAGGGACCGATACACTCACTAAATATGTACTGAAGTACTGACAACCTAGTCACCCATACAGAGAAGTCCTTTAAATAAGGCTCCGGCCTACTACTGCAGAGCCTGTCTGTGCAGCTTTACTGCCAGCTCAACTTAGCACTAATAATCACTTTGCTAAACCTTAAACTCTTCCCTTAGTACACACAACTTACCCCTAAGCTAGGCTCTAGGTAGGCCAGAAGGTGGGGTGTTTTGTGCTTAAATAGTAAGACATGTACTTTTATGTTTCACGTAGTTATGCATGCACTTGCAGACCTTCTACAACCCAGTTATACATTCAGTGTCTCACCCATACTGCAATTTACAAATCCGATTATAAAAGCATTGCACCATATATACCCAAACAGATACAAAGGTTCTTTTACGTTTCACTCACACACCAGCCATTAGGTAGGATATACACCTACACATATCTACATACACATATACACATTTAGAGACCTATGCACTAACTAAATGAGACAGTCATATAATGGCATATTTAGTTAAATATTTGGTTGCACACCCACAGAGGGACTGATACCGTCACTCGGATATCTAGGCAACTACTGACACAACTTAGTCAACCATCTACTGCAGATCCTGTGTGTGCAGATTTACTGCCAACTCGAACAAGCTGTTTCTCGAGGTTTAAGATCTTTTACTACACATAACATCCCTCAGGTAGTCCATAGGGCAGGGTGCTTTGTGTTTAAAAGGTTAGACATGTCATTTTTAGTTTAACTGAGTTGCACGTCCCCATACATCCAGTGTCCCACCATACTGCAACTCACATACCTATTTACAAAAACAAAACATAGAGCCACTCACACAAGCAGTGTGACAGCAACAGAGGAACTTATATATTCACTCACACACCCAACAGTTATGTATCCAGCAGTATCAGAGCCAGTTGTACACAAAGCTAAATACCCCTGTACTCACTAACAGGGCCAGTATGCTATTCATACAGTCACTTACATACACATTTAGAGACCAATAGAGTTACTGAAAGAACTAGTCATATACCGACATAATAATTAAACATCTGGTGTCACACCCACAGAGTGACTGATACACTCACTTAAATATGTAGTCAAGTACTGACACAAACTAGTCACTCATGCAGACAAGTACTGCTTTAGCCATGGCTTCGGCCTACTACTGCAGAGACCGTATGTCCAGCTTTACTACCAGCTCAACTTAGCATTAAAAATATATTTGCAAGCCATAAACTCTCATTTTACTATTCATAATGCAGCTCTCAGCTAGGATGTAGATAGGTCATAGGCAGGGTACCTAGTGCTTAGAATGTAGTACACATCATTTTGAGTTTTGCTGAGTTGCACATGCACTTGCAGACCTCTATACCCAGTTATGCATCCAGTTTCCCACCCAAACAAAACTATTACAAAAGCACTGACCCACTCACATACCCAATTAGGCAGCAACAGTGGTACTCACACACCCAGAAAGCAGTTATGTACACAGCAGTATGAGAGACAGTAGCACACACACTTACATACTCCAATACTTCTCCATGAGGTATCACACCCAGACACTAATTTATGCATATATTGAGACACCGTAAGACACACTGACACATATGCCTAGAGACCCAAAACACAGTGATGCATATGGTGGTATAATCTTGCACGATCTGATGCAAATGCTGACACAGGCAGAGATGCACATAAACAATCATTTGAAAATGACGCTTTTCACACACAGAAGTGCTATGTGCGGGAAGTGACACCTTTCTGCACATAAAAAATCCCACCCTTCAACGCAGACATCCTTGCACGAAGGTGCAAGGATGCTGGGTTGGCGCTGGCAGTTAAATTTAGCACCAGCACAGGGACAACTCAGGGGTGCACTGTATTCGCTTAAATATGGCACATCCCTGCATTGTGAAAATGGCAAAGAGAAGTCTGTCATTTTTTTATAAATATGGGCCTCACTTCTAATAAAAGCCACAGACTTACAATGCCAAAAAAACTGAAAGAAACAGAAGCAAGGATATTATCTTCTTACCACACAGAAACAAAAGTGGAAACATTCAGACAATGTGATGAAAGAGAAAAGAGCTGCTGGTAAGAAAATTAAGAAATTTCTTGATATAATATGTGGAAAAATGATCAAAATCAAGTAAATAGGAAACACATTTTCAAATCAACCAAGAAAGGAGAAAAGGTACATGCCACGAGTAGTAAAAAATTGTACAATAAAGCAGAGAGTTTAACCATAAGAAGAGGCAGTTTAAGGAAATCAGAGTAAGAATGTTTCATAGTAGGGTAATTCAGAATCTCATAATTATGAAGAACTATAAAAGGAGAAGAGAAGCAGTCAGACAAAAGGAACGGGTTGAGTGTGTAGTCGATAAGACATTTGCTGTGAAAGGGAAACTATTTATTTTGATTCTAAGCAGAATGAGGAAACTGGTTAAAATGGAGTTGTCTATGAGGAAAAGAAGACTTGTGAATAAAAGTAACTTTTGCAAACTTTTCAGTGGCGAATAGAAATATACTTCCATTACTGAGCCTTTCTTTAATGAAGAAAGCTACTTCCAAAAGAACACATTAGTGCTTGCAGTTGAAACATCTTGACCATATTAGGAGATGAAGGATGGTAGTCCTATTCCAAAAGAGGAGATGGTACTTAGAAATGTAGAGGAGGTGATAGCTGAAGAAGTACAAGGAAGGTGTTGACAAGCCCCTATGTACAAATGGAACTGCAGTAGTATTTGTTGTGGTTGGCTAGAATCTATTGACACATTGAGACATTTTCTACATATGTTTCTCTGGAGAAGTCTGAAACAGAAAATAGATATGCTGCAAGGATTAGATCCATCCAAAGTAAAAACATATACTAATTTAAAGGGACACTCACTAGCATGTCTATCAAAGAAAGTGGGCCAAAGCACCTTTCATCACTTCAGAATAATAGCTGTATTTTATTCGAAAATGCAAACTTTAGGTAGGAGACTTTACTATGTCAGAACTCCTGCCAAATGTTTAGGAGAAATTAATAGAGCTATTATGCGTGGTACAGTAGCAGAGGTGGAAAGAGTTTGTGAAGATGTTCAGTTTTGTTTCTTTGGTCCTGAACAGGAGTGTAGGGAAAATGGGGGCTTAGTCTCTGCAGGTGTAGAGGAACAGGACACAGGCATTAGTGTTGATAACGTTTGAGAAGAGATTTTGTTTTACAGAGTTTTTTCTAAGAAACCGAACTGTGCTTGTGTATGTTGTTGGCGCACTCACTACAAAAGTCAAACTCGCAATGTTGGTCTTCATTCAAAAACTAAAGAAGAAAGCAGAGATAAGTGGCAAGATGTTGCTGCTTATTTGTTTGTAATGGGACACTTTGATTGTTCCACATGACAAATTATATGTAAGTACTGCTATGATAAGTTAAAGGATAATAAAATGCCAGTTAAAACGGTACATAACAAGTTAGAAGATGTTTCAATTCCACAAACACTTCAAGATTTAAATGTTTATGAATTAATTCTTATACTATGTATACACACTTTTCAAGCTATAATTCGTATGGAACCAAAAACAGGAAAATTACCTCGAACAGAGCTACAGAAAGGTCTTAAAGGTAGAGTTGTATACTTGCCATTAGATATCAAACAGTATATTGAAACTATAAGGGTGCAGAGAGATTCTGATGAACCACTTATTATTCTAGTCACTGCTGTCCCTACCAAGAACAAAAAAATATCGCAAGAGTTAGTGGATGTTTGTAAAGTAAAAAAATGCAACATTATACTTGGAACAAAATAATATGAATTATAAAGTTGTTGATGTTCTTCAAGCTATAACACATATGGAGGTTGAAACATTAACATCAAGAGGTCAGAGTGTAAAGGTGGAATGACCCAGATCAGAAGCAATTTCTGAACACTAAAGTATCCATCCTTTGCATTCTAAAGAGATTATTGGTGATTCTATTCATCAAAAGACGCTCCCATGAGTGAGTAGGAAAACAAAATTTAGAAGCTCACTGTTTTCCACATCAGTTTCGTAGTGGAGTAGGTGCTTGGTATGATGACCGGCCTGTACAAATACAAACATCCGAGTACAAGTCAACTAGACTATATTCAGAGGACCCTAGATTTCCCTAGTATGTTCCATATATATTCCACCTATTATTTGTGAGGGACTTGTCAATGCTATCTTCTGCAGTAAGTCATATTCTAAAGGCAGGAGTTAATCTGCAAAATCCATCTGCAGGGGTATTTGTTGACAAAGTTTTAAGAAAAGGACAAAAATCTGGAATACAACTTAATACATTTAATGGCATGTCAATGTGGTACCAACAAGTATTGGTATTATAGTCATGGTGAGCTGAAATGCATGTTGAGAAACCTAGACACACCTATTTGGTTTCTGACACTCAGTTGTGCAGAGTGTGGGTGGGATGACCTAATTGATTGAAAGTGAAGACGGATAACTTTGCTCCTTGGATCCTGCTAATATTTGCAGATATTTTAACCACAGGTTTCAAGCCATGACATCTTTCATCTGCCACAAAAGTATTCCTCCTGTTAGTGAAGTAGCTGATTTATTTTTGTGTATGGGGTACCAAGCAAGAGGAGTTCCTGAAATTCACATGTTGTTATGGCTAAAAGATGCACCACAATTTGGAACAGACAGTGATGAGCCTGTCCTGTCTTTCATAGAACAACATGTAACATGTGCCATTCCAATAGACAGTGGTGAGAAAGTTCTAAGACAACAAGTTCTGTGGTTTCAAACTCAGATGTCGCAAGTAATGTCTTCGAAAATACTGATGCAAAGGTACATTTTACACCAGATGTCGTTTTAGATTTTCTTGACCAATCATTTCACAAGGAAGATTAAGTAGCTTTTTATCTGCAGTTAGACATACACTGTCACGAAAATCACTGAAAAACACACACAGCCTGAGAACAGAGACCTGCAAGTATAATAATTACTATAATTCAGTCATTTTGAAAATGTGGAATACGAACATGAATATACAGTTTGTTGTAGACAACTCCATTGCTGTTGCTCTTTGCGTAACTTTGTATATTACAAAATCACTGAAGGCAGAGATAAAAAAAAATGTGGAGATTTCTGGACGAAATTAGTCTTACTAAGAAATTCTATAGCTTCAGCTTGAAAAAGCTTTCCCAAGGAAAAAAAGGGTCCTATGTATGCTCGTATCGGTTTTGCTCTGCTAGTTTGATGAATTGTTTGGCTACGTCTAGGCCTTGTAAGCACTCAAAATAGAGTATTAAAGTCTTTCCCAGAAATTTAGTATCAAGCAGAATGTGATACAGAAAGTAGAGACATTGTGAAATCCAATATGATGGACACATACTACCCAAAAAGGAGTCCGCATCTACAAATCATGTGAATCTATGAAGTACTTCAATACTACAGATGTAGATTTAACTTAACAGAGACATCTGGTCTCTGCCCCCACTCCCCCGCCCGGCTCCTTGAGACTGTGATTCAGCTCCCAGTCCTTGAGCCCCAGCACGATCCTGCTGTTTGCCTGCTGCACACTTATTGCAGTTGTAATTTAAGGTCTCTCCTGCCCTAGTGGTATTTAATTTTGGCATTTTGTATTTGTTTTATTTTTGGCTTTTACTTACTTTGGCAGCTGTTAAGGTAATTTATGTAGTTTAAGTCTACACCAGTTGTGCTGCTATTTTCCCTTGCTGGTTCTCACTATTCCTGCTCCTGCCATTTCCGCCTGCCTCCTTTCCTCCTACACAACCTTTCTCACCCCAGACTACTTACAGAGTCCATTGCATGGCAATGCACAGCGGAAACGCCAAAGGCAAGCCCTTCTGCACCCATCCATGCCTGAACTGTACCAAGCATGACCGCTAGCTCTCCCACCTCCAGGCCCTAGACTCTGGACACTGCAACAACAACACCTACACTGCAGTTTCTCCTGCCACTGAGGACCATCGGCCTGCACCAGACCCCAAGTGCACGAGCCTACTCACATCGTGGCACCTCTCCAATGCATCCTTCTCAACTCCTGTTCCCCCTGCAAACACTCCATAGAAATTTGTGACATCATCACCACCCTCTGCCGTGACATGGCCTTTATCACTGAAACGTGGCTCAACCCCACCGTGAACCCCAAAATCGCCACTGCCACACCCATTGGCTACAAGATGATATACTGAGACCTGTCAAACAGACACGATGGAGGCATCGCAATAACCTTCAAGGAAACCATCTAATGTACCATCGCCAATGACGACCTCACACCCTTCATGAAGCATCTCAACTTCCAACTTCAAATAGATGCAAGGACCATGATAAGAGGTATCCTCGCCTATAGACCACCAGGCCCCCAACCAGCCTTCTGCAACCTCATCACTCCCTGGCCATTGACTTCCAGCAGTACACCTGCTCATAGATCTCCACTTCTACATCGATGACCCCAGTGGCACCAACACTACCTCCCTCCTTGGCCTCACCCAACTACCCACAGCACCCACACACAAAGCTGGATACACACAAGGCCAACACCACCTCTAGTGACAGACTCAAATTTACCCACACCACAGAACTCGCCTGGCCCGACCACGCCACTGTCCACTTTACCTTCTGAGGCAGAGACCAACTTACATTCACCAATTTCCACAAGGTCACCCACTGCAGCCCTGCAGAAACCAGCCAAAACCAAAAGAGACTTGAAACTAGCCAACTGGTACACCCCAGAGATCAGAAAGACCATGTGCAGCTGCACTGACTCAAGAGGGGATGATGAACCTCCAAGGACCCTCCAACAGAGCCGCATACAAAGAAGCCCTCAGCGACTACCAATGGCACATCAAGGAAGCCAAGAGAGCAGCCATCACTGACCACATCAACACCGCGGCCAACCACATGAACAAACTATTCAAGATTGTCAAGGAATTTGACAATGCTCTTGCCTCTGCGAATCCCTCTCAGACTACTCCCACAGCAAGAAAACGACAATATACAACAACTTCAACTCCCAACTCGCCGTCCCCCGTCGTGACAACCTCAAGCAACCAGAAAACACCTGTTGAGCGATCACCACCTGGTCTCCACTCACTGCACAAACCACTTCTACCATCATGTTGTCCATTCAACCCGGGGGTGCCCACCTACCCCTGCCCCCACCATCTCTTCAAACTCGAGCCAACCCTAATAGTACAGAACTCCTCAACACCTTCATCCCACAAGGCTACCTTTCCAGACAAATGAAAATCCACACTGAGGTCAGACCCCTTCTGGATAAGCCCTCGGTCAACACCAGAGACCTCAAAAACTACTGACCAATCTCCCTGCTCCACTTCTCAGCCAAACTACTCAAGAAAGCTATCAACCACAGCTCACTGAATACCTGGAAGTCAACCAACTTCTTGACACCTCACAATCTGGATTCTGTGCCAACCACAGCACTGTGGACTGTGCTGATTGCCACCTAGACAAAATCAGATCTCTGTTCGACCAGGAAAAAATGTAGCCTTGATCCTCCTAGAACTCTCTGCTGTGTTTGACACCATCTGCCACCACACCCTTATTGACAGATTCCACACTGCCAGCATACAGTAGAACCCCATCAAATGGATCACCTCTTTTCTCTCAGGATGCACACACAACATCTGACTGCCTCCCTTCTTCTCTGCACCCAAGGACATAACCTGCATTGTACCCCAAGGATCCTTCCTCAGCCCCACCATGTTCAATGACCCCCTTACAGACGTCGTCAGATGCCACAGCATCAACATAATCTCCTTTGCAATGACACTCAACTCATCCTCTCAATCACTGAGGACCCAACCAATGTCAAAACAAACTTCTTTAACACTATGGCAGACGTACCAAATGGATGAGAGACAGCTGCTTCAAGCTTAACTCTGACAAAGCAGAAGTACTAATTTTTTGAAAGAACACCTCCATATGGGACCACAGCTGGTGGCCATCAGAACTCGGACCAACGCCCACACCAACAGACCACACGTACAACGTCGGCATCATCCTCAACAGCCAACAGACAATGAAACAACAAATCAACGCAGTCGCTTCCTTATGCTTCCACACCTTCGGCATCCTCTCCCAAATTTTTTAGAAGGCCTGGAACACCTTACCCCACCACTTCTGAACAGCACCCTCCCTGACAGATTTCAGGAAAAACCTCAAGACCTGGCTTTTCAATTGAGACACAGCACCCTATAGCCAAGAGATCCCTAGGGCTAACAGTGTGCGCTCTACAAATACCAACTGATTGATTGAAAACATAGAAATAGATAGTATGCAGTACTTGGATGTGACAGCTGCCTGGTGAGACTTACCAAAGGAAATCTACTTAACCACTGAAAACTCAGGGGCTTATTTACAAGCCCCTCTGCACCAGCAGAACTTTTAGTGACGGTCCGGTGGTGCACACTGCATGGTCACATTTACAAGGCCACGTAAAGACACCCTGCATGGCCTTTCATGGCCTTGCAAATATTGCCGCATCCTCTGACGGGGAGGCATGCCATGGGCGTTACGGTAGGTAACACCCATGGCATTTGGCACATTCCCAGATTTAAGAGATTTCATAATGCTAGACATGTGTCAAAAGCCCACCCCTCCCAAGGGATGGTGAAAGGGCAGCATAAGAGGTGAAATACCTTTATTTCTTCTTGTTTTTCCTTTTTCTATGTGTGCTGCATTGTGAAGCACACATAGAAAGAGGAAAATGCCTCTTGTTATTGTTTTTGTGCAGGAAGGTGTCCCTTCCCGCACAAAACAATCATACCTTCAATGCAGACACCCTTGCACGATAGGGTGCCAGCATTGGCGCATTGCAACCCATCGTGCACCAGTGCAGGAGTAAAGGACAGTAAGACACCTTTTCTTACAGATGTGGTGCATTCCTGCCCTTTTCTTTTGCTGCAAGGCAGTGCAGCAAGAAGGCTTGCGGTGCTGGCCTGAGCCAAAAACTTGAAAATATGCCCCTTAGTTGCCAAACTCCGGACAGAAGAGTGTTTTTCTACATGGCACTTTTGCAACTGTTTAAGCTTTGGCATGCTGAATCATTATTACTTGGAGACAATGGACCTGATTTAGATCTTGTCAATAATGGTCCTGCCATCGTTTTTTCTGACGGAAAACCCACCTGCTGCCTTGTCGGTCCGCTCGCTGTATTTAGATGTTGATAGTCCCATAGACTTTAACCAGCCTGAGTCCCGCCAGCTCTGTCAAAGAATCCTATCCACCACGACAGTGCTATAGGAAAGAGTGGCTGATGGTGGGACTACAGTCACACTTAGCACCATGCAGATCTGGATGTGCCTTACCTCCAAGTAAAAAGTGGCAGTCCGACCTCTACTTCTGACATGGCAGACTGAGGTTCAAGGGTTTGAAAACCCACTTTTCAACTGATTCTCCTTCCATTTCCAGCTGGTCACGACTGGACAGGACCCCTTGGCCCCCAACCCCTGGACACGAAGATAGGCAACCCGCATTGGCCATGTATGGGGGTATCACTGCACATGGGCACTGGACCACTGCAGACATAAACACGTTACAGTCACTTTTACTGTAACATGCAAATGTTGGGGACACAGGTGGGCTAGACACGGGCGGAGACACACTGGTACACAACACATATCAAGCGCATACACAACTGTCATTATGGCATCAGTATTCATTGCCAAATGAATGGTGGCGCCACAATTACAGTACAATCTTACTTGTCAACCGTGCAGATGTGTGCACATTGCAAGGGGACATGTACCTGTCGGTTATGCTTGAGTTGTGTGTTTGAGTCAGTACGTATATATGTGTGTGTGATGCTATTGGGGATGTGAGGTGGAAAGAGGTGTAGTTGGTGATCTGGTTGTGTCATTATGTGTGCCACTTGCATTCGGCATAGATGTTGTTGTATATGTTGTGTGTTGTGTTGCTGCATGCCGCATCCGGGTGAAGGTTGCTGTCATGATGTGTGTAGGTGTGCTTGTTTGTGCATGTTTTCATGTGGATAAGTGTGTTGGTTAGTTGTGGTTGTGCCATGTGTGGGTGCAGTTTGACTAGTGTGTATGTTGTATGATGGATATATGTGAATTTGAGCTTACACATGTAGGTGTTGTGTTGTGGTGTTATGGCAAAGTATAATGCTGTATATGTGGTGTGTTGTGTTGTGTGTAATGCATGGAGGCATATGTGAAGAGTAGAGCGTGTGTGTGTTTGTGTGTGAGACTTACCTCTTTTCCTTGACCACTGCCATTGTCTGATGTCCATTCTTTGCCACTATTTACTGTTGCCTGCAGGGCATGGTGAAGAACTCCCATATAATTCATTGCCACTTTGCTGAGGGTTGGTCCTCCAAAGATCTATGTTCAACAGCATGTGGCAACTGATTCTCACTGGCACCAGATTCCATTGTGATTGCTAAATGGTGTGAAAAGCACCAAAATTTAATTGAGAAAAAGAAAAGAAGAGGTGGTGAACTGATAGCAGCGCATTTTTAAAATCATTATGATTCTCCCCCTGCCATTCAAGGATGAAACTTTATACTGTGCAATCATTATGATGAACAAGTAGAAATGCTGAGAACAATAAAACAGGAAAAAGGAAATTATTTACTATAATGTAATATACTATTACAGCATAATAACTAATTATGGTTTGACATATAGTATTAACTTATGGATTGTACAAACTGAACTTTATCACAGGATTTAGCAATACTAATACTAACTTATATTTCAGTTATTTTTCTTTTTAAACAGAACAATAACACTGTTTACTGTAGTAAAATAATTTCTTTATTACTTCTTTCTCACAACTTCTACCCAGTAAAAATATAAAAGTATACAATAAGGTAGAGTTTAAGATTGCTATTCAGACATCCAGGAGCGTACACTGATCAAGCAAATCATATACACACTCACTCATGCATTCAACCACTCACATAGCCAATCATTCACTGATATACTTATCTATACAGACTCTCACACTCTCAGTAACTCACTCATACATACTCAGTCTCCCAATCACTCACCCAAACAGCTACTCACACACCCAGCAACTCACCCATACAACCCTTCACACTCCCAGTGACTCACCTATCTAATCACTCACACACCCACCCACTCATACAGTCAGTCACTCACACAGCTTCTCACTCCCCATGTCACTCATCGGAACAGCCACTCACATACCAAGTCACTCACCCATACAGCCACTCACACTCCCAGTCACTCACATATATAGCCAATTACACAGCCAGTCATACACCCACATACACACTAGGTCACTCACTCATACAGGTACTCACATAGCCACTCCACCAGTCATACAGACACACACACAGTCACTCTCTCATACAGACACACACATGGCCAGTCACTCACTTACACAGCCACTCACATACCCACTATCTCACTCATACAGCAGCTCACGGCCCCACTTGTTCACTTATACAGCCACTCACACAACCAGTCTCTCAATCATACAGACACTCAATAACTAATGCAGCTACTCATACACCCAGTCACACATCCATATAGGCAGTCACACAACCACTCAATCAACCATACAGGCACTCACACACCCACTCACTCACCCATATAGAGACTCCGATAATCAGTCAGTCACCCATGCAGCCACTCACACACCCAGCCACTCACTGATACAGCCAGTCGCACAGCCAGCCAGTTACTCCCACTTATTCACTTATACAGCTACCCACACAGCAAGTCACTCACTTCTACAACCACTCAATCACTGATACAGACACTCACACACCCAGTCACTCAGCACTACATTCACACACACACACAGGCACTCACACAACCACTCACTCAATCATACAAGCACTCACACACCCACTTACCCATATAGATACCCACACTCCCAGTTAGTCATCCATACAGCCACTCACGCACCAAGTCACTCACCCATGCACCAGTTTCACAGCCAGTCACTCACTCATACAGCCACTCACACACCCACTATCTCACTCATACACCAGCTCACACCCCTATTTGATCATTTATACAGTCACTCACACAGCCAGTCACACACTCATACTGCCACTCACTCAGCCACTTAATCACAGGTACAGCTAGTCACACATCCAGTCACTCGCCCATTATAGCCACTCACAACCACTCAGTGAATCATACAGGCACACAACCACTCACTCACCCATGGAGAAATTCACACACCCAGTCAGTGACCAATTCAGCCACTCACACACCCAGTTACTCACCAATATGTACAGTCACACAGGCAGTCACTCACCCGTACAGCCACTCACACATCCACTCACAAACATATACAGGCACTCACACATCTAGTCACTCAATCATGCACCAACTCACACACCCATTCACTCGCTCACACAGTCACTCAGATACCCAATCAGTCACCCATACAGCTAGCCAAACAGCCAGTCACTCCCTCACACAGCCACTCACACACCCACTGGCTCACTCATTGCCCCCACTTTTTCACTTATACAGGCATTCACACAGCCAGTCATTCACTCATACAGCCACTCACACAGCCACTCACTCAATCATTCAGGCACTCACACACAGGTACTCACTCATATAGTAGCTTATACACCAGGAATTCACTAATACAGCCAGTAACACAGCCACTCAGTCTCTCATACACCTCCCCTCATGTCCACACACCCCCCCATTCAGTCTCTAACACTCCCAATCACTCACCCATACAGCCACTTACACCCCCAGTGAGGCATCCCCGCAGCCCCTCTATTTGCCAGTCACCCATTCAGCCACTTGCACACTATATAACTCACCCATAGAGCTCATATACTCTTAGGCACTCACTCATACAGCCCCTCCTGCCCCCAGTCCCTCACCCATACACCTACTTGCATAGACAGTCACTCACTCAGACACAAACTTACACAGCCACTCAAGCACTGATACACCCACTCACACATGCAGACAATTACCCACATACTCACTCACTCATACAGCCACTCCTACTCACTCACTTATACAGCCACTCACATACCCAGTCACTCACCTATAGAGCCACTCACACTTCCAGCCACTCACTCACTCAGCCACTCACTCACCCACTCCCTCATACAGCCACTAACTGAGCCACTCAGTCACCCATATAGATTCTCTCACAACTACTCACTCACACACACAGTCACTTGTACTCCCACTCACTTACCCATACTGCCACTCACTCTCCCAGTCACTTCACCCATACACCCACTCATGCACCCAGTACCTTACCCATACAGCCACTCACACTCTCAGTCACACACTCATACAGCCATGCACGTCCACAGTCAATCTATAATGCGTGCCCTAAGGTAACTATAACCTGTGCCCTTGCCATGCACAGTTTTTTCCTCAAAAAGCTTACTGCAAATATTACATTGATATTATCAAGAAATGCCATAATTTGTGGGGTAATTAGCAGTGCATGGCAAGGGTGCGAGTTATAGTTACCTTAGGACATGTGTTATAGTTACTTGAGATAAGTCTAACTATAACTGGTGAATTTCTTTGGTTTGGTCCATTTAAAATGTGAGCCTAACTATAATGTCCTTGTAACCTTTGTTTTTTTTTTTTAATTTCTATCTTTTTAAATTCTGTTTCCTAACTATAACGTACCTGTAACCTTTGTTTTTTTTCAGTGAATTTCTATGTTTTTTTTTTTTTATGTATAGTAATCTTCATTACTATACGTTAACACAACCACTGCAACACGCATGGCCTTTGGCCGTGCGTGGTGGCAGTTGGCACCAGGCCCTACGGCCAACCCCTATAAGAACCCAACTGTGCACCGTGCATGGCCTTCACCCATGTGCCGGGGCAGTTGTCCACAAGACCTGGCCTGCAGCCAGACCCTGCAGCCATCTTGGTTGATGTGTTGACAGCCAAACAGGTCTCAGCATGAGATTGGGAGGGGTTACAAATCCTTGGCATCCCTATATATACAATTTTTATTTGCCTTAATTTCTCAAAAACTACTGAACGGATTTACACCAAAACACAAAATGTCACTTTCTGGACCAGGATCTAGTTTCTACCAAATTTGGTGTAGTTCCGTCCAGTAGTTTTGGCACTATCGCTGTGCAAAATTCCTATGGAAAAATGAATGGGGAAAACATGTTTTGGAACACCCCTTTTCCTCGGCCCCCCAGACGGATCACCCTGAAACTTTCCAGACAGCAGCTGACATGATTAGCACATTTTTGGGAAAGTTTTGTGAAGATTCTTCAAGCAGCTCCAAAGATATAGACAAGTAAAAAAGCACTTTGTATATAGAAACTAGGTCCTAACTATAACTACCTAGTGGCAACTGCCACTAGGTAATACATATATATACATTAATATATATATATATATATATATATATATATATATAGAACCATCAATCATTACAAGACATCTGAGAGGCAATATTTACCAGCTTCTCGTAGCAGGAATGACGCCGGCACCATCCATCAATTTGAAAGGTATTTTATTTTCTTATTTTCTTATTTCATGTGAAGTGCAAAGTGCACAGTGCTGTCCAAACAAATATGGCAACACGTTTCTGCCTGAGCCTTTGACTGGCCATAGAGTTCATTGTGAAGTCAGTGTATTTAAGTCATGTGATCACCCAACATTCACCAATTAAAATCCATTGTCATTTTGTATCGCTTAAATGGCATCATAATACATTTTTAACCCATACCTTATCCTTTTATCTCAGGTAAAGACCAAATATATCCCAATGACATTATACACGTTTCTTATTGAATCTTCATATGCGGTTTAAGTAATCTTAAACTCATTAACTAATCTTACCTATATCAATATTTAATTGTATCTCTATTCCTTATATTTCTATTATTTTCCCGTAAATTTTTCTTTTTCTTACTAGGGTAAAGTACCAATTCGTACATTATTTAATGACATTCATTGTAGAGATTCAAAGTATAATTCATACCATATGTACCTAGACCTATTTTGTAAGCACTATGGCCCTCCTTACAACCTTGGCGGTAAATGCCGCTGACCGCCGTGCTGACGGGCGCCAACATACCGTGACCGCGGCGGTAAACCCCCACGGGTATTATGACCCACACAGAGAATACCGCCACCATACAGACACCCACACAAGTCCGCCACACCAAAGGTCAGTGATAAACTGGCGAAAGCAAAACCCACACCATCACGCCAACAGGAACACACCCACAGTATCACGACCCACGAATCAACGCAGCGGTCTTTCAACCGCGGTAAACCATTGGCAGTACACACCACCGCCCTCAAAATGCACACACACTTACAAAACTACACCACATTGGACAAATTGAAATACACACACCTGACACACATACACACACCACACCCTCACACTCATACCACTATAAAACACACACCCACTTTACCCACAACCCTTTCAATGAACAAATTAGAACAAGCAGAGAGAGAAAAGCAAAGAGCACACCTTCACTCAGAGGCACAGAACACCATCACTCATACACCATCCATGCACATCACATAATACATCACAACACATCACCCCACACATCACCTCACACATAACACTCACACCACATCATGGCACCTCAAAGACACCCCAGGTTTTCTCAGGAGGAGCTAAGGGTCATGGTCGAGGAAATCATCCGGGTAGAGCCACAGCTATTCGGATCACAGGTGCAGCAGACATCCATTGCAAGGAAGATGGAGCAATGGTGGAGAATCGTCGACAGGGTCAATGTCGTGGGACAGCATCCAAGAACCAGGGATGACATCAGGAAGAGGTGGAATGACCTACGGGGGAAGGTGTGTTCTGTGGTATCAAGACACCAGATTGCTGTACAGAGGACTGGCGGTGGACCCCCACCTCCTCCCCCACAACTAACAACATGGGAGGAGCAAGTCTTGGCAATCATGCATCCTGAAGGCCTCGCAGGAGTAGCAGGAGGACTGGACACTGGTAAGTCAAATCTATACTACTATATCCCCCACCCTACCTACAAGCCGTCACTAACTCCTACCCCTACCCTCACCCCCATCACTCCACCACCTCACATATACTCCACTATCACAAGCCACACATCCCAATACCAAGCCCTGGATACTCCACCAATGCATGGACCCCATCACAGACCTGCATGGAGACCCATCATCACAGCAGGCACACTAGAGAGACTCACCCACCCCACACAATCAGCAATCACACAAAGCCAAGGCGACAGGGAAAGCACAATTTTATAAGGGAAAGACACCCATTGCACAAGATGGCACACACAGATACAATAACAATGCATTTGCATCCCAACAGGACCCCTACCCAACATCACCAGACAGGAGGTGCCAGCTACATCCAGTCCCCACACAGAAGAGGCCCACAGTGATGACAGCAGCTCTGCATGCCTGGATCACAATGACCAGCCTGGCCCATCTGGGACCTCTGGACAGTCCGTTCCCTTGCCACAGTCCAAACCCACCACAGAGCCTCCCCCCACTGGAAACACCACTACAGCACCCACCCAGCAGGCCCATGCCACTGTCCCCAGGGCACTTCAGTCAGCAGTGTGTCCATCACTACAGGGACCCCAGGCAACCCACCAAACCCAAGACAATCAGGGGCGTGGGGTCAGTGGCAGTGGGCACACAGTTCAGGGGACAGAGGCACAGGACAACAGGGAAGCTCAGAGGACTGCTGTGCGACGGGGGAGGACAGGCCCAGGGAACCGACCCTCCACAAGGCACTCTCCAACATCATGGAAGCATACCACCATTCCCAGGAGACCATGGGCACGGTACTGGCCAACTTTCAGGAGACCCAGTGGCTGCAGGAGGGACAGTAAATGGGAATCAGGGATGACCTCACCAAAATCTACACCACCCTGGTCACCATAGCAGGGGTGCTGGCTGATATGGGCAAGACCATGAGGGAGACAGTGGTTCAACAAAGGCTCCCTGACACTAGCCAAACAGAGGAAACAGCCTTAAACCTCCGCTGGCACTAGTGGACAGGAGGCACCACCACAGGACCAACAGGCCACCAGCACCCCACCCCCTGCAGAAGGAGAACCACCACGCTCCCTGCGATCCAGGCAGAAGACAGAGAACACTGCCAAGACCCCCGCCAGGAAATAGGATCCTTCTGATTGTCACCCTTCTGTCCCACTCTGTTTCCCTGTCCACCTTGTGGCATTGCTCCACTTCCTATACCCCCTTGGACATTGCACCTGTGATACCAAGAGACTGGACTCTACCATGGACCTTCCTCCACCATCAGCCCAGCCACTTGCCGGTACCCTTATCCTATTTAGCACAAAAAATAAATACCATTTAAATATAAACCATAATGTAGTCAGTGAAATTATTAGAAAGATGTATTCTTACAACATTCTCATAGCATTGCAATGTCTATGTTAATTGAATTATACCAATGTATGACAGTTGGTGGGCAGCAGTACACATGGCAGAAGGCAGAATGGGGGACACAGATCTGAAAAAAGGAAATCCAAAGGGAACAGTCAGTGTCCATAGACAGAGGTTAAGAGGCTGCCATGTACAATGTCCTAAAGTAAACTGATATGTGAAGAGGAGTTACAGTCTCTTACCTGTGTGTCACTGGAAGTACTGCAGGATGATGTTTGTCCTGTTGTCAACATCAAAAAGAACAAGTGTTCTTCCTCTGCCTCCTCTTCCTTACTGTCCACAGGCACCACCACTGCCACAAGACCATCACCAGCCTCATCCTCCAGCAGAAAAGACATCTGACGTCTCTATGCCAGGTTGTACAACATACAGCATGCCACGATGAGCTGGCACACCTTCTTGGGTGAGTAGTACCTGTCAGATGGAGGCACCGGAATCTGGCTTTCAGGAGGCCGAATGTCCTCTCAATAATCTGCCTAGTTTGCCCATTTGTCTCATTGTGGTGTTCCTCTCCCCTTGTCCTGGGATTCCTCACTGGGGTCAGTAGCCATGGAGGATGGTGTAACCAGAGTCACCTGCAAATATCGATGGACAATTGTGAGACACACACTGACCCTTAGGGACAACCCCATACCCTGACACCTACTCATACTGTGTGGGGACCTTGGGCTCACCTATTAGCCACACCTGGTGCCTCTGGAGCTGGCCCATCACATAACTGCATTTTACACAATGCTATTGTGTAAAATGTAGGCGTCATGCACAGAGCCAGGATACTTGGCATTCATATGGGAGGTGTACTGGTCCGCAAAACACACCATTTGCACATTCATCAAATGGTAGCTTTTTCTATTTCTGTACACTTGTTCATTTCTCCGGGGGGGGCAAATGCTAAATGGGTACCATCAATGGCACCAATGATGTTGGGGATATGTCCCAGGGCATAAAAGTCAGCTTTCACTGTGGCCAAATGCTCCACCTGGGGGAACACGATGTAGATGTGCATATATTTCAGCAGGGCAGACAGCACCCTGCTCAACATGTTTCAGAACATTGGCTGAGACATCCTTGATGCCATGGCCACTGTAGTTTGGAAGGAGCCACTTGCCAGGAAATGGAGCACTGACAGGACCTGCAAAAGTGAGGGTATACCTGTGAGCTGGCGGATAGCTGACATCAGGTCTGGCTCCAATTGGGCACACAGTTCTTGGATTGTGGCACGATCAAGTCTGTATGTGATTATAATGTGTCTGTCCTCCATTGTCACAGGTCCACCAGGGGTCTGTACACCGGAGCATGCCGCCATCTCATATGCTGCCTCAGCAGTTGTAGCCTATGGAGGAGAATGGTGAGCAGAAGGTCATTTACCACACAGATAGCACAACTGTGTCTGAACTAATGTTACAGAAGCCGTGTGTTAAATCGTGAGTCAGTATATGTGCCAATATGTGCTGTGACGTAGTTAGGTGCCATGCAATGTGATCCCCTGAAATGGCGGCTACCTGACTTGTGAGAAGAGACAAGGAGAAATGAGGTAACTGCGCTGGCGTTGTGCAGCGTCGCAGTAGGCGGTTGAAGACCGCCGCGCAACTCCGCATTGGTTATCATTGGGCCCTATGGGTCCTAGGAGCCAATGGCGATGTACGCCAACAGTGACGGTACGCCCCACCATGGACATTACCGCCATTTTCTACCCATTCACTCACTTGATACCTGACCATCAACAGGAGAGGACCTACACTGCAAGTGCTGCTGTGACCTGAGTCTGGAAGCGACAATGGCTGCAGTGTCTGGGGAAAGGGCCCCTGCCTTTACTGCGCAGGAGTTGAACAAACTGGTAGATGGGGTCCTCCCCCAGTACACGCTCCTCTGCGGTCCTCCAGACAAACAGGTGAGTACACTGTGAGCATGATGCGTGGGCAATGCCTGTTTGGAGTGGTGTGGATGTAAGCCACATGTTGGGGGGGCGGCCTGAGTGCTGCATGTGAGTTGGTCAGTGTATGTGCGTCAGGGCATGGATGGGAACTGGTGGGCAATGAGTATGACGGTCCGGACGGGTGAGTAATTATATTTTTTTGCTCTGTTAATCCTCTAGGTCAGCGCCCACCAGAAGAAGAGTATTTGGCGTGCCATCGCCAAGGAGGTGCGGACCCTGGGGGTCTATCACAGGCAGAGCACCCACTGCCGCAAGAGATGGGAGGACCTGCGCCGCTGGAGCAAGAAGACGGCGGAGGCCCAGCTGGGGGCTGGCCTCCCAACGTGGAAGGGGTGCCCGTCGTACCATGACCCCCTGATGTTCCGCATCCTGGCCGTGGCCTATCTGGAGTTGGCTGGGCGCTTGAGGGCATCACAGCAGCCACAAGGGGGTGAGTACAGTTTCATTAAGCTGACTTTGCACACTTTAGGAACTAGCTGGGTGGGGGATGTGGGCTGTGGGTGCCCCTAGGCCAGGGCGATCTTGCCAGGGTAGGTCCCTTGTTTGCAGGCTCAGAAGCACCCCTACCCCAATGGTACAATTGGGCAACTACTAGTGTGCAGGGTCCTGTGGATGTCAGGTGTACAGGTGCTGGCATTAGCCATTGTACCCCATGGGCTGGTCACTACAATAGTGAGTGGTTAGGCAAGGCCTAGTGCATAGGGCAGCTCAGTGTGTGTTGTGTCCGCCAAGGGTAGTGGTGTTGCTGGCATTGACCATGTGTGTCCTCTGTCTTTCCCCCTCTTCTTGTTTTGTCACCCTGTCCTTGTGTGCATTAGCATAATCTGGTGGAGGAGCTGAGGCACCGGCGACGGAGGGAGCTGCATCCCACATGGCCCATGAGGGTGAATCCACGGAGGGTGAAGGCACCAGTGGGATGGAGGGCGAGGGGAACTCCACAACAGGGACAGGAGGGGATACCAGTGACAGTGACTCCTCCTCTGATGGAAGCTCCCTGGCGGTGGCAGACACCTCTGTGCCCACCCCAACAACAGGTACAGCCGCCACCCCCCTACCAGCACAGCCCTCCCAGCAGCCCCTCAGCGTGTTTCCCGTGCCCGCTCACCCAGGCTGGTGAGCATCTCCTTCACCCCAGGCACCTCAGACCCTGCCCCACTCAGCACTGCTGCCCTCAGTGAGGAGGCTATTGACCTCCCGAGATCCCTCACTGTTGGGCAGTCAACCATTCTGAATGCCATCCAGGGTGTCGAGAGGCATTTGCAACAAACAAATGCATATCTGGAGGGCATTCATTCTGGCGTGGTGGCCCAACAGAGAGCATTTCACTCTCTGGCCTCAGCACTGATGGCAGCCATTGTCCCTGTGTCCAGCCTCCCCCCCACCAACTTCCACTACCCAGACCCAATCCCCTCAACCTCAGCCTATTCCAAGCACACCTTCAGACCAGCATTCACCCAAATCAACACACAAAAGTGCCTCAGGCAAACAGAAGCACCACACTTCATCTCACAGGCACTCACACAAGCACCATGCCATGCAAACACATCAACATCCACTGCCTCCACTGTGTCCCCCTCCTCCTCATTGTCCACCTCCCTCCCAGTATCCTCTCCACTCACACCTGCATGCACTACATCCTCATCCACTACCTCCATCACCAGAACACCCATTACAACACACCCCTCACTGGCAGTCACCACCCCACAACCATGCACACGTCCCCTGTGTCCTCTCCCAGTGTGTCTGTGACCCCTCTTCCCAAAGTACACAAACGCAAGCACCCACCCACCCAACAGGCAACCACCTCACAACAGCATACAGCCCATGCATCTTCACCCAACCTCAGCAGACAGACACCTCCTATAACCACTCCCTCTTCCTCCACTCCCAAACCCTTTCCATCTTCCCAACCCAATGTGTCTAGAAAACATTTCCTGGCTAATGTTAACCTCTTCCCTACCCCTACCCCCCCATCCTTCCCCTCGGGCCAGGGTGTCCAGATCCCAGGCCAGCACCTCAGCCACCAAGTCGGCATCCGCTGCGGTACCTGCAACTCCCAGAGAATCAAAGGGGGCACCCGTCAGGCCAGGCAGTGTGCCACCGACCCCTGCAAAGGACCAACCCATTCCGCCACCCGACCCACCCAGCAAGGCCTCCTCCAAAACTCCAGCTGCCAGTGCCAAGATCCCAGAAGCATCTGCCAAGGTGAGAAAGGGGCAAAAAAGCCAAGGCAAGGCACTCAAGGCCTCGGAGGCTCCAGGTGAGGGCCTGCTGCCCACCATCAGAACCGACATCCCCGCCACCTGTACCGCGGCAAGCATCGCCACAAGCAACGGCACATGCACAGCTGTAAGCACCGCCACCTGCACCACCACCTGCACCACCACCTGCCCCGCCGCTGCCACAACAACTGTCAGCAGCAGCATCCCCAGTGGGCAGCCGTCCGGGGCTGCAGGAGATGGGCTGGTGCCTCCCTCCACCACTACCAGCACCTGCACCACGGACAGCACCACCGGCATCCCCACCGCAGGCACCGCCACCTGCACCGCCACATGCCCTACTGCTGCCACAACAACTGTCAGCAGCAGCATCCCCAGTGGGCAGCTGTCCGAGGCTCCAGGAAACGGCCTGGAGCCTCCCACCACCACTAGAAGCACCCCCACCAGCACCGGCACTACCACCAGTTTGCAGCCTTAGTCGCCGCAGGATGGAGTTTGGCCCTGCCTCCATGGAGTATCATGCTACCTGTTCCCTGCAAATCTCATGCCTCAGACACCCAGGTGAGGGAATGTGAACTGCCACACCCTAAGTGCAGTATCACTGGGCACAAAGGCCCCTCCAGAACCAGTGGAGGAATGCATCCACTCCCACTATCCTTGGCAGGATAAAGCAGACTGGGCACAAAGCCCCCTCCAGAACCAGTGGAGATGCCACCCTCTTGAGAGACTGTGGCCTTGTACTCCCCAGGAGCATGCAGTAGGCAACCCAACCACTTGAGAGACTGTGGCTTTGCACTCCCCAGGACATCGCTGTGGGAAAGGAACCCCCTCTAGGAGCAGTGGTGTAGTACCATCTTCTGGCTGAGGTGACCACCCCTTCCCCATCCTCCTGAGGTGCCTGTGTTTTTACGACCTGATGCCCCTGCAGTGTTCTCTCCGTATTGAGGCAGGAGTCAAGTGTGGGCTTGGCCCATGATTTTTGGCCCAGTGGGCCACGGACATTTGCAAAGGACAGTGTATGGCCTTCTGTACATATTGTAAATATTTGTATATACTGTTTTTCTATTTAGTATATCTGCCTATTTCTAAAATATCACTGATTTAACTCAATTCCTTTTGTCCTTGCATTCTTCCAGGTGGTAACAGGGTGTAAATGTAATGTTGAGGCATGTGTTTGTGTGTATGGTGTTGTGGGTGGGGGTGGGGGTGTTGCGTTTTGTGTGTCACTCTTTTTTCCTCCCCCCTCCCTGTGTGCTAGGTGCAGTACTCACTGTGATCATCACCACCGCCTCCTTTGATATTCGTCGTGTATGAGGAGGTACACCAGCATCGGCAGGACCTGCAGCTCGGGCTCCATGGCATCCTAGTTCTTCGTTGATTGTCGGAAGGTGAGTGGTTTCCCTTCCAGAGACTGCTTCCTCCGTGCCTTTGATGACGTTGGTACCACCTCGGAAAAGCTGGCGGATTGGCGGGTTGTAATAATGTGGGCGGTACATTGTCTTCCGCCTATCTGTTGGCGGTGACCGCCACGGTGTTTGTTGCTACCGCCGTGGCGGTCGGAGTGTTAAAGTGGCTGTCTGTGTTGGCGGTTTCCACCGTGGTCATGATCCCATTGTTTTTGCCGCTGGCCTGTTGGTGTTATTACTGCTGCAGGGTTGTAATGAGGGCCTCTATCTTTTTCAATCGTTCTATCCATATTATGCTTAGTGTAGAAGGAATCAAACAGTTTTGCGAAGGTAAAAATTCTTCCTGTCAAAGAGTCTAACTTATCTCTATTGAATTTCTTTGTTTTTTTCAATTGTGTTTCCTTTTTGTGTTTCTCCAATCGCTTTTCCATTTTCTCTATCATTTTCTTCACATCTTCTATAGCTTGTATGGATAGCATTTTATCTTCAAGATCCTTAATTCTTAATACAGTTTTTTCTATTTTCCGCTCTGTTTGTATTTTCAGGGTTTGCACTAATTTCATAGAACATCCAGTTGTATCCATTTGCCATTGTCTCAATAAATCTGTATCCATATCATTTAAGGTTGGTAAGACTAAAATTCTTAAGCCTCTTGGAACTCTTCCACTTTCAATATATTTCTGTAGTGTGGCTTTCTCCCACCATTTGTTAATCTCCATTATTTTTGCTTGTTCCAATTCTTTCATGAGTAAATTAAGGGGTAATTCTCGATCCCTTAATATAATTGATTTCTGAATATTTGTTGCTCCTTCTACTTCAAATAGGTTCTTCATAATTTGTTCTTGTTTTGCAATTCTTTCAGCCATCATTAGCGATATAAATTACAGTTATAATCACTCAAATCCGGGTGCACTATTGCACTTGTGTTTGCTTCTTTTTATACTATGAAATCTTTTCGATTGATAGTTATTCGAAGACACTCCCAATCCTATGACGAAGGTTTTCTTAAGACCAACACTTTTCTTCTTCTTTTTTCTTATTTCTTACTAGCATTTCAATGGCACCGTTTTTTATACAACTTTCAATTCTTAGTTATATGCTTCTCACCACCATTCCTCTTATAACCTCAGATTTTTTTATTTTAATTATCTGGTTTTCACTTGGCTTCGGTGTTAGTTAAATATTACACATTAAGAAAGAATTTTCGTCAGTACTATTAAAGAGGTATTATAGAGAAGTCAGAGTTGGATACAATAAACGGATACTCACGTCATCCGTTTTGTTTTCCATTCATATATTTCTTTTGATTCTGAATTAAATTCGATCATAGGGCATACGTTGTTCTTTGTTTTCTGTTTCTCTTAGTCACAGAGCTTTTTTGTGTTTGTGTGTCAAGAAAGGATAGTTTATTTGAGACCGAGAGAAAACAGAATTGGTATTTCGATCCTTCAGTTCCCAGAATGCATTATCATCAGCAAGTCAGAGTCCGTCGCGTATTTCGTGTCTCCCACACTTCATCTGATTTCTCACAAACTGAAGTTCTCATACCTTCCCTCTTGTGTTCCATCTATAGTCTACAATACAATCCTCTCTTATTTCCTAGCTTCTTGTCGAATGTATAACTTGGCCGTCATGAAGCGGAAACACTTTAGGCCTGATTACAACTTTGGGGGAGGGGGTTTATCCATCCCAAATTTGACAGATATCCCTCCCGCCGTATTACGTGTCCATTATATCCTATGGAACTCATAATACAGCGGGCGGGATATCCGTCTCATTTGGGACGGATTAGCCCCCTCCGCCAAAGTTGTAATCAGGCTCTTTATCTTTTACAATCTCAGAGATGACTCGAAGAGACTCCTATGACCGACATCTCTGAATCCTTTTAATGTTTATGTGACATTCACATTTTACGGTGCAATACTTATGGTGCAATTTTTACTGCATTTCTAAATCCTTCGGAGTGGAGCAGGGTTCTCTGTCCCTCACATTCTATCCTTGATGACCAGAAAAGATTAAACCTCAAGAGCTCTCCTTCGAGTGCTCGGCAAATGCAGTCCGGTGACTGCACTAATTATTTAACCATCAATCATTACAAGACATCCGAGAGGCAATATTTACCAGCTTCTCACAGCAGAAATGACGCCGGCACCATCCATCACTTCGAAAGGTATTTTATTTTCCTATTTTCTTATTTTCAATATATATATAAAACACTTTGCATCCCTGCTGTGTAGTTATAGGCAGAACCTGAAAAAAAACAAAGGTTAAATTGACGTTATAGCTAGGTCAAAATGGCAGTTTGAATGTAACATTTTGAACTAACAAAAAAAAGAAATTTACCAGTTGTAGCTATTTCAAGTGACCATAGCTAATACCCTTGCAATTCACTGCATATGACTTAACCTATAGCATAATTCATTACATATTGTAGGAGGCTGGTCTGGTTTGCAGCGGGTACCTTGGGTACTTACACCTTATACCAGGCCCAGTTATCCTTTATTAGAGAAATGTAGTAGTGTTCTAGCAGTTTAGGCTGATAGATGTAGCCGTAGCAGAGCAGCTTAGGCTGAACTAGGAGACATGCAAAGCTCCTGCAATACCACTATAGTTACACAGTACTTATTCACAAGTAAAGACAATACTCAGTGTTACCAAAAAGAAAGGTAGTTTATTTGGGTGACACACGGACAAAAATATCTTAGAGGCAATACTCCTTCTGGAGATAAGTATTATACACAATATATACACTAGACACCAAAATAGCCAGAGAGAGCAGACCTAAAAAGGCAGCAGTGAAGCGACAACACGGGTCTTCCTCCTCCAGGTCCTCGGAAAGACAGAACAAGGGTAGGAAGACAAAGTTGTATTGAGGCTAGAAAGACGGGAACAGCCTTGGTACTGAGGCAAGAAAAAAGAAGAAAGAAATTCCAATGGCAAAGGTACCGGTCATCGCACACTACAAAGCGGATTTGCTCAACGGAGTCCTCATCCTTGGTTAAAGTTTTTGGATCTTCGGCAAAGCGTTGGTGTCCTTCCGTAGTGGCGCTGGTCGTGTTGTGTTTGGAGCCCACTGGCTTCGGAGCCTGCGGCATTTTGCAGTGGGACTCCGACCATGACGACGGGGAAGTTTGAAGCATGTGAATCCAGAAAAGATATAAATGCTGGAGAACCATAGTGTACATCAAGACAGCAAGTGGACAGAAGCAGCGGAGCCCCCTGACGGTCCGTACATCAATCTGCAAATCTTAAACCACGACCGCAGCTAAATCCCGCCAGGAACAGAAAACCATGAGAGTTTCCCTCAGCGGGAAGCTCCCGAAGGTGTCTCCAGCAAAGCCCCTGAGAGCCTTTAGTTCTGGTTTCACTGCACCTGCCCTGCGGCGCTACTGGCTAGCAGTTCCCCTCCTACTGGCTAGCTGTTCCCCACCTGCCACACTTGGATAACACAACGAGGAAGGAGCAGGCAAGCAAAGTTTCATACCACCTATAAACACAACCCTAATCTGAAGAGGAGGTCGAGCAGTCAGCGGGGAAAAAGTGCAGTGAAAAGCTTGCCTAACTGCCCCTCAATGACTTCAATAGCTTCTCTCGGCATTTCAGCCTACCTCAGCTGGAAGCTCCTGAGGTCTCTCTGAGTAGACCACTCTGCCGCTAGCAACTAGCAAACTAACTAACAAACTAACTAACATACTGATCAGTCAATTAGGGACCAACTAGGGATTGAAGCATGAGATCAGGCAAAGCACAAAGTCAACCTACAAACCAAACGAAGAGGAAAAGGAAAAGAGACTCAACCACTGACGGAGTAGCAGTAAAAAAGAGAGCAGACCAGGTCTCGGATCACCACACTGCGTGCAGGAGACACTCTGGAGGAATCCAGACGGTATGGAAGAGGGGAATCCATCACCTAATCTGCGCAAGATAACTGACTACTTTGCTGCTGTCTCAACCTCTGCTGCCAGAAATAGGACCAGATCACCGGTTCCAAGTTACCAACCTTTAGGGAGCGATCTATCACTCATCTCCGATTTGCAAACTTCAGGAAACCTCGGAGAGAGTCCCATACTGAACTCATCTGCTACTATCCCCGTCCCTCTTTTGCCAGTAATAGTGATTGCGAGGAAGCAGCCTCTGAAACCAGATGATATGGATACTGCGCAGGATCCCCGCCCTCTGGTACCAGGAGTGTCTCTCGCGCCAGGGTTGGGGAGATCCACAAGGAACGCCAATGCAGATCCCGCAAAGCTCCATCAAACACCCAGCTTAGCAAATCAATCAATTCTGGACTCAGAGATGGTAGCAACCGCGGAAGTCGTAGAACAAGACCGCCGGCAACGCGACTCTCTGAGCCAAAGCTTCAAACTCCATTCCTTCCCTGCACTTGGATGTGAAAGTGAGGAATTAGAACTTTGGAATATGGAACAGGGTCGCCCATCTAGGCTACCCGAGAAAGAAACTGAGATAGTCGATCAGATCCATGACCACAAAACAACTAAAGCACCCATAACCGGAAGCACCCCATGCAGGAACAACAAATTCAACCTGCAACTTCAATCACAACCACGACCCCCGAATGTCGCAAGGGCAGACGATATGTGGGCTGCAATGCTAAACTTAATGCAGGCAACAGTTATGGCCCTGCAGTTCCACTCAAATAAAATGGATATTCAGGTAGACCTGTTAAATACAACGGCAGTATTTGTCTCTGGTATCGACAGCAAGCTGGAAGAGCTAAACGCCTTAATTACAAGGGCACAAGCTAATCAAGCCAATGGCTTTACCATCTGTTCCTGTTAGGAGGTGGTAGATAAACTGTCTCAACTGCTGCAAATTCTAGAAAGCATACTTAAAGAAATCAGTTCCGCCCGGAACGATGAACACACTAATATAACTCCCCTCAATACCCTGTTAACAGCTGACCTGTTTGTACAACAAGAGGAAAAACCCTGCGCACCTCAAATAACCCCATCGGCGATTATAAGAGGAAAAAGTTCTCAGGCAGAAAGTATTGCTTCAGTAATCCTCAGAATGGAAAACATGGAGAATCACTTTTCACCGCAAGACATTGCCAAATCGGAGAACTGTGAGAAACCCTCAACACGGGTTCTATCAAAAAGAGAACGCAAAAGGGCAAGAAAAGGAAGACGATCTGCTCGTTCACTCCAACTATCCATCTCAAAGACTACCAACACTATCTCACATGAACAAAGTGAGGAGCATTTGGCACCAAGTGGTAGGCAGAACAGTGATATCTATGCTCCAGCAAGTACCAGCATCAACACAAAAGCTGGAACTAAGATTCCCGCTGACTCATCACGGGTTGTCCAGCTAACAACCCCCCTGTTGTGGCCTCCGCTGTGCTTAGCAAACCTACGGACAATCGTATGTGTGCCCAAGAAGACCACCAGAGCATAAAACCAAAAGTCATTACACTCGGACAACTCAGACAGGCAACGCAGGCAAATTTGAGCGGCAAGAGGAATGTCCATGGCACAAGGTTGGGTGAAGTGGCCTATATGGATCAGATCGAGCACATAGAGCAATCCCAGCCCCCTCACACAGGCACTCCAAATGACGAACCGAACCTCCAGTTGCTGTGGGTTGAGGAGTTCACCTCAAGATTTTCCACTGATGTCCTCAATCGCTCCACTATTTTAAAACTTATAAAGGCCCTCCTGGATTTACAGCATGTGGCCTCAGATGATATCGCTGCAATTAAATTTATCCAAGCCAGAGGCTGCCAACACACGGACCCCTTGCTTAGTATCTTTGCGGATCCGATCCTACCCATGCAGAATATGGAAAGAAGGGACCTACTAAAAGCCTGGGGTATTGAGGTAGTCATCTACAAAGGTGAACGATACCCACCCCCACTATTAGCCTCTCATCCTCTGGAAATGCCAAATGGCACGCAGTCCATCTTGCATGGTGCACACGCACCCTCCTTAGAGAGCAGAGGCCCTGCAGAAACCATCACAGAGAAAAGGCTTCCCAAATCCCGCTGCAAGTCCAATTTTGAAAGAAGAAGGCAGGAAAAGACTGGTCCAAGTTCAGAGAGCCCGCCCTGGAAGGTCACCGGCTATTCCCCTGGGAGCAATGGGTAACAGCTGGAGAATCACCCCCACAAGGAGTATTGAACATCTTCTCGTGGAATATAGGTGGCCTGCGGGCAAAAATGGAGGACCCAGAGATAACAAAGTTCTTTAGCACCTTTGATATCATACTTGTTCAGGAATCCTGGGCGATGGAATCAATACCGCTAGTAGGATTCATAGAGCATCTCAGTCCAGCCATAAAAAAGAACAGGCCAAGCAGAAGGGGCATTACTAAGGCTAGAATCAATGGCCATGGGCAGGGCGAATTTGACAACGGTCTGGAAGAACTTTGCTACCGACCTTATTAACGCAGCCAACGTAGGAAGCACAAGAAAGGGAGTGCAATTGTGCCATCAAAAGCTGTTATATCTTCCACAGTCCATAAGGAGAAGGAAAGCATGCGTAGCTAAACTACTAAGGCAAATGCGAAAATTCCCAGTCAATGGACCTCCATTGGCTGCTCTGCGAGAGCAGAGGAAACTTTTAAAAAGCAAATTATGGTCTTTTAAAAAACTACAGCAGGAGACGCTCTGGGCCAAACTACGCTGTGCATCTAAATCATCTGATCACAAACAATTCTGGAAAATTATCGACACAATGGATAAGGGACCAACGGCAGCTAATAACGCAAACATTTCAGAGGACGCATGTGTATGCCATCTAAAGTCGCATCTAAAAGAACTAGACACCGAAATTATCCCGCAAACCCAGGGGTCGTCGGAGAGCCAAGAACTCAAGGTTGTAGAAAGCCTAAAGATCTCAGCATCGGAATTAACAAGCATTATTGGGAAGTCAACAACCGATTGCGCTCCAGGGCCCAATGGTTTTCCACAGGCACTGTTTAAACAGGAATCAGAAAGATGGGCCAAATTCCTGGCAGCGATGTTTAAACGTGTGCTCACATCGGGAATTGTCCCAGCAACCTGGAGAGGTTCAGTAATTCACCCCATCTATAAAGGAGGGAACGCAGCTTCTCCATGTAATTACAGACTCATAGCTCTCCTAGATGTCGACCTCAAGTATTTTTCATCTTGTGTGTTAAACCACCTAGAATCTTGGGTTACAGACAATAACATTCTGCCATTCAACCAAAGTGGTTTTACCAAACATAAAGGAACACACGTGAACCTGATGGCACTGGGTCTCATTACAAATAGAGCTAAAGCAACCAGGACCCCTACCTATCTGAGGTTTTGTTGACTTCAAAGCTGCCTTTGATTGTGTTCCCCGTGGAAAACTGTGGGTTAAATTACAGCGCTGGGGACTTCCAGCTGCTATTTTTAAAGCCATTGAAATGATTTATTTGGACACATGGGTGAAGGTAAAACTAGGGAGGAGTGGCTCACATCTATCTAGGGCAGTTAAAACAACAGCTGGTGTTGAACAAGGCTGCGTACTGGCACCAACAATCTTTAACCTGTATATAGCGGATTTGTCTGCAAAGTTAAACGTGGATCCACCCCACTCCCCCTCATCTGGGCGGCCAGCAACTATCAAATATGTTATATGCAGATGACCTATTACTAATTAGCAACACCAGAATAGGCATGCAGAAACTACTAAATAAATTAGAAGAGTTTGTAAGGATAAACGAGTTAGAAATCAACCACAAAAAATCTAAAATGATTACCATAAATCGCAGGCCTACCGGCCAGCATATTTCACTCCTAAATAAAAAGCCCATGGAGGAAGGAAACTCCTATAGATACCTAGGAGTCGTGGTCGATGCCAGATGTAATTTCATGTCTCAAAAAGATGCAATAAAAAAAGGACGCAGACTCTTGCCGATGCCTTTTGTAAACTCGCCAACTCAATCTGTGGTCATGCCTTGAACCCTTTACAAGACATAATGAGAGCTAAACTATTGCCAACCCTCTCGTATGGGGTTGAAATAATGAGGGATATGGAGGCAGCTCTTTTGGAGAAGCTTTTGATAAAGATGTACAAGCGTGTCTTCCGGCTACCAAGTCATGCCTCCGCTGCCCAGGTCAGACTAGAATTCATGTTGGTTAAACAGTCGCTGCCTCGCCCGGTAGCTTTTATCAAATGCTGCTCCAAACTAAGCCGAGCCCAGGAAGGGTCTCTAGCCAACCTAGTCTGGCAGGAAATCACCCTGGAAAGAGGCAATGGAAATTACACAAGGTATCTGGAAAAGAGTATAAGACTCTTGAATCTAAGTGGGGTATGGGATCAGTCGCTTACTACGACTGCTTTTAACAAAGCAGTCAGCAAGTCAAGTAAGTTACTTAGTTGGTTAAATGACTCAATTCATATGAAACTCCAAAAGAATGTACACTCTTGGCCGCCCCCTACTCACGGAAAATTGAGCAATGCTTTTTAGGGCTTAGGTTGGGTGATATCCCTACATCACACCTTCACCTAAACTGGAAGAAGGATCTGCAAACTGGCGCTCATGAATGCCGCCTTTGTCATCTGTCGGTAGAAAACCTGGTGCATGTGGTCTGCATTTGCCCGGCATTGGCTAGAGACAGAAAACGCTTATTAAAAAAATAACTAAATGGCCTAGGGATTAGATCCTGCAGACAAGCTCTAATGGAAGCATTCAATCCACAAAACACAACATTGAATATTAGATTGGTGCAATTTTTGAAAATTTACTCTGGTAAAATAACGTCTGCTGAAACAACTCTTTGATAAAGAGGGTGCAAATTTTCTCTATTTTTTTTCCTTTTTACGCTTTTAAAACTTGTGAAATATATTTTTTTCCAGTGGTGTACATTTTATGTAATTTATATGTTCTAGTACATGAACACGGTTTTGTTAACTTTTTATGTTGAAGGATTTCTTTTATGGTTTTAATTAACTAATAAACATTCCTTCTTTCTTTCATTAGACACCAAAATAAGGTAATTAATTAGACGCAGGATAGTGCAAACAATAGGAAATGCTATACAATGCAATGGGAGAAAATAGCTTTAAGGGCAACACAAACCATATACTAAGAAAGTGGAATGTGAATCACAAATTCTCCCCTAGACAAGTGTAGTGTGTAGAGAATCGTTGAGAGAGTAAGAATGCCACAAAGGGGAGTGAAATACCCCACCCCAGAGCCCCGGAAAGTAGGAGTAAAGTACTGCAAGATTCCTTACGACACACTACAAGTCGCCATTAGAGTAATTGCAAGAACCAAGCAAGACTGCAAACAACAAATGGTGGATTCCTAGACCTGAAGACCTGCAAAGAGAGGAGACCAAGTCCAGAAGTCAGAAGAAGTTCCAGGAAGGACAGGAGCCCCTGCCAACCTAGAAGAGGGTGCAAAAGAAGAGTCCCTGGTTGGACGAAGACTGCAGACATGCACCAAAGGAAGATGGCTGCAGGTTCCTGCATTATGCAATGGATGTCCCACGAAGAGATGTTGGATGCAGGCGAGTTTCAGCGCTGGATTCCTCAAACAATCCTTGATTCAAGCAAAGTCCTGTTGCACCCAGGAGGGAGCTATGGGCCTCAACTCAGGCTGAGAAGGCAGAGGGGGGCTCCCAACACTGGAGGGAACCCACAGATTACCAGGCAGCACCCACAGAGGCCCCAGGACACGGGGACAAAGAAGGTGCAAATTGCGGTTGGTGCAGCACTACAAAAGAATGTCCCACACTGCTGGAGGACAACATCACAGGATAGAGTGCTGGGGACCTGGGCCATGCTGTGCACAAAGGATTCTTGCAAATAGGGCACAGAGGCCTCAGGAGGTAAAGATGAAGTGGTGCACAGTGGTACTGTCGCAATTGGGGAAGGCAAGCTCTTACCTCCTCCAAATTTGGACAGCAGGACCTTAGGACAGTCTGTGTCAAAGGGGTCCACCACCTGTGTTCCACGGAGCATGCTCGTCGCCAGGAGAGCAGTCCAAGAGAACTGGTCGTCAACTTAGAAGGTGCCTGCAAGAGCAATGAAGTGATTCCATTACTCCACAGGAGATTTCTTCAGTCCTTCTGGTGCAGAGTGATGATAGGGAGTCCCCAGAGCGTGCACATCATGGAAACTGTTGCAGTTGCTGGCTGGAGCTGAAGTTGCAGAGGAAAAGTAGGGCTTCTGGATTCTTTGTTGCTGTTACAGTAGTTCCTGGAGCAGTCTACGATCGATCCGAGGTCAGAGGATGAATTAGTAGTTGCAGAGGATTCCTGATGGAAACTTGCAAGTAGAATCTGAAGAGAAACCCACAGGAGAGACCCTAAATAACCCTGACAGGAGGATTGGCTACCTTATGAGGTATGGACCTATCAGGAGGGGTCTCTGACGTCACCTACTGGCACTGGGAACTCAGAGGCCTCCAGTGTGTCCCCACACCTTGGAAAACAAGATATCTGAAGTCTGGGACACACTGGAGGAGCTCTGAGCACCACCCCTGCGATGGTGATAGAGAGGGGAGTGGTCACTCCCCTTTCCTTTGTCCAGTTTCGTGCCAGAGCAGGGACTGGGGGTCCCTGAACTGGTGTTGACGGGCTTATGCAAGGAGGGCACCATCTCTGCCCTTCAAATCATTTCCAAAGGCTGGGGAAGGCTACCCCTCCCCAGCCTATAACACCTATTTCCAAAGGGAGAAGGTGTAGCGCCCTCCTCCCAAAAGAAATGCTTTGTTCTGCCTTCCTGGAACTGAGCTGCTCAAACTCCAGGAGGGCAGAACCTTGTCTGTGAGGTGGCAGCAGCTGTAGGTGCAGTGCAAGCCTCAGAGAGCTGGTTTGGTAGTACTGAGGGTCCATGGTGGCGCCCCCAGGATGCATGGAATTGGCTGTCCAATACCAGATTTGGAATGGGGAGAGAATTCCATGATCTTAGACACCTTACATGGCCATATTCGGGGTTACCATTGTTAAGCTACATATAGGCATGTAATGGTGTCCCCACACTCACAAAGTCCAGAGAATTGGCCCAGGACTGAGTGGGGGCACCTTTGCTAGTGCAAGGGTGCCCTCACACTTAGTAACTTTGCACCTAGCCTTCAGTAAATGAAGGTTAGACATAAAGGTGACTTATAAGTTACTTAAGTGAGGTGAAAATGGCTGTGAAATAGTGTGTGCACTATTTCACACAGGCCGTAGTGGCAGTCCTGTGAAAGGGTTTATCTGAGTTCCTTGTGGGTGGCAAAAGAAATGCTGCATCCCATAAGGATCTCTTGGAACCCCAAAGCCCTAGGTAGCTAGGTACCATATACTAGGGACTTACAAGGGGGTCCAGTGTGCCAATTGAAATTGGTAAATTAAGTCACTAGCCTATAGTGACAAATTTAAATGCAGAGAGAGCATAAGCACTGAGGTTCTGGTTAGCAGAGCCTCAGTGACACAGTTAAGCACTGCTGACAACACACACATTAGGCTGTAAATTATGAGCACTGGGGTCCTGATCAGCAGGATTTCAGTGAGACAGCAAAAACATATGACATACAAGTAAAAATGGGGGTAACATGCCAAGAAAGATTGTACTTTCCTACACATATTCTATCAAATTATTGATAACATCAATGCAGCATCTGAAATAACATAAGTGACAACAGCATTGTGCAAGGTGGGGGTTTGAGTAATAGTTACTTGAAGCAACTATAACTGGTAAATTTCAGTGTTTTTTTTATTTAAAATGTTAGGTTTAAACTCATATTTGACCAACTATAACTTCACCTTAACCTTTGTTTTTTCAGTGGATATAGATACATACATAAATATGGCACTTCTCCAGTTTTATATTTTTAAACCCTATTATTTAAAGATTTAGCTAAAACTCGTGGGTAATATATTCGGATGTCATCTAGTAGTTGGAATATATGGGTGGGCACAGAGGGCCAGATGTATCAAGATTCAAGTTAGCGATTCTCAAATTGCCATTTTTAAGAAATCGTAATTTAAGAAATGCAAAAAGCGATGCATCAAAATAGAAAATCGCTAATAGCAATTTCTTAAGATTCGCAAACGCAATTTGTGAAATGCAAATACCGAATCGCAATAAATTTTGAGATTCGGTCATTGAAAATCACAAATTGTGAAAACAGAAAACTGGAACAGCCTGATGATATCACAACCAGGAAGTGAGTCATCCCATGCTGTTTCCAGGAGCCACACCCACAGGAGCAGGGAGAGAGACACATCCCAGCACCAGGGAGTCAGCATTGTGAGTAAGCCAGGACCAAACTGCAACATGGCCAATGCTGTAAATGGGAAGGACAAGGGAGACAGGAAGAGGAAGCTAAAATTTTGTGAGGCAGAATTGGAGGTGCTCATTGAGGAGGTTGTTGGGAACCATGATAGACTATTTGCAAAAAACTCACTCCAAGTACCGGAGAGTGAGAAGCGGAAACCCTGGCCTGACATACAGACAAAAATATGCGCAGAGGGTGTTGCGCAGCGCTCTGTGGAGGAGATACGCAAGCGATGGTACGACTTGCAGTCCCGTGCCAAGGAGAGGGTGGCCAGCAGGCTTACGGAGGCAAGGAGCACCAGAGGCGGACCATCCACCCAGACACCATCCACCCTATGGAAGACCTGATGGAGTCCACATTGTTGCGAGAAGCTATCAGTGGTGTAACTGACATTGACACCTCAGGGACACCCAGCACCAGCAAATGTAAGGCCAGTAATTATGTGTATCCCCACATGTGAATGTACAAATGTCCCTTAGAGAATTGAACATAGCTTGATGCACAGTGAAAAGTAGTCCATGTCACATCTTACATACAACACAACAGTGCCTTATGGGAGTGGTAGTACACAACCCTAAGGTGAATACACAACATAAATAGCAAAATAGTGGTCAGCTACATGGAGAAACACCACAAACGAATCAGGGTGACACAATTTAATTGTACATTTAAAGCCAGACTGTGGAAATCTGTGAAAAATGCCAGAACTGACATGCTGCACATTTTCTTTGCAGATGACTCGGTCTCTGCTGATGCAGGATATGAAAAAGTGGGGGAAGCAGAAACACAGCCACAGTCTGACTCTAATACAAGTCAGTCCTACAGTATTGTTCCGACTAGACTCAGGGCAAGGGTGTTACCACTGCCAGAGTCTAACCTGGACTCAGATGAGATGCCAGAACACGAACCCACACCACCACCAGAGGCGAATCCCACAGGGAGACAGCAGTCTCTGTACCAGCGCCTGTGCCAGTCAACTCCCCTCAGGAGGTGCCACGATGCAGGCAGACAGTGCACAGTAGAAGGAGTGGGCCTATCAATCTTTGGCTTCCATGCTAAAGTGCAGCACCTGCAATGCAAACATTTGAAATCACTGCACAGACAGTTTGTGTCCCACAATAGCAATATGGGGTTACTACACAAGTAGTTGGAGACTCTGATTGAGGGACAGCAAACAGCTGCTGAAAACACCAAGGAGTTGACACAGGCCATTGGGGAACTCTGCACTGAGATACAGCAGGAGCGCATCAGCCAGCGCAGGCACCATCACCAATATTTGGGGAGGTTTCATAGCTTATGTAGATCGGTCAATCGGCTAGCAAGTTCTTCAGCCCTGATATCATGGTGTGGCATTGCCACACAGGTGGAGATGGCACATTGCAGTCGGGACATTGCACATGGCTTGGTGCAAATTACCAACGTACTGGATGCCATGCAAACAGCACGCAGTGCCACAACCAGCGAACTGGGTGTTGGGGACAGTGAGGAGTCCTCTAGCCTCAGCAGTCTGACAGTCCCTGTGAGTGATCCAAAGCGTTGCAGTGCTAGACACAGAACTGAATGTGAACCTGCCACTAGAGGTGCCAGAGAGGGCGCAAAGCACTCAAGCGGAGTGCGTGGACGTAAGAAGTGATGTTGAGGGATACAGGGTACCACCTACACATTTACAAATACAGTCATGCTATGATGCTAATAGTGTGACATTGTGAATTGTTCATGTCTGCCCATTGTGAATAGCCATGTCCTAATGACACATTGTTTACCTGAAGTCAAGGTAATAAAGATGGTAACTACAGAAATACATTTCATTTAAGTGGTTTTGTCATTACTTACATCAAAAATGGCTGCATGTGATGTCAGCACGTCTTTGCCTGCCCTCTGCTGCACTGGTCCTGTCTGCTGATAGAAGGGGTGGTAATGGATCATCATCCTCATCTGATCAGGCTCCTTGAGTTCCACTGGTATGCCCCCGGTGGTTGCTATGTTGTGCAAGATAGCACAAGTGGCCACAATTTTGCATGTCGTCTCTGGGCTGTACTGTAGTGCACCTTCACTCTTATATATGTATCTGAAGGGGCTCTTCAGCAGCCCAAAGGTGCGCTCCACCACATTGCGGGTTGCCCTATGTGCAGTATTGTACCTCCTCTCTGCTGGAGTTGCAGGGCTCAGGTAGGGCGTTAGCATATAGGTGCGCACAGCGTAGGCACTGTCTCCTGAATGCACAGAGTAAAATGAGTACATGTGCTGTCTGACGTCACTCTTACATCAATGCATTATTCTGAACTATCAAATTACCTAGTAGGTAGCCTTCACCAAACTCCCCGGCTAGAAGTCTTGTGTGTATCCCATTGTGGTGAAAGATGTAGGAGTCATGTGTGCTCCCTGGGTATCTGGCCACGAGATTGGTAATGATGTAGGAGACATTGCATATCACCTGTATGTTCATAGAATGATGGTGTTTTCAGTTGCGATACACATACTCGCTGGCCGATGGTGGACAGATGTCTACATGTGTCCCATCGATGGAGCCAATGACATGTGGGAACGGTGCTATCTGGTAGAAATTAACGTTAGTTTGTTGGAATGCCTGTAGGGTGTTGGGGAATCTTATGTACAGTTGTATTCTGCTCAGCATGGCATTGAGAAATGCGTTGAAAAATCTAGAGAGGGCACTCTGTGATACCCCTCCAGCTGCTGCTATGACCCCTTGATAGCTCCCTGAGGCTAGTAGGTGCAGGGAGCATAATACCTGCACATGGGTGGGTATGCTATTGGTCCTGTGTGTTGTGCGCTGCTGCATGGTCAGCTGTCAGGTCAAGTATCATGGCTGAGCTTAACCTGTACTTCTCATAAATTTCCTCCTCAGTCTGGTCAAAAAGGGTTATGTGCACTCAGAAATGCGCTCCTGTCTCCTCCTCTCTTTCCTCAAACCTGCCAAGATCCTCATTCTCCTCGCCATGACGTAGAGTGCAGCCATTCTGGAAGAGGAGATGAGGCATTCTGGGCCTCTCTATATAGTTTGCACCTGGTTACCAGCTGGTTTCAGTTTGTGGTAATTTGCATGTGCAGACGCCCATTCTGCGAATAATCGCAATTTGCGATTTTTTGATGCATCGCATTGCGAATAAGTTTTTGCGTGTCACAATCTGCGTATCACAAATAGTGGCACGATTTATCAGATCGCTATCTGCAATTCGCTAATCTGTAGCGCAATTAGCATTTCACAAATTGCGATTCGGTAATTCATATCGCTATTTGTGATTCGCTGTTTGCGAGACGCTAATTCATATCTCATTTGCAAAAATTCACAATTTTTGCGCTTTCTTATTTTCGCACTGCAAATGCCTTTCATACATCAGAAAACGTTTTTTTTGCACTCGCAAAAGGATATTTGCACCATTTGCGAATGCAAAAACGCTTGTTACATCTGGCCCTCAGTGAGCTATTCCCCCACACATATTCTATCAAATTATTGATAACATCAATGCAGCATCTGAAATAACATCAGTGACAACAGCATTGTGCAAGGTGGGGGTTTGAGTTATAGTTACTTGAAACAACTATAACTGGTAAATTTCAGTGTTATTTTTGTTTAAAATGTTAGGTTTAAACTCATATTTGACCAACTATAACTTCACCTTAATCTTTGTTTTTTCAGTGGATATAGATACATACATAAATATGGCACTTCTCCAGTTTTATATTTTTAAACCCTATTATTTAAAGATTTAGCTAAAACTCGTGGGTAATATATTCGGATGTCATCTAGTAGTTGGAATATATGGGTGGGCACAGAGGGCCAGATGTATCAAGATTCAAGTTAGCGATTCTCAAATTGCCATTTTTAAGAAATCGTAATTTAAGAAATGCAAAAAGCGATGCATCAAAATAGAAAATCGCTAATAGCAATTTCTTAAGATTCGCAAACGCAATTTGTGAAATGCAAATACCGAATCGCAATAAATTTTGAGATTCGGTCATTGAAAATCACAAATTGTGAAAACAGAAAACCGGAACAGCCTGATGATATCACAACCAGGAAGTGAGTCATCCCATGCTGTTTCCAGGAGCCACACCCACAGGAGTAGGGAGAGAGACACATCCCAGCACCAGGGAATCAGCATTGTGAGTAAGCCAGGACCAAACTGCAACATGGCCAATGCTGTAAATGGGAAGGACAAGGGAGACAGGAAGAGGAAGCTAAAATTTTGTGAGGCAGAATTGGAGGTGCTCATTGATGAGGTTGTTGGGAACCATGATAGACTATTTGCAAAAAACTCACTCCAAGTACCGGAGAGTGAGAAGCGGAAACCCTGGCCTGACATACAGACAAAAATATGCACAGAGGGTGTTGCGCAGTGCTCTGTGGAGGAGATACGCAAGCGATGGTACGACTTGCAGTCCCGTGCCAAGGAGAGGGTGGCCAGCAGGCTTACCGAGGCAAGGAGCACCAGAGGCGGACCATCCACCCAGACACCATCCACCCTATGGAAGACCTGATGGAGTCCACATTGTTGCGAGAAGCTATCAGTGGTGTAACTGACATTGACACCTCAGGGACACCCAGCACCAGCAAAGGTAAGGCCAGTAATTATGTGTATCCCCACATGTGAATGTACAAATGTCCCTTAGAGAATTGAACATAGCTTGATGCACAGTGAAAAGTAGTCCATGTCACATCTTACATACAACACAACAGTGCCTTATGGGAGTGGTAGTACACAACCCTAAGGTGAATACACAACATAAATAGCAAAATAGTGGTCAGCTACATGGAGAAACACCACAAACGAATCAGGGTGACACAATTTAATTGTACATTTAAAGCCAGACTGTAGAAATCTGTGAAAAATGCCAGAACTGACATGCTGCACATTTTCTTTGCAGATGACTCAGTCTCTGCTGATGCAGGATATGAAAAAGAGGGGGAAGCAGAAACACAGCCACAGTCTGACTCTAATACAAGTCAGTCCTACAGTATTTTTCCGACTAGACTCAGGGCAAGGGTGTTACCACTGCCAGAGTCTAACCTGGACTCAGATGAGATGCCAGAACACGAACCCACACCACCACCAGAGGCGAATCCCACAGGGAGACAGCAGTCTCTGTACCAGCGCCTGTGCCAGTCAACTCCCCTCAGGAGGTGCCACGATGCAGGCAGACAGTGCACAGTAGAAGGAGTGGGCCTATCAATCTTTGGCTTCCATGCTAAAGTGCAGCACCTGCAATGCAAACATTTGAAATCACTGCACAGACAGTTTGTGTCCCACAATAGCAATATGGGGTTACTACACAAGTAGTTGGAGACTCTGATTGAGGGACAGCAAACAGCTGCTGAAAACACCAAGGAGTTGACACAGGCCATTGGGGAACTCTGCACTGAGATACAGCAGGAGCGCATCAGCCAGCGCAGGCACCATCACCAATATTTGGGGAGGTTTCATAGCTTATGTAGATCGGTCAATCGGCTAGCAAGTTCTACAGCCCTGATATCATGGCGTGGCGTTGCCACACAGGTGGAGATGGCACATTGCAGTCGGGACATTGCACATGGCTTGGTGCAAATTACCAACGTACTGGATGCCATGCAAACAGCACGCAGTGCCACAACCAGCGAACTGGGTGTTGGGGACAGTGAGGAGTCCTCTAGCCTCAGCAGTCTGACAGTCCCTGTGAGTGATCCAAAGCGTTGCAGTGCTAGACACAGAACTGAATGTGAACCTGCCACTAGAGGTGCCAGAGAGGGCGCAAAGCACTCAAGCGGAGTGCGTGGACGTAAGAAGTGATGTTGAGGGATACAGGGTACCACCTACACATTTACAAATACAGTCATGCTATGATGCTAATAGTGTGACATTGTGAATTGTTCATGTCTGCCCATTGTGAATAGCCATGTCCTAATGACACATTGTTTACCTGAAGTCAAGGTCATAAAGATGGTAACTACAGAAATACATTTCATTTAAGTGGTTTTGTCATTACTTACATAAAAAATGGCTGCTTGTGATGTCAGCACATCTTTGCCTGCCCTCTGCTGCACTGGTCCTGTCTGCTGATAGAAGGGGTGGTAATGGATCATCATCCTCATCTGATCAGGCTCCTTGAGTTCCACTGGTATGCCCCCGGTGGTTGCTATGTTGTGCAAGATAGCACAAGTGGCCACAATTTTGCATGTCGTCTCTGGGCTGTACTGTAGTGCACCTCCACTCTTATATATGTATCTGAAGCGGCTCTTCAGCAGCCCAAAGGTGCGCTCCACCACATTGCGGGTTGCCCTATGTGCAGTATTGTACCTCCTCTCTGCTGGAGTTGCAGGGCTCAGGTAGGGCGTTAGCATATAGGTGCGCACAGCGTAGGCACTGTCTCCTGAATGCACAGAGAGTAAAATGAGTACATGTGCTGTCTGACGTCACTCTTACATCAATGCATTATTCTGAACTATCAAATTACCTAGTAGGTAGCCTTCACCAAACTCCCCGGCTAGAAGTCTTGTGTGTATCCCGTTGTGGTGAAAGATGTAGGAGTCATGTGTGCTCCCTGGGTAACTGGCCACGAGATCGGTAATGATGTAGGAGACATTGCATATCACCTGTATGTTCATAGAATGATGGTGTTTTCAGTTGCGATACACATACTCGCTGGCCGATGGTGGACAGATGTCTACATGTGTCCCATCGATGGAGCCAATGACATGTGGGAACGGTGCTATCTGGTAGAAATTAACGTTAGTTTGTTGGAATGCCTGTAGGGTGTTGGGGAATCTTATGTACAGTTGTATTCTGCTCAGCATGGCATTGAGAAATGCGTTGAAAAATCTAGAGAGGGCACTCTGTGATACCCCTCCAGCTGCTGCTATGACCCCTTGATAGCTCCCCGAGGCTAGTAGGTGCAGGGAGCATAATACCTGCACATGGGTGGGTATGCTATTGGTCCTGTGTGTTGTGCGCTGCTGCATGGTCAGCTGTCAGGTCAAGTATCATGGCTGAGCTTAACCTGTACTTCTCATAAATTTCCTCCTCAGTCTGGTCAAAAAGGGTTATGTGCACTCGGAAATGCGCTCCTGTCTCCTCCTCTCTTTCCTCAAACCTGCCAAGATCCTCATTCTCCTCGCCATGACGTAGAGTGCAGCCATTCTGGAAGAGGAGCTGAGGCATTCTGGGCCTCTCTATATAGTTTGCACCTGGTTACCAGCTGGTTTCAGTTTGTGGTAATTTGCATGTGCAGACGGCCATTCTGCGAATAATCGCAATTTGCGATTTTTTGATGCATCGCATTGCGAATAAGTTTTTGCGTGTCACAATCTGTGTATCACAAATAGTGGCACGATTTATTAGATCGCTATCTGCAATTCGCTAATCTGTAGCGCAATTAGCATTTCACAAATTGCGATTCGGTAATTCATATCGCTATTTGTGATTCGCTGTTTGCGACACGCTAATTCATATCTCATTTGCAAAAATTCACAATTTTTGCGCTTTCTTATTTTCGCACTGCAAATGCCTTTCATACATCAGAAAACGTTTTTTTTGCACTCGCAAAAGGATATTTGCACCATTTGCGAATGCAAAAACGCTTGTTACATCTGGCCCTCAGTGAGCTATTCCCTGTCTGACACTCTGCTGCAGAAATCTGTTGCAGAGACTTTGCTGGGAGAGACATTCACACCCATTCAAGTATACACAATAATAGGAAATTCAAAAGTTACTTCACGTCTCTAATTTGAACTATTTACATACCACACCTATATCATTTTCAAGGTTCTTTTTACTCTGCTTGCATTTTTTGTTATGTACTTATTTTCTCACTTGGTATAACTGACAATCCAGCTTTGTGAATTTTTACTATATGAACACAAAAATCTAAATAATCAAAAAGTGGAAAATCAGTTGGCTGGAGAATTTATTATCTCGTAGTCTCTCTTTGTTCTTCATTCGCCTTAGACTCAGCTTCCTTTGATGCGGAAGCTGGCTCCCTATTTCACAGACTGGAGTTAGCCAGCAAAGGCTTCTCTCAAGGAAAAAAAGACATGCCGCTTTGTTAGTCGTTACCTGTCATCACTGATGTCAAAGGCCTCGCAGAGGTTAATGGAAAGTGATTCAGATATAAAGGCTATCATCCAATTTTGCAGTTAGATCATAAACCTTAGTGATTACCCTGTGCCTTCATCTAACACCTGACATTGTGCTGCAAACCTTGTTATGAGCTTTCAAGAAGACGGATACATAATTTTGAACGAGCTTCTCAGGTGCTTTTCAGGTTATAATTAATAGAACATTATGCGTAATTGTTCTGATACCAGACATCATCCTTCGTGAAAGGAGATGTCATACTGCCACTGACATTGTAACAGTGCAATAAATTGTCAGCATTAGCAAGGGACTTGTGGATACAATCCCCTGCTTTATTTCACGCGAGACAGTTAAAACATAGCAGTGTGAAGATGTAGAGCTGGGAAGCTGAAGATTCCATCTTGCAGATGAATCTGCCAACTTCAATTCTATACATGTTTAGTGCTCTCTGTGTACTCTCTACTCCTATTAATGGGTAAAATCCTGGCTTCTCATGTCTTCATTCTCAAGCTTTACTGTTAATCCTGCCCCCCCCCCGATATAGCTCTGTAAAAAAATGTTGTCCAGAGATTTTCACTTTTGATTTGTGTTTTTAGATCATTAGAGAAGTACTTTAGCTTGGGTAGAGATTGCTGATCTGGACGACATTTTTAAAAATGGCGCATGTGTTGCAATGATGATGTAATATTTCAGTAACCAAGAGACCTATATACTCCATTTTGGTTTCAAAACATCGGTTTTGAGGGTCAAGTAGTCTTATAGAGACAGAATGTAACTCCTCAGAACAATCGCTTGTAGTATATTTGAAGAATGTTGAACATTTCAGAAGAGCATATCGACAGGGACATCTTTTTGTAGCACAGGCTTTGCAAGTTCATGTATGGTTAAGTTCTGTGGGTAGAAGCTGGAAATTTTGTAGGTTTTAGCACCCCATCAATGTCTTCCCAGCGAAATTCACACGTGTCTTTCGCTACATAAGTATGATCCAAAACATTTACACATCTTCCTATCAAGTAAATTGCTTTTTTTATGTGTCCACACACAGAAAATGATGTTGGTGGAAGGTCACTTATCTGAACTGATCTCTTGAACTCACTGTACTGAAGATTGTCAAATGTGTGAGGTCAGAACTCATTTTCGTTCTTTGAAATTACATTCTTCTTCTGTCTCAGTAAATCATTTTAGAAACTTCACAGGTTCAGCAATTAAAGCTCCAAGCTTTGTTAAAATTTTGCTCAAAGTGTCATCACCCCTAAGAACATGTCCCTTGACAGGAACACTGGACATCTCTGGTTTAAGTTTCTTGTACATAATACAAAGCAGGATTAAGGGGGTCATTCCAACCCTGGCGGTCGGTGTTAAAGCGGCGGCTAACCCGCCAACAGGCTGGCGGTTAAAAAAATTGAATTCCGACCCTGGTGGAAACCGCCAACAGAGACCGCCACTTCAACACTCCGACCGCCACGGCGGGACAAACAAACAGCGCGGCGGTCACCGCCAACAGACAGGCGGGAGACAATGTACCGCCCACCCTATCACAACCCACCAATCCGCCACCTTTTCCGGGGCGGTAGCCCCGCCGATAAAAACACAGCGGAAACAGCCATTTCGAACGGCAAACGCTCACCTCCATACACCCCACGAGGAATCTGGACAGCATGGAACCCGAACTCCACATCCTCCCAACTATTGTCTTCCTGCTCCTTTACCAGGAGCACGAACGCCGGCGCAGAAGACAACGGTGAGTACTGCACCTACGACACAGGGGAGGGGGGAGGCAAAAAACTACGGGGGGACACATACGCGACACACCCACCCCCTCCCTCACCCACTACAACACACACATCAATGCATAGCAATACATCACAGTTACACCCCCCAAACCTCCTGGAAGAATGCAAAGACAAAAGGAAATGATCATAAACAGTCGAATATATTGTATCACTGGCTTATAAATATATCACACATCTAAAACTAATATATACATAAATATTAAAAGTCCGATAATTTTTGCAGGCATTTTCCGTGGACCACAGGGCCCAAATTACATGGGCAAAGCCCACACAGGATACCTGACACCAACGGAGAGAACACTGCAGGGGCATCAGATAGCAAAACTACAGGCACCTCAGGGGGAAGGGAAGGGGGGGCACCTCAGCCAGATGAGTCCACGATGCCAGATCCACAAGGGGCCTCCATGGCCACTGTTCCATCCTGGGGAGTGCAAAGCCACAGTCTCTCAAGTTTCTACAGTGGGTGGTTTGCCCACTTTACCATCCTGGGGAGTGCAAAGCCACAGTCTCTCAAGTCTCTACAGTGGGTGGGTTGCCCACTGTACCATCCTGGGGAGTGCAAAGCCACAGTCTCTCAAGTCTCTACAGTGGGTGGGTTGCCCACTGTACCATCCTGGGGAGTGCAAAGCCACAGTCTCTCAATTCTCTACAGTGGGTGGGTTTCCCACTGACATATCCTGGGGAGTGCAAAGCCACAGTCTCTCAAGTCTCTACAGTGGGTGGGTTGCCCACTGTTCCATCCAGGGGAGTGCAAAGCCACAGTCTCTCAAGTCTCTACAGTGGGTGGGTTGCCCACTGTGCCATCCTGGGGAGTGCAAAGCCACAGTCTCACAAGTGGATGACAGTCTCCACTGGTTCTGGAGGGGGCTTGGTGCCCAGAGTGCTTCGTGCAGCCCTGCCCGACACAGATGAGGGCCTGCCCCTTCTGCCTATGGGCCAGCGGTGCTTGAGATGGCGTTGCCCTGTTCAGCGGTGCTTGAGACGGCGGTGCCCTGTTCAGCGGTGCTTGAGATGAAGGGCCCTGTTCAGCGGTGCTTGAGACGGCGGTGCCCTGTTCAGCGGTGCTTCAGACGGTGGTGCCCTGTTCAGCGGTTCTTGAGATGAAGGGCCCAGTTCAGCGGTGCTTGAGATGAAGGGCCCAGTTCAGCGGTGCTTGAGACGGCGGTGCCCAGTTCAGCGGTGCATGAGACGGCGGTGCCCTGTTCAGCGGTGCTTGAGACTGCGGTGCCCAGTTCATCGGTGCTTGAAACGGCGGTGCCCAGTTCAGCGGTGCTTGAGATGAAGGGCCCAGTTCAGCGGTGCTTGAGATGAAGGGCCCAGTTCAGTGGTGCTTGAGACGGCGGTGCCCTGTTCAGCGGTTCTTGAGATGAAGGGCCCAGTTCAGCGGTGCTTGAGACGGCGGTGCCCTGTTCAGCGGTTCTTGAGATGAAGGGCCCAGTTCAGCGGTGCTTGAGATGAAGGGCCCAGTTCAGCGGTGCTTGAGACGGCGGTGCCCTGTTCAGCGGTTCGTGAGATGAGTGTCCAGTGCAGCGGATCCGGCCATGGCATGGATGTCACTCGCCACCTGACATGTGGCTGGCGGGGCCTTCCTGCCCATCTGTCTGGTGGCTTGCGGGGCCCTCCTGGTATAAAGTACCGGGCCTGTGGGTGTCCTCCTGCACACCTGGGATGGGGCTGGTGGGGCCCTCCTGGCCAGCTGGCCTTCTGCCGGACTTGTCGGGCGTGCTGCCCTTCCCACTCTTCCCTGTTCGCCTGTGGCCCTTTCCCACCTTTGGCGGTGTGCCAGGTGGCACCCCACTTCCTGCCGGAACCATGGTAGGGATTTTGGTCCCTGATGTCTTTGGCCTCTCGCGCCGGGCACTGGCAATCTTCGGATGCTTTTCCGGGGGTGGGCTGGCCGTGCCTTGGCTCCTAGCTGAACTGGCTGCCCTTGAGGGTGGGGGACTCCACAGTCCATGGCAAACAGTCTTTACAGGTCCCGATTTTGTGGTGGCTGAGGTGCTGATTGGAGTCTTATGAGGTGGACGGGGTGGGGGAGTTGTTGGAAAGAGGTCAAGTTTGGAAAGGAAAATCAATTTCGAAAGACAGGGACGGGTAGGTGTAGTGGGTATGGGAGTGGAGGAAGAGGATGTGGTTGTAGAAGTGTGAAGTCTGGTGTCTTTGGGTGCAGGTGCTTGGGCTGGAGGCTGTCGTGAGGTGGATGGCTGTTGGGTGGGTGGCTGCCTGCGTTTGTGTAGTTTGGAAGAGGGGGTGACAGACACACTGGGAGAGGACACAGGGGACGTGTAAATGGTAGTGGGGGTGGTGACTGCACGTGTGCAGAGTGTTCTGTTGGGTGTGCTGGTGATGGACGTAGTGGCTGAAGATGTTGTGCGTGCAAGTGTGAGTGGAAACGTCACAGGGAGGGAGGAGGGAGACGAGGAGGAGGGGGACACAGTGGAGGCAGTGGGTGTTGGTATGTCTGCATGTGGATGTTGCTTTGTGTGAATGCTTGTGTGATGTGTGGTGCTTATGTCTGGATGAGCTTCCCTTGGGTGTTGAGGTGTGTGCAGGCTGGTCTGATGGTGTGTCTGGGATAGGCAGAGGTACAGGGGATTGGGTCTGGGTGGAGGAAGTTGGTGGGGGAGGCTAGAGACAGGGACAATGGCTGCCATCAGTGCTGAGGCCAGAGCGTTGAACGATCGCTGATGGGCAGCCTGACCCGAATGAATGCCCTCCAGGTATGCATTACTCTGGTGCACCTCCATTTCTACACCCTGGATGGCATTCAAAAGGGTAGACTGCCCAACAATGATGGTCCTCAGGAGGTCAATGACCTCCTCACTGAGGGCAGCAGGGGTGACAGGGGCAGGGCAAACGCTGAGGGGCTGCTGGGAGGGCGGTGCTGGTGCGCTGGGTGGCGGCTGTACCTGTTGTTGCGGGGGGCACGGATGTTGCCGCCACCACAAGGGAGCTCCCTTCAGAGGACGAGTCGCTGTCACTGACATCAGCACGAGTCCCCGCTGTGGAGCTCCCCTCGCCCTCCGTCCCACTGGTGTATTCGGACTCCGTTGCATGGCCCTCCAGGGCCATGTGGGATGCAGCTCCCTCGTGCTCCGATGCCACTTCTCCTCCACCTGATGATGCTAATGCACACATGAACAGGAAGACCACAAAAAAGGGTGGGGGGGAGAAATAAAGACATGTTGAGTGCATGCATTGGCGACACCGTTGGCGGAGAGGACAGACACAGAAGCCCCCTGCACTACGCCGCACACTTGGGGTCCACTATGCAATCCGTGGGACATGCCTACAAGCCTATGGACGACAACTGCACACATAGATGACACAGGGCCATGGATACCTGTACTTGGCACCCTACAGAGGTGGGGGGCGGGGGCACAGGGCCATGCCTTACGGAGGGGCCTAGCCTACAGAAATCACTCTGGCCTAGGGATAGCCACAGCCCTCCTCCCCCACCCAGACACCTCCACTGCGCGCAAAGTCAGCAGAATGTGTTTGTACTCACCCCCTTGTGTCTGCAGGGATGTCCTCACGCGCCCATCCAAATCGGGGTAGGCCACCACCAGGATCCGGGACATCAGGGGGGTCAAAGTACGACTGGCACCCCTCCTACGTTGGGAGGCCATCCCCAGCTGAGCCTCCGCCGTCTTCCTGCTCCAGCGTCGGATGTCCTCCCACCTCTTCCGGCAGTGGGTGCCCCGTCTCTGGTGGACCCCCACGGTCCGGACGTCCTTGGCGATGGCACGCCAAATAGCGACTTTCTGGTGGGCGCTGACCTATGTGACATGTACCGGGAGAGCAAAATAGTCATCACCTTCTGCATGCTCGATGTGAGTGGCCCCCCATCCCCACCCTTGCCATGTGGCACATGCTCTCATCTGTCGTTTGATGCATGCCTCAATCGCTCCCCTCCCCACCATCTTTCATCCACCCCACTCAACACAGGCATTGCCCACTAAGCATGATCCCTGTGTACTTACCTGTTGGTCTGGAGGACCGTAGAGTAGCGCATACTGGGGAGGACCCCATCCACAAGTTTCTCCAACTCCTCCGCAGTGAAGGCAGGGGCCCTTTCCCCAGTCGCATGAGCCATTGTCTCTTCCAGACCGAGGTCACAGCAGCACTTGCAGTGTAGGTCCTCTCCTGTGGAAGATCAGGTATCGAGTGATTAAGCAGATAGAAAATGGCAGTCACGCCCGCGGCGGTGCGTACCGCGGCGGTGCTTACCGCGACCGCCGGCGCACATCGTCATTGGCTCCTGAAACCCATAGGGTTCAATGTTAACCAATGCGTCTTTGCGCCGCGGTCTTCGACCGCCTACCACCACGGTGTGCCACGCCAGCGCATTGACCTCACATCCCACTGTCGCACTTCACAGGTCAGGCAACCGCCATTTCAAGGGCCCCCATATCTTAATTTCTACTGCGTCACACATACCTAGGCCTTGCATCAACACTCATACAAGCCATTCAATGCATTGGGAATCGTGTTATGTGCAAGCTGTGCTTACGTACCTGTGGGTTGATTGACTCTGTGCTCGCTGTTGTCCTTCATAGGCACCGTCCGCTGGGACATGCGAGGAGATGGAGGAATCTTCCCGTGTACAGACCGCTGGTGGACCTGTCGACAATGGAGGAACGACATGTCATACTGACAATACAGGCTTGACCGAGCCACTATACAGGAACTGTGTGCCAAGCTAGAGCCAGACCTGATGTCACCCATCCGCCAACCCACAGGGATCCCCCCTCTAGTGCAGGTGCTGTCAGTACTCCATTTCTTAGCAAGTGGGTCATTTCAAACAACAGTGGCCATATCATCAGGGATGTCCCAGCCCATGTTTTCCAAGGTGTTGTCCAGACTGTTGTCTGCCCTGCTCAAACACATGCGGAGCTACATCATTTTCCCTAAGGTGGGGGATTTGGTTACAGTGAAGGGTGATTTTTATGCCCTTGGACATATTCCCAACATCATTGGTGCCATTGATGGGACACATGTTGCTTTGGTCCCCCCCAGCAGGAGTGAACAGGTGTACAGGAACCGTAAGAGTTATCATTCCATGAATGTACAGATGGTGTGTTTGGCTGACCAGTACATCTCCCATGTTAATGCCAAGTTCCCTGGGTCAGTGCATGACGCCTACATCCTGCGGAATAGCAGCATCCCGTATGTGATGGGTCAACTCCAGAGGCACCGGGTGTGGCTATTAGGGGACTCTGGTTACCCCAACCTGTCATGGGTACTGACCCCAGTGAGGAATCCCAGGACAAGGGCAGAGGAACGCTACAATGAGTCCCATGGGCGGACTAGGAGGGTGATCGAGCGAACCTTTGGCCTCCTGAAGGCCAGGTTCAGGTGCCTCCATATGACAGGTGGATCCCTAATGTACTCACCAAAGAAGGTGTGCCAGATCATCGTGGCCTGCTGTATGCTTCACAACCTGGCCTTGCGACGCTAGGTGCCTTTTCTGCAGGAGGATGGTCCAGATGGTGGTTTTGTAGCAGCTGTGGAGCCTGTGGAGAGTGAAGAGGAGGAAGCCGAAGAGGACGACATAGAGAACAGGAACACAGTAATACAGCAGTATTTTCAATGACACACAGGTAAGAGTACACACCGGCATATTACATTTACTTAAAGACTCCTACCTCTCTACTATCTGACTTTTTCCCCCAGTGTATGGTAACTGTGTTGTGACTTTCCCTTCCGTTTTCAGAGATGTGGGCCCCACTGCGTGAAATCTGCTTTGTTTCCCCATGGACTACAGCTGTGTGACAGCGGTTTGTTGGCATCACAATGTGAATGAACATTTTGGCACGGTCATGTCTAATACATTTGTTCTAAATCACAGCCAGACTCCAGATTGTTTTGTGCAATAAGTGTGTTTATTCAAGTGCTCTAAATTGGATGGGTGGTTGCAAATCGGCGAGGGGTGATGGTGGAGGATTGTCCATGGCAGAGTCCAGACTATCAGTATCACAGGTGCATTGTCCAAATGCCTGTGGAAAGTGGAGCAGGGGCAGTTTAAGGTTGGACAGGGTGACAATGTGGGACAGTGGGATGACAATCAGGGCGGTATCCTTTGCTGTGGGGGGTGTTGACATCTTACTCTGTCTTCTTCCTGGATCTCAGGGCCCGCTTGCGGGGTGGTTCTCCTTCTGCAGGGGGTGGGGTTCTGGTGGCCTGTTGGTCTTGTGTCGGGGCCTCCTGTCCACTAGCGCCGGCGGAGGTGGTAGGCAGTTCTTGGTGCATGCTAGTGTCAGGGGCCCTTTGAGGTGCCACAGTGTCCCGCAATGTGGTGACTACCTGATTCAGGGCCACTACGATGGTACCCATGGCGGAACTGATGTTTCTTAGTTCCTCCCTGAACCCCATATACTGTTGCTCCTGCAGAAGCTGGATCTCCTGAAACCTGGCCAGGACCGTCGCCATCGTCTCCTGGGAGTGGTGGTATGCTCCCATGATGGAGGAGAGGGCCTCGTGGAGAGTGGGTTCCCTGGGCCTGTCCCCCCCCTGTCGCACAGCAGCCATCCCAGTTCCCCTGTTTCCATGGGCCTCTGTCCCCTGAACCGTGTGCCCACTACCACTGCCCCCAGGTCCCTGTTGTTGTTGGGGTGTTGGGTGAGCCTGGGTTCCCTGTAGTGGTGGACACACCGCTGATTGACGTGTCATGGGGACAGAGGTATGGGCCCGCTGAGTGGGTGCTGTGCTGGTGTTCCCAGAGGGGGGAAGGTCTGCTGTGGCCTGTGGCTGTGTGAGGGGAACCGACTGTCCCGAGGTCCACGATGGACCGGGCTGGTCATCTAGATCCAGGGAGTCAGAGATGCTGTCATCACTGTGGGCCTCTTCTGGGGGTGGAGTGGACATTTGTGGACCCTCCTGCGCGGTGAAATGGCGCGCGGGTCCTGCAGGGGTATAAAAGTATGGTTATTGCTTCTGTATGTACCATAGCGTGCAGTGGGTGGGTGCCCGTGTACCCCAGTGCTGGCATTCCTTTGTGGGGGCTGTTGTGACAGTGGTTTGGGGGGGGTGTTGTATGTGTATGTGCAGTGGGCATGCTTTGGTGATGGGTGTCCATGCTTTGTGGACGCATGCAGGGCTAGGTGTTGGGATGGGTGGGTTGTGATGGTGAGACATTTGCAAGGAGTAGGTGTGATGGGGGTGGGTGTGAGGGTGGGGGTATGAGTTGGCATGCAGGTGGGGTGGGGGGGATGAAGTAGTGAAGATGAGACTTACCAGAGTCCATTCCTCCAGCTACTCCTGCGAGGCCCTCAGGATGCAGGATGTTCAAGACCTGCTCCTCCCATGTTGTAAATTCTGGGGGAGGAGGTGGGGGTCCGCCGCCAGTCCGCTGCACCGCGATGTTGTGCCTGGATACCATGGAACGCACCTTCCCCCGTAGGTCGTTCCACCTCTTCCTGATGTCGTCCCTATTTCTTGGATGCTGTCCCACAGCGTTGACCCTGTCCACTATTCTGCTCCATAGCTCCATCTTCCTGGCAATGGTGGTGTGCTGCACCTGTGTCCCGAACAGCTGTGGCTCTACTCGTACAATTTCCTCCACCATGACCCTGAGTTCATCATCAGAGAACCTGTGGTGTCTTTGCAGTGCCATGGGGTGGTGTGGGTGATGTGTAGGGTGGATTGTGTGGTGCTAAGTGTGGTGATGTGTATTGTTGTATTGTGTGAAGTGTGTGCAAATATTGCTGGGTGACAGTGAATTGGGCGTCTGGGTTCTCGGATGTCTTTTCTCGGTGCGTGTTCACGATTCTCTAGGAGTGGAGGTTTGTGGGTGATGTGGGTGTGTATTTTATATTCTATTGGGTGTGTGGGAGTGGTGTGTGTATGTGTATCAGGTGTGTGTATTTTGAATTGTCCAATGTGGTAGTGTTTTGTACAAGTGTGTGTATTTTGAGCGCGGCGGTGTGTACCGCCAACGGAATACCGCGGTTGAAAGACCGCCGCGTGGATTCGTGCGTCGTGATAGTGTGGGCGTATTTCTGTTGGCGTGACGGTGGAGGTTTGGTCATCGCCAGTTTCTCGCTGGCCTTTGGTGTGGCGGACTTTTGTGGATGTCTGTATTTTGGCGGTTTGCCTGTTGTAGGTCAGAATGACCGTGGCGGTTTACCACGGCCGCGGCGGTGTTATGGCGGTCTTCTGAACGGCGGTAAGCGCCTTTTACTGCTGAGGTTGGAATGACCCCCTAAGTGTCTTTTCTCGACAGCTCCATAACGTATCCATAACTCTGACAATCCTTGACGTATTAACATGCAAAAAATCAAAGTAGCACAATAATAACATCTGTGTCATTTGACAGTACAACCACTTGATTGGAGCTATTTCGAACAGCCCACTCCACATGTGGCACAAATGAAGGTCAGCTTCCTCCAATTTGCTGTTAAGTTCTTGAACAATATGGCGTGCACCTTGTTATGTTATTTGTAATTGTTTAGATGTGTTTTAATGTCTATCTAATATTTTTAAAATGTTGTTTTTTTTATTTTTTTTTAAAGTTATTGAGAGGTTGTTGAGTTTGTTGGGGAATTTGTGGGAGGCTTTATTAATATATCTTTTAAAATTGTTAAAGTTTTTTTAGTTTGTAAACATTAGCTGAATCATGTAAATAATTTCCTTGATACATTATTTAATCATATTTTTGTACATTTTTAATTAATGTTTTCTATTTTAATTGGTTAATTATATTTTTATAAATGTTAATTGTTTAAAGTAATTCATTTACCTCATTTTAATGCATTATTTTTTAATGTTTAGGCTTTTTTGCAATTTGTCATTTTGTAGTGATTTTCTTTTTAATATTATTTCAGTGTTTTCTGGGTTATTGGGATTGTATGGGAGCAGAGCGGGAAATGTTTTAAAAAAAATTGATGAACAATTAAAGTACAGTAAGATTATATTTACATACAGATTGCTCTCTGCTCTGTTTTACTGAGGAGCATGTGGAAGAAAGAAGAGGGGGCATGTAAGGGAAAAAAGTGATTGAGGTCAACAGGAGAGAACATTTTACTTTCATGTCTGATGGACAAGAGCAGGAAGAAGAAAATGAAGAATAGGAACTGAGAGTAGCATCTTAATATTTTTAAAAGAGAGAACGAGGGCAGTGGGGATAACTGAAGAGCCCCAGAGAACAATCTCTGCGAGAGACTAATGATAGGGAGGCACCAGACTTAGGACCTTAGGAGCTTCATTACGAGGCTGGCAGTCACAAGACTGCCAGCCTTGCGGTGGACGGTCGGAACACCATAGCTGTGGTAGTCCAACAGCCACATTATGAGTTTTCAGGCGGACCTGCCAGAAGACCGCATCTCTCCCACGATCCATGATCCTGACGGGGTGAAAGTGGTTCTGGTTGTTATCAGCCAGGGCAACACCGAACTCGGCACCGCCCAGCTGATTACAACCTTGTTCTCTGCCAGCCTTTTCATGGCAGTTTCCCCATCAAGAAAGGCTGGTGGAAAAACAAGTGCCCCCCTGCCCAGCACTATCAGAATGTGCTTGTTGGTCCCCTCTGTGCTATGAGATAGCGCTCTGTTCCTTTAAGGGAGATGAGTGCTATCTCATAGCACTGTTCCAGCTGGTCAGGCAGGCAGGAATGCTCTGTTTAAAGGTTTCCACCAGTAAGACAGGTCAGGCAAGTGGAAACCTTGTAATAGGACGGGGGATACCACCGCCATGGTGGTGGCATCCTCCCTGTAAGTTTGCCGATCCCACATTGGTCCAATTCATAATGAGCCTCTTAATTGATATTATTTTTGTTTCAGGGTTTTTGTTGATTCAAGTTTGTAAACATTAGAGAATCAGGTGGTAGCAGAGGATCTTTGCCTCCTGACAGAGTCTTGCTAACTTCAAAACCTGAGGACTCCTTCAACAAAGAAAAATGTGCCATATGCCAAACTAATCTGAAAGAAAAGCTACCATAAACTGCCACTGGACAGAAAAGAATTCGAGATGTTGCAGAAATATAGCAAGACGAATTTCACAAAAGATTAAAACTGATGGTTGAAGTGGATCTATTTTATCCTTGTAACAACATGTGCTACAAGTCGTATAGAATGGAAAAAGCCTTGAAAAATTTGTCAAACAATACCAGAAACCAGTGAATCACAACAAGAGTCCGAGTCTTTTGAGAAAACTACCACATCCAAACTCAATGCTTATCCACTTAGAAGATCAATGGCTACCCCTCGTCCACCTCCCACAACTGATCAGAAAGCAGAAGATCTTCGATGTGTTATCTGTGGTTTAGCCAGAGCAAGAGCCAAAATGATTGACAAAAGAACAAAGTACTGGGTATGTGAGTCTCAAAGGTCAAACATGTTTTTATCTGTAGCTAGTTTCTTTCAAGATGAAGTTTTCATCCAAGTAGCTGATCTAAACAGCGAGGTGAATGTGTTTGCAACGGATTGGTATACCCACCCGAATTTCAAGCATGCATACATTCGAAAACATGAAGGTACAATGAGCTCCCAGCAGCAATGTAACTGCCAGCCTTAAGTTATGTTTGCAACCTTTGAAAAAACAAATTAAGTTTTAAAGTAACTCTTGAGGGCTGGCAATGGATTTGCACTCAGTGAGATCAGAGAAATAATAGTCAACATTGATGAAACTGTATTGATCCATAATAATGAAATTAAGATTTTTCTGGTGAGAATGTACAATGACAAAATTCATTGTTGTCAGTCTAACAAAATAAATGAGCCACTTACAGTGTTCTCAGCTGATTTAACTCCTGAAGTTCTTGTTGCCAAAATAAGATCACAGGATGCAGTAAAATCTGCAGGAACCATTTTAAGAAATGTCCTGAAAGATTTAGACTTTGGACTTAATGCCAAACATTTTTTACAACATTGTTTAATAACAGCTAAACAAAACTGTTACAAACTAAAGTTCTTGCGTTTTGAACAGAAGCTGCCAAGATTGATGATGTTTTTGAAGATATAAGTAAAGAAGTGGAAGACAATCCCATGAGCTGGCTTATGCTGTGCAAATGGACTGTCTTTTCCAAATCATATTTTATGAATTAGATCACAGCAAAAAGAAAACTACTAAGCTACACATGATGACTGCCCATACAATCTACAACAAGTGCAAAAGTAGAGAGCTAATTACTTCAATGAATAGGATTGGTGTATCAACAAGTTATAATGACATAGGAACTTGTTAGCAGCTCATGCAGTAAAATCTTGTAACTCCGACAGCACACCACTTACTTCCAAGTCACTTTACTAGGAAAGGATTTACAATTGCTGCTCTTGCTAATTTTGATTTTGAAGGCAGCTCTTCCTTGTCTGGAACATCCAGCTCACATGATACTGCCATGGTGCTTTTTCAAGACTGAACCAATGAAGTAGCTGCTGGAAATAAGCTGTGTCAGGTGTAGGCATAAACAAACGAAGCTGCAAACATATAACCCAACTGCCTTATCAACATGTGCAAAATCACTACAAGCCATCAATACGTCCCAGTCTACCAGAAAGTTTCAAAGTGGCTGAGGACATGGATCTTCTTCTACTTGATGCTGCTGTCCACAAATGAAGAAAAGCCAGTTCCTCTGAGGGCTGGAATCCATGTTCTGATCTCCCAGAATACCATCCACTGAAGAAGGTTGGGTTTTTACCAGTAATGCCATCTCCAGTCACAAACAACGCAAAAGTATAAAAAATACAGCTCTAAAGAAATTCCAAACTGTGCATGCTAAGCTTGAAGGCCAGCCTATCCTGCCACTTTTCTGCTATGAAGGTGTTTCTGTATTGTAGCTGACAATTTTATGAACAATCAAGGAGAATTTGATTATCTTTATCCAATGATGAGTATTTTCCACATGACAAAAGTTGTTTTGCTGTGTGCAGGAAGTTATCTCAGTGGAGTTTTGTCTTGACAATGCACTTATTGAGACTGAAATCTTGGGAAGCAAAACTGTCCAGTCAGTACTGAGCGGAACTCATTATGTTTGTTACAAGGTATGCTCATCATATCTGAGGCTATAAAAACATTGCGTTGGAATGCTTTCTGGAACAAGAATGACAAATTAGATTTTGCATATCTTATCTCAGAACTGAACAAGGCACAGGGTGCACTTCATTCAAAAGACACAGGCCCTCATTATGACATTGGCGGTGACTGTTAAAGTGACGGTAATACTGCCAACAGGCTGGCAGTAATTATTGCCATGGCAGCGAATCCTCTCATAGACAGCCAATGTACCACACCAACCACCAGGGTATTAACACCGCTGACCGCAGCAGCCAGGTGGAAGACGAGGTACCACCCACCATATTATGACACAGCAAACCACCAGGATTTCCAGGGTGGTACCAACACTATCAAAAGACTGGCAGAAACAGAACACAGAAAAAGAAAGACTCACCAACAGGTACACAGAGGACTCCGCTGCCGCCATGGAACTTCATGTCTTCCTGATGCTTCTCTACACCATCTGGAAAACCATCTGGAAAACCAACTCCGACGAAGACGACAACAGTGAGTACAACCACCTAGCACACAAGGGACAGAGGGAGGGAAAAGGAGAGTGACACACACACACACACACAACACATATCATTCACACACACACCATACACACAACCAGCTACAGAGTGGGTCCTGTGACGGAGCCTCCTGCCCACTAGCGGAAGTGGAGGACTGATCGTTGGATGGACTGGCTACTGGAGGGGCCTGCTAGTGTGCTGATGCCTCCCTCATGATGTTGGCCATGTCTGCCTGCACCCCTGCTATGGAGATCAGGGTGGTGTTGATGGCCTGCAAGTCTTCTCTGTTCCCCTGATACTGTCCCTCCTGCAGCTGCCTGTTCTTCTGCACATTGTCTAGGATCTGGCCCATCGTGTCCTGGGAATTTTGGTAGGCTCCCAGGATCTCAGAGAGTGCCCTCTGAAGAGTCGGGTCCCTGCTCCTGTCCACCCCCTGGCGCACAGGAGTCCTCCCAGTGTCCCTGTTGGCCTGTGCCTCTGTCCCCTGTACGGTGTGCCCACTGCCACTGACCCCAGGTCCCTGATTGTCTTGGGAATGAGGTGTGGCCTAGGGTCCCTGTACAGGTGGGTACACTGCTGATTGACGTGTCCTGGGGACAGAGGTGTGGGTAGGCTGGGTGGGTGCTGTGGTGTTGGATCCTGGTGGGGGAGGCTCTGTGGTGGTCTGTGAGTGGGCTTGGGTGACCGGCTATCCAGTGGTCCCTGATGGGCCAGGTAGGTTATCCAGATCCAGAAGTCAGGAGTTACTGTCATCACTGGGGGCATCTTCTGTTGGGGGACTGGATAGTCGTGGCACCTCCTCTCCACTGACATTGGTTGGGGTACCTGTGGGGATGTAAGTGATATATTGTGCTTCTTGTGTATGATATATTGTACATCCCTGGCTTCCCCTCTATGGTTGTTGTTGCCCTGCCACCTTTTGTTTGTGTATGGTGATGTATTGTGGGATTGTTAGTTCCCCTATGCTGTGCAAGCTTTGGTGATGGGTGTCCATGCAGGGCCGGGAGGGGTGTCCATGCATTGACATAGCATGGAGGGGTTGGCATTGGGGTTAGTCATATGTGTAGGTACAGTGCGTGGGATGGAGTGGAGTGATGGGAGCGAGGGTGTGAGATGGCATGCAGGTATGGGGGGTTGATAGGTAGTAAATGTTGACTTACCAGTGTCCAGTCCTCCGGCTACTCCAGCGAGTCCCTCAGGATGCAGTGTCAGTACTTGCTCCTCCCATGCTGTCAGCTTTGGGGGAGGAGGTGGGGGTCCACTACCAGTCCTCTGTATGGCGAGTTGGTCCCTTGTTGCTGTGGAACATACTTTACCCCGTAGGTTGTTCCACCTCTTCCTGATGTCGTATCTTGTTCTTGGGGGCTGTCCCACAGCATTCACCCTGTCCACGATTCTCCGCCATAGCTCCATCTTCCTTGCACTGGAAATCTGCTGTACCTGTGCTCGAAACAGCTGTGGCTCTACCCTGACAATTTCCTCCACCGTGACCCTTAACTCCTACTCAGTGAAAAGGTGTGACTTTGTGGTGCCATGGGTGTTGTATGTTGTGTGCTGGTGAGAGTGTGTTGAGTGATGTGGTGAGGTGTGTGATGTGGGGTGCGTGAGGGATGTATGGGTGTCAGTGGTGTGTGTGTTTAGTTGTCTCTGTGATGTCGGTGACTTGCAGTCTTTTGGTGTTGACAAAGGGTTGTGGGTAATGTGGGTGTGTGTTTTATAGTGGTGTGGGTGTGGTGTGTGTATAAATGTCAGGTGTGTGTTTTTAGTATTGGCCAATGTAGTCTTGTTTTGTTTGTGGGTGTCCATTCTGAGCACAGTGGTATGTACCACCAATGGTTTAACGCCATTGAATGTCCGCCGTGGTGACTTGTGTGTCATAATGTGGTGGTCGTTGTTTTGTTGGCACAACGTTATGGGTGTTTTACTGACATTTTAGCACTGAACTGAAGCGGATTTGTGTGTGTGGCAGTATTCTGGCAGATTGGTGTGTGTGTGTCATAATATGGATAACAGATATCTGCCACCACGGTGGTAAGTTGGCGGCCGTCAGTGTGGCGGTAAGCAGCATTTATTGGCAATGTCATAATGAGGGCCTATGAGCCTAATTACGAGTGTGGCAGTCCTTGGACTGCCACACTCATGGTGGCTGTTGGACTGCTGTGGTTGTGGCAGTCCATCCGCCACATTACGAGGTTAATGGGCAGCCCTGCCAACCTACTGCTGTCTCGGCCAGGATCTTCAGTCTCGAAGGGCTGATGGTGGCAGAGGTCAGAATCAGCCAGGGTGTAACTTCCCTGCTGTTTATGACCTGGCTATATGCCAGCCTTTTCATGGTGGTTTCTGCAGGGGGCCCCTGCACTGCCCATGCGCTTGGCATGGGCAGTGCAGCATTGCAGGGGTCCCTCTGCCCAGCACCCTGCTGTGCAGACAGTGAGCACTGGGAGGATGCTGGCGCCCCGGCATTGCCGCTTATTTGATTATAAGCCTGCAACAATGCTGCCATCACTTTCCTGCTGGACTGACGCGTGGCTATCTCCCGAGGTAGCCAGTATGGTGGCAGCCTCCCTGTTGGAAGTTCACCGGATGGGTCATCCCGTTTGCCAAACTCATAATCAGGCCCTTAATCCTGCTTTAGATTCTGTACAAGAAACTTGACCCTGAAATGATGCCCAGTGTTCTTATAAAGGCACATATTCTTATGGGTGATAACACTATGAGCAACCTTGGAGCTTTAACTGAACCTGTGAAGTTTCTAAAAGGATTTGCTGAGACGGAAGACCAATGTGACTTTAAAGACGTAGGAAAATACTTTATGAGTGTGTTGAAAATGAGTTCTGACTTTCACGCATTTCACAATGTTTTCTACAGTGAGTTCAAGAGATCAGTCCCACTAAATGACCTTCCACTGACATCATATTCTGTGTGTGGACACATTAAAGAGCATTCTACTTGATCAGAAGATCTGTAAATGTTTTGGATCATGCATATGTAGTGGATTTGGTTGGCAAGATGTTGATGGGGTGCTAAAACCTACGAAATTTCTAAAGCCTCTACCCACAAAACATACACGTACTTGCAAAACCTGTGCAACAAAAAAAATGTCCCTGTCAATACACTCTTCTCAAATGTTCAACATTCTGCAAATATACCATGAGCAATTGCTGAAACACATTCAAAGTGAACTATGAAAATGTGTCTAAAACAGGAGTGCTAAACAGTTTTATTCATTTTCGGATGATAACCATTATTTGATGTATACATAAAAGGATTAAAGATCATTATCATTTGTTTCATTTCTATATATGTCTTTTCTTCCTCTATCATAGCCACCATTTGTGAAAATGGTAGAAGAGTTGCTCTGAGATTTTTTCTGTCTCTACAAGACTACTTGACCCCCAAAACCTCTATTTTGACACCAAAATTATGTATATAGGTTTTGTGGTTCCTGAAATATTACATAAGCACTACAAACATCCTTTATTTTTAAAAATGTCATCCATAAAACTGCAGCCTGGATCAGCAATGTCTACCCAAGCTAAATTACTTGGTGGTGAATCCATTTTAGTTCTTATTGGTACTCAGGAGTTCAGCTTAGTGTTTTGGCTCGCATGCCTGTGCCCCTGTCACCTACTGACTTTTAACCTAATTAGCTTGTTCTGTTTTAGAGCATTTATTTTATTATTTCTTTTAAGATGGCTGTCTTTGTTTATAGTTATAAAGATTTTTTGATTTGCATTATCAGTGCCACTCTGAGAAGGGGTCATTATCAGCATCATGATCAGTGATGTGCAAAGGTATTGTTATCATGTCCCTTTCTCACTTAGGTGTGATAGGAACATAATGTACACTTGTTTGGGATTGTTTACATAATTTCCACCTCAGGTCTGCCTCCTATCAGTTGTTTGGGAACATACCTGCGTCAGGGGTCCTACATGATGTGTATAAATACATCTCACAAGGACAAGGTCATTAGAGGGATTCCTTCCAGATGCCATCTACACTGCATGTCACTTTGCTGCAGAACTCAACCTTTGTGTCACCACGGAGTCTGACATAGAGACCTAATTCCAAGACAATGAGGGTTGGGGGGCGCTTCGCATAGAGATGGTACTGGCAGATTAGGTTTATCATGCCTAGCTCTCATTAGGTTAGAGATGAGGTTATCTTTGCTAGGAATTTTTATCTCATGCTTATTGTAAGATTGTGGGGAGTTTTATATTCACAACTCTCATCTTCACAATTCTGCTTCTATTACTGTTTATTACCCTAATCATTGCAGCACATGCATTTGATCGTACATTGCAGTCTTTTCAATAAATATATAGAAAACTCTCCTCCATATTCTTCATTGCCTGTGTGTGACTGAGACTTTTTGCTAACGTGAGAAAAGGGCAACTTCCGATCCACCACAACTTTCCTCAGATGTCGCAATCTAGAGTCAATGGTTAAGTCTGCCAGAAATCACCTTTTACTGTTTGTGTTTTTGGTGAGGTACTGCTTGTGAGCCGGGAGGGTTGGGCTGACAGTTGCAGCTTGTTGTAGGAGTGGCCCAGTCACCTACAAACAAAAGTGCTATTATCCCTAAACCAGCAGTCTCACCTAGGAGCGAGAGTCCAACTACGACATTGTACCACCAACAATGGTGCCCTAAGTACCTTTATACAGACATCTGTGGTCTTAGGGATAATCCTCCTCAGCTGAATAGGGAACACCTAACTATGCTGTAGGTAGTTCAAGCTTGAACTCTTAAAAGGACTTTTTCCCCATTTGGTGTTCCATCTCTGCATCCATTATTCAACATGGCTGACACCACAGATATTTCATATAATGTCAGACACACATTAAAACAACACTTAGAATTCCATGGCTTAATGAATGAGGGCGGGGATGTCACAGTGATCGAGGAAGCGCATGAAGCTTACCAAACAGAAACATTCTATTCCTGGGTCACCTTTCCAGAGGAAGATGACAGAACACATACATTTCGCACATACAAAATAGTGAATATACCAGAGTGGTACCAAGCTTATTGGTATTTAGAAATACCGCAAGAGAAGAAACTAACAAAATTGGTTCAAACCCATCTTACCACATGTAATACAACCCATGAGATTAGGTCCCTTAAGTAATGACGGACCAATGTGGCCCATGTTTGCCACATACACACCACATCCTGGCATACAGGCAATGCAAATAGCTGACGTATGCCCACTTTATAATGAGCTAGTACAACTTCACAGACGATTAGTACAATTCAATGTGCAGACTTTCAATCCTTCCTGGGATTAACCCAGAAAGAGTACATTCTGTCATGGGCAAAGAGCCCACATTACATGAAAAGATTCAGTTCTAGATAGCACAAAAAACTAACCAACAGGAAGCAGTGTTTCCCCATATGGGAGCTGAAGATAAACATAGAATTCTCACAATGTGCGTGCCATTCAGAATAGTTCCCTGAGTGGACGACTGCACCACATGGGGTACGGTCTTCGCTGCTATTTACACTACCACGCATGGTACCCCAACATTGGCCAACTTACTGGAAGTGTTAAAAAAAAATTCAAAATGATCTCAGGGCTGCTCCAGCCCCAGATTTGGGGGTGTAACTGATGTGTAACTTCGACACAGTCTCCTCAATAATACTAAGTAACATTAAAGGGGAAGAGGTAGCGTTGGCTATACACCAGTGGCTCTGGGAGATTCCACAGTTAGAACAGGAGCATCAACTACTGAAAATGATTTCCGACACCTATATTAGTATATGATGGTATAGTTTGGGAGTCAAGCCGAAGAAGCCTGAAATTCAGAGTACTACTCCTAAGGGCGGTACTAAACAAGCACAAGAGGGTTCTAAAAGACACTGGGATAAATATAGACAAAATAAAGACAGACAAAGTCAGACAGCAGACTCTCCACATTCGGAGAGCTCCAAAAGGAGATATAGGAGGTCATTACAACATTGGCGGTAAAAGCCGCTTATGGCCGAGCAGAAGACCACCAACACACCGCCGCAGCCGCGGAATTCTGCCACGGTCATTATGACCCACAGCTCGGAATCTGCCAAAATCCAGACACCCACACAAGTCTGCCACACCAAAGGTCAGTGATAAACTGGTGATAACAAAACCTCCACCGTCACGCCAACAGGAATACGCCCACACTATCACGACCCACGAATCCACGCTGCGCTCAAAATACACACACATATACAAAACACAACCACATTGGACAATTCCAAATACACACACCTGCTACACATACACACACCACTCCCACACATCCAATACAATATAAAAACACACCCACATCACCCATAAACCCTTACGACCACAATTGCGACTGAGGGCCAGAGAGAGACACCACCATCCACAGGCACTCAACACATCACTCACACAATATCCACGCACCTCACACAACACACCTCTAACTATCACCCCACATATCACAACACACACCACCCCAAACATCACCCACACCACCCCATGGCACCGCAAAGACACCCCAGGTTCTCTGAGGAGGAGCTCAGGGTCATGGTGGAGGAAATCGTCTGGGTAGAACCACAGCTATTCGGATCACAGGTGCAGCACACCACCATAGCTAGGAAGATGGAGCTATGGCGAAGAATCGTGGACAGGTTCAACGCAGTGGGACAGCACCCAAGAACTAGGGATGACATCAGGAAGAGGTGGAACGACCTACGGGGGAAGGTGCGTTCCGTGGTCTCAAGTCACCACATCGCGGTTCAGAGGACTGGCGGCAGACCCCCACCTCCTCCCCCACAACTAACAACATGGGAGGAGCAGGTCTTGGCTATACTGCATCCTGAGGGCCTCACAGGAGTAGCTGGAGGAATGGACTCTGGTAAGTCAAATCTTAACTATTACATCCCCCACCCACCTGCATGCTATCACATACCCCCACACTCGCCCGCACCCCATCACTCCAACTCCTCACGTATGTCCCAATATCACAAACCACACATCCCAAACTCAAGCCCTGCATGTAACACCAAAGCATGGACACCATCACCAACGCATGGCCACTACACATACCCATACACCCCCTAAACCATTATCACACGAGGTCCTACACAGGAATGCAAGCACTGAGGTACAGGGTCACCCACCCATTGCACACCATGGCACACACAGATGCAATAAACATACCTTTACACCTTGGCAGGATCCCTACCCAACGTCACCGGACAGGAGGGTCCAGATATGCCCACTCCACCAAAAGAAGAGGCCCACAGTGATGACAGCAGCTCTGTCCAACTGGATCTAGATGACCAGCCCGGCCAATCTGGGACCTCGGGACTGTCGGTTCCCCTCACACTGGCACAGGCCACTACAGAGCTTGCCCCCTCTGGAAACACCAGCGCAGCACCCACCCAGCGGGACCATACCTCTGTCCCCAGGACACGTCAATCAGCAGTGTGTCCACCACTACATGCTAACCCACCACCCCAACAACACCAGGGACCTTGGGGCAGTGGTAGTGGGCACACGGTTCAGGGTTCAGAGGCCCTGGAACACAGGGGAACTGGGAGGGCTGCTGTGCGACAGGGGGAGGACAGGCCCAGGGAACCCACTCTCCACGAAGCCCTCTCCAACAACATGGGAGCCTACCACCATTCCCAGGAGACAATGGCAATGGTACTGGCCAAGTTTCAGGAGACCCAGTGGCTGCAGGAGGAACAGTATTTGGGGTTCAGGGAGGAACTCAAATCCATTAATTCCACCCTGGGCACCATTGTAGGGGTGCTGAAGGAACTCGTCAACACCAGGAGGGACACTGTAGCACAACAAGGGGCCCCTGACACTAGCCTGAACGATGAAATGCCCACCACCTCTGCCAGCGCTAGAGGACAGGAGGCACCGGCACAGGACCACGACACCAGCACCCCACCCCCTGCAGATGGAGAACCACCCCGCAAATGGTCCCTGAGATCCAGGACAAAGACAGAGAACAATGCCAAGACCCCGCCAAGAAATGAGACCACCCTGATTGTAACCCTTCTGTCCCACTTTGTCACCCTGTCCACACTCAAACTGCCCCAGCTCTACTTCCTACACCCCTTTGGACAATGCACCTGTGAGACTAATAGACTGGACTCTGCCATGGACATTCCTCCACCATCACCCCTGACCATTTTACAACCCCCTCCACTATTGAGCACTTAAATAAACACCCTTAAATCAAAAAACAATCTGGAGTCAGTCTGTGCTTTTGAAAATGTGTATTTGCAATAACAGTGGCAAAATGCTATATCAAATGTAATGTCAACATACCTATGTCACACAGCACTAGTCCATGCGTAAACAAAGCAGATGTCACACAGTGGGACCCACATCTGTGAAATCATAAGGTAAAGTGACAACTCAGTGACCATACACTGGTTGAAAATGACAGACAGATGAGAGGTAGTAGAATTAAATCAAATGTAGCAGGCTGTGTTGTCTTCTTACCTGTGTCTCAATGGAAGTATTGCAGGATCACTGTGTTCCTGTTGTCTATGTCCTCTTCTTCAGCTTCCTCTTCTTCACTGTCCACAGGCTCCACAGCTGCCACAACACCTCCATCTGGACCATCCTCCTGCAGAAAAGGCACATGTCGTCGCAAAGCCAAGTTGTGAAGCATACAGCAGGCCACAATGATCTGGCACACCTTCTTTGGTGAGTAGAATAGGAAACCACTTGTCATATGGAGGCACCGGAACCTGGCCTTCAGGAGGCCGAAGGTCCTCTCTATAACCCTCCTAGTTCGCCCATGGGCCTCATTGTAGCGTTCCTCTGCCCTTGTCCCGGGATTCCTCACTGGGGTCAGTAGCCATGACAGGTTGGGGTAGCCAGAGTCACCTGCAAATGTCAAGGGACAACTGTTAGACACACTAACCCTTAAGGACAACCCCAGACCCAGACACCTAGTCACACTGTATAGGGTCCATGTCCTCACCTAATAGCCACACACAGTGCCTCTGGAGTTGCCCTATCACATAAGGGATGCTGCTATTTCTCAAAATGTAAGCGTCATGCACTGAGCCAGGGAATTTGGCGTTCACATGGGAGATGTACTGGTCTGCCAAACACACCAGCTGCACATTCATCGAATGTTAACTCTTCCGGTTTCTGTACACCTGTTCACTCCTGCGGGGGGACCAAGGCCACATGTGTCCCATCAATGGCACCTATGATGTTGGGGATATGTCCCAGGGCATAGAAATCACCTTTCACTGTAGGCAAATCCTCCACCTGAGGGAAAACGATGTAGCTCCGCATGTGTTTCAGCAGGGCAGACAACACTCTGGACAACATGTTGGAAAACATAGGCTGGGACATCCCTGATGCAATGGCCACTGTAGTTTGAAATGACCCACTTGCTAGGAAATGGAGTACTGACAGCACCTGCACTTGAGGGGGGATTCCTGTGGGATGGCGGATAGCTGACATCAGGTCTGGCTCCAACTGGGCACACAGTTCCTGGATTGTGGCATGATCAAGTCTGTAGGTGATGATCACATGTTGCTCCTCCATTGTCGACAGGTCCACCAGCGGTCTGTACACCGGAGGATGCCGCCATCTCCTCACATGCCCCAGCGGACGGTGCCTATGGAGGAGAACAGCGAGCAGAGAGCCAACCAACTCTGAGGTACGTAAACACATCATACTCAGAAATATTAGCAAATCGACATATGCCTGTATGAGTGTTTAGATATGTGTGACGCAGTCCAAAATAATGCCATGTGGGCCCATGAAATGGCGGCTGCCTGACCTGTAAAGTGGGACAATGGGATATGAGGTAACTGCGCTGGCGTTGTACACTGTCGCGGTAGGCGGTCGAAGACCGCGGCGCAATCCTGCATTGGTTAACATTAGACTCTATGGGTCCCTTGAGCCAATGACGATGTACGCCGGCGGTGACGGTACGCACCGCCGCAGACGTGACCAACATTTTCTCTCTGTTCAATCACTTGATACCTGATCTTCATCAGGAGAGGACCTACACTGCAAGTGCTGTTGTGACCTCAGTCTGGAAGAGACAGTGGCTCGTGTGTCTGGGGAAGGGGCCCCTGCCTTCAGCACGGAGGAGTTGGAGAAACTTGTGGATGGGGTCCTCCCCGAGTACACGCTACTCTACGGTCCTCCAGACAAACAGGTAAGTACACTGTGAGCATGCTGTATGGGCAATGCCTGTGTGGAGTGGTGTAGATGAAAGATAGGGGGTTGAGAATGAGGCGTGCATGAAACTACGGTGAGTGCATGTGTGTCATGGCAAGGGTAGGGATGCGGGCCAATAACTGCGATGGTGCGGACGGTAATAACTTATCTTTTTCCCCTGTACTAGTCCTGTAGGTCAGCGTCCACCAGAAGAAGGACATTTGGCGTGCCATCGCCAAGGAAGTCCGGACCTTGGGGGTCTACCACAGACGGAGCACCCACTACCGGAAAAGATGGTAGGACATTCGCTGCTGGAGCAAGAAGACGGCGGAGGCCCACCTGGGGATGGCCTCCAAACGTGGGAAGGGTGCCCGTCACACCATGACCCCCCTGATGTTAAGGATCCAGGCGGTGGCGTATCCGAAGTTGGATGGGCACTTGAGGGCATCACAGCAGCCACAAGGGGGTGAGTAAACTCTCATTCTGCTGATTCAGAGCGCATTGGAGGTGTCTAGGTGGGGGAGGTGGGCTGTGGGTTCCCCTAGGCCAGGGCGAGTTTAGTAGGCAAGGACCCTTCTTAAGGCAGGCCCTGTGGCACCCCTCCCCTCCTGTGCACAGTGCCAACTACACCTAGTCAGGCTTCTGTGACATCCATGTGTGCAGCAATCGGGCATAGCCATGTAACCCATGTCCCTGGGATTGAATAGGGAACTCGGCGTAGTGCAGGGGGCTTCTGTGTCTGTAGTGTCCGCCAACGGTAGCGGTATTGCATGCATTCAACATGTTTTTCTTCTGTCTCCCCCCCCTTTTTGTGGTCTTCCTGTTCTTGTGTGGATTAGCATCATCAAGCGGAGGAGCAGTGGCACCGGAGCAGGAGGGAGATGCATCCCACATGGCACTGGAGGGCGACATTGCGGAGTCTGAATTTACCAGTGCGACGGAGGGTGAGGGGAGCTCCACGGCGGGGACAGGAGCTGACACCAGCGATACGGACTCCTCCTCTGATGGGAGCTCCCTTGCGGTGGTGGGCCATCTGTGCCCCCGCACCTACAGGTACAGCCGCCACCCCCCTACCAGCACCACCCTCCCAGCAGTCACTCAGCGTTTGCCCCGTGCCCACTCACCCAGGAGGGTGGGCATCTCCTTTGCCCCAGGCACCTCAGCCCCTGCCCCTGTCACCCCTGCTGCCCTCAGTGAGGAGGCCATTGACCTCCTCAGGTCCCTCACTGTTGGGCAGTCTACCATTTTGAATGCCATCCAGGGTGTAGAGAGGCAGTTGCAACAAACCATTGCATTCCTGGAGGGCATTCACTCTGGTCAGGCAGCCCATCAGCAAGCTTTTCAGACTCTGGTGTCAGCACTGATGGCAGCCATTGTCCCTGTCTCTAGCCTCCCCCCTCCAACTTTCTCCACCCAGACCCAAACCCCTGTACCTCAGCCTATCCCAAGCACACCATCAGACCAGCATGCACACACGTCAACACACAAGGGAAGCTCTGGCAAACATAAGCACCACACACCCCACAGGCACTCACGCAAGCATCACACACATGCAGACACACCAACCTCCACTGCCTCCACTGTGTCCCCCTCCTCCTTGTCTCCCTTCTCCCTCCCTGTCTCGTCTCCACTCACACCTGCATGCACTGCATCATCAGCCACTACCTCCATCACCAGCACACCCACCACCACACCCCGCTCACGTGCAGTCAACACCCCCGGCTACTATTCAAACGTCCCCTGTGTCCTCTCCCAGTGTGTCTGTGAGGCCATCTCCCAAGGTACGCAAACGCAGCCACACACCCACCCAACAGCCATCCACCTCACGACAGCCTCCAGCCCATTCACCTTCACCCAAAGTCACCAAACGTACACCTCCTACAAGCACTACCTCTTCCTCCACTCTCAAACCCCCTCCATCTACCCATCCCAGTGTTCCTAAGAAACTTTTCCTGTCTAACCTTGACCTCTTTCCCTCACCTCCCCTACCCCTTCAGTCTCCTAGGGCCCGACTCTCCAGGTCCCAACCTAGCACCTCAGCCACAACATCTGGGGGACCAGTGGTGCCAGTAGTAACCGGCTTCTGGAGTGCTCCAGGCAGCAGGGCAGTCAGTGTGGCAAGGAGCCAGAGCACGGACAGTCCCCCACCTGTAAAGCATAAAAAGTTGGCCAGTGCCCGGCGGGAGAGGGAAAAGAAATCAGCCACCAAAGCCGCTCCCAGGGGTACAGTTGGGGGTGTGGAGACAGCTGTGCCACCATTCAAGGTGGGGAAGGGTCACAGTAAAACCAGCAAGTCTGGGAAGATCTGCATGGCGGACAAGACCGCCACCAGCCCCGCTGCCCAGGACACCGCCGCCAGCAGCATCGCTGCCCAGGACACCGCTGCCAGCAGCACCGAAGCCCAAGACACCGCCGCCACCAGCCCGCTGCCCAGGACTCCGCCGCAAGCATCACCGCTGCCCAGGACACCGCCGCCACCAGCACCGCTGCCTAGGACACCGCCGCCAGCAGCACCGCTGCCCAGGACACCGCTGCCACCAGCCCCGCTGCCCAAGGCACCGCCTCCAGCAGCACCGCAGGCCAGTGAGCGCCAATGATTCCGACTCTACTGAGGCAACAACAAGCAGGATGAAGCCCCCTCCAGAATCAGTGGAGTATCACATCCACTACCTCAGTCCTTGGCAGGATGATGCACTCTGGGCACAAAGCCCCCTCCAGGACCAGTGGAGTATCACATCCACTACCTCAGTCCTTGGCAGGATGAAGCACTCTGGGCACAAAGCCTCCTCCAGAACCAGTGGAGAAAGGCATCCACTACCTCAGTCCTTGGCAGGATGAAGCACTCTGGGCACAAAGCCCCCTCCAGAAACCAGTGGAGAATGTTATCCACTTGAGAGACTGTGGCTTTGCACTCCGCAGGATATAGCAGTGGGCAAACCACCCACTGTAGAGACTTGAGAGACTGTGAATTTGCACTCCCCAGGATATAGCAGTGGCAAACCACGCACGGTAGAGACTTGAGAGACTGTGGCTTTGCACTCCCCAAGATATAGCAGTGGGCAAACCACCCACTGGAGAGACTTGAGAGACAGTGGCTTTGCACTCCCCAGGATATAGCAGTGGGTAACCCACCCACTGTAGAGACTTGAGAGACTGTGCCTTTGACCTCCCCAGGATATAGCAGCGGGCAACCCACCCACTGTAGAGACTTGTGAGACTGTGGCTTTGCACTCCCCAGGATATAGCAGTGGGCAACCCACCCACTGTAGAGACTTGAGAGACTGTGGCTTTGCACTCCCCAGGATTGAACAGTGGACATGGAGCCCCCTTGTGGATCTGGCGTCGTGCACTCATCCGGCTGAGGTGCCCCCCCTTTCCTTCCCCCTGAGCTGCCTGTTTTATTTCTATCTGATGCCCCAGCAGTGTTCTCTCTGTCTTGTTCAGGTATTGAGTGTGGGCCTCGCCCATGCCTTTTGGGCCCAGTGGTCCACGGACTATGATAGTGGAATACCTTGGACTTGTATTCTTGGTGTATCTATTTGTTTATAGTGTGAATATCTTAATATATGTATATATTTTTTATTACTGTCTTCGTATATATTACAATCATTTGACTCATTTCCTTTTGTCCTTGCATTCTTCCGGGGGAGGTTGGGGGGTGTAACTGTGATGTATCATGATGTATTAGTGTGTGTGTTGTCGTGGGTGGGGGTGGGGTTGTTGCGTGTTGCGTGTCACAGTTTTTTCCCTCCCTCCTCCCCTGTGTCGTAGGTGCAGTACTGACCGTGGTCTTTGCCGCCGAGCAGGAAGATAAGGGCTGGAAGGATCTGAAGTTCGGGTTCCATGGCGTCCTGGTTCCTCGTGGGATGTGTAGAGGTGAGCGGTTTCCCTTCCAAGTCCTGTTTCCGCCGTGTTTTTGTTTGCAGTGTATCCGCCCCGGAAAAGGTGGCGGATTGGTGGCTTGTAATAATGTGGGCGGTACATTGTCTTCTGCCTGTCTGTTGGCTGTTACTGCTGCAGTGTTTTTTGTACTGCCGTGGCGATCGGAGTGTTAAAGTGGCTGTCTATGTTGGCGGTTTCCACCACGGTCGTAATTCCATTTTTTTTTCCGCCTGCCTGTTGCCGGTTTTACCGCCGCTTTAACATCAACCGCCAGGGTTGTAATGACCACCACAATCTCAGAAATAGAGAAACTTTAAAGGCTTCTGACAGATATCCTGATTCAGGTCCCTCTCTTTCCTTTCAGGACACACAGGACTGATGGAGTGAGGGGGTTGGCTGGTCAGAGCAACGTTCTAACCATGTGAAAACAGAAGAAAGACTTACAGTGGACTTCAGATAACAAGTAGTACAAACCCCCACAACAAAAGCCACAAATTAAAAAGAAAAAGGTAGAAGCAATTTCAATGCCTGCAAACATGAGAACATTGATGAAGAACAAGACGTGGGCAGTGACTCCAAATGGACAGCACAGCAGAAGTCACAATATGTCACCAGATTCTGAATAATCATCTGAGTGTGACAGTGACTAACGACTTCCTTGCAGTCGAAACTGTGGATGGGCACGGTGTTCCTCCTGATAGGGTTTATGATTTAAATATCTATATTGAAGGAGACTTGGAGCACCATTAGTGTAATTTTTTGGGAATAACTCAATGTGATATCCTATTGGCAGAAAGAGACTGACCACCTGAACATATCCGTAAGCTACCACATGCGGAAGAAGTAATTTTGCCTTCTTTCTCAGATCTTGTTCCGGAAGCGGTAAAAGGAACCTATGCTTTTGACTGGGCCTTGGCGTAGGCACCCGTGCTATACTGCAACAACGTGGAGTGGGCTAAGGATTCCCCCTACCATGTAATACCTATGAGGTCTACACCCTAGCCTTAGCCCCAATATCCTGTTAAGCATGAGGCTAAAGCTTCAGTAAGGGAGATCCTCCCTCAGCTCGACTACCAGGGAGTAATAGAGCCCTCTGTCTCTGCAATGAATAACCTGTTATTCCCCATTACAAAAACCAGACCAGAATAGTCTAAGATTACAGACACTTAAACAATTACACATGCAAATATGCAATACAAAATGCACACAGCACCGCACTAATTAACAACATAGGCCCAGATTGATATAATATGACACATAACTCTGCTAGCGCAGTTGTGCATCAAAGATTTTAACACAAGCTAACATCATTCCCTAGTGCAATCAGTGTGCCATATTTAATAAATGATGCATGATAGCACTAAGGAATGGTTAGTGCCAAAACAATTACGATAACTTTTGAGACATGCCGTAAGAAAAAAATACGCAAATGCTGCAACAGTGGCACTAGACCATTTTGCTGCATGTTTTTTGGCACGAAACAGGTTAGTGCCATATTTAACCGCATTAATGTAAAAAAAAATGCACACGCAAGAAAGAAAACATTTGAGAAGACAAGATGGAGAACGTAGGCCAGGAGAGACCCCAGGGAGATCCCAATCAGCCAAGTACTAGCCAGGAGAGTCCAGCAAAGTCCCAGAAGAAGGAGAAAGGAAGCGTAAGTATTGCTTTAGTGAGGAAGAGCATGAACTTTTGGTCAGAGAGGTGACGGAACGCCAACACCAGCTCTTTATCACCTCCAAATTACCAATAGGTAGGAGAGAGGCTATATGGTAGGCAATAATAGACAAAGTCAACAGAGTGGCAGAGGTGAGGAGGACTGTCACTAATTGCAAGAACTGCTGGCATTATTCCAAGTGCAGAACAAAGGAGAAACTGTCCAGAAACAGAAAGGCATTGAAATGCCACCTTGCCATAATTTCTCGTACATGTGCACCTCCATGCATATAAACAATCTATTCCCTCAAAGCAGGCACCCCTTTATTATGGTGCAACAATGCCTGCATTGGTGCAGGGAGAACAAATAGGCACAGGCGCAGGGGGAATTGCAGGTTTTGCCATATTCCAGTAAACATGACACATCCCTGTGTTTCAAAACTGGCGCATCGCCATGCACTCTATATTGCTGCTGCACTAAGCTGTGCTACTTGAAAAAAAATCAAGCCCTAACTGTGAAACCTGTGGAACGCAAACCGCACAGGATGGACCAACAACAACTCCACACACCTCCTTGCACCATTTGGGAATAGGCACAAAAGTGAACTCATGCAACACATGGGGCATGTCTGTGACCATCATTTGTGAAGCTGTACAAGTAGCTGTGATCTCACAATGTAACAAGGTTGAGTGTGTTGTGTGAATGGTTGGTGTACTGCTTAATGGGACATTCAACATACGTAAGAACAGGCACAAGTGGCATCAAAGTTGCACTACCAGCACAATGTCACTAGCCCATAATGCAACTGTACCACCATACAAATAGTCGCCCATGTGGATCCAAACTGCACATTCCCCTTATGCCACATCAACAAAGTCTCAAAATGCATGCATTGATCCACATTCTACATCCTTAGCCCAACATATGCATGTGGCAGATGTTGCTGCAGTGTTGAGAAATCAACAGTTCCTTCTTGTTGCAGTGATGCCTTATGTGTTCTCACAAATGGCAGCTGCTGGGACCTTTGACTCCACATCTCTATCCTCTGATGTGTGTGTGCCCCCTTAACCTCAACAACAGCACCACCCATGGTACAGGAGGCACCACACACATCAGGAGATGAAGATGTGGAAGGAACAATATTCACAAGGAAAACCACTGAGTAGCACCAGTCTTTGCAACATGGACAGTATGTTTTAGTTCTGGGCTTAATAATATGCCAGTGTTGTGACAGATGGCAATGTGCCCTCCTCAATCAACCACATTGAATTGTCTGCTATGTACTGTCATTGTCTGCAATCATACCTATTGGCAATTTTTTGTACCTCCTCACTAATGCACACTTCCCCTAACCATTAATCATGACATGTCCCTCACTCCTGGACTCTGATTGTACAACAAATGTCTCAGGATCTCTCCTGGGGTCTGTGAACTGGATGTTGTTGAATTGGAAAATACACATGCACCAGTAAATAAATCACCTTGTTGACATGTAACATTTCAACGTTTACTATGATCCATCAACTCAGCTAAATGTATGCATTGTGTGAAGCCATTTCATTGAGAACAGAACCTAATTACATGTTTACATTACTGCCAGACAAAAAGGCACACACTAGGATCCTAACATGAAAATGGCAAATTATGGTGTTGTGGGCTACACCTAACTTACATAGCCTTAAATAAATGTATTGTACAGATATCCGTGGAAACTGACATATGGCATGTATGGGTCAGAACCAAGTGTATGGTAATTTACCCAGATGAGAGTACCAGTACAACTAATATGTGTGGTTCAGAAGAGGCAAATTTCATCAGTGACGGGCAGCTGTCAGTGTGGCAGTCCCTAAAATGGCTGATGTCATATGTAACACATTTCCACCAATACTTCTGACCCCAGCAATGACTGTCCAAGATTTCTTATACATTCACAATGTGAATGGCTGGAACTGAGGCAGACAAATGTTCTGAGTAGCTGATGTCATTTAGCAGACAATCTGGCAGCTCCTTGGTCAGAGGGGATGCACATGGTAATCCATGGAAATAAAGACAGAAATCATACCATGAGCCATTCCTCCTACTTGGCCAGTGAACACATGAGAACACCCAGACACTCAATCAATATGGAGAGATAATTGTCTAATACTAACATAATTCATTAAAACATATTAATAACATCATATCAAAACCTAATCTATACACTACCCTACACTAAACTAACCTAAAACTAACTTATCTTAACCCACACCTACACCTATCTATCCTATTCTAAACGTATCTTAAACATGTAATCCTACACTCTAAGCATTGTCCCCCCACACCCTCTTAAAAGACAAAACACGAGGACAACATAAACTAAGGCTACACATTAACCTAACCTATTTCCTATACATAGAAACTCCAACATAACCCCCACCCAACCCCCCCAAAAAATGTACTAAAAGCCACCCTTCAACTGTACTTGCACTAAAATTTCCTTAAACTACACTATTTTACTGACCTAACACTACCCACATAAAACCCACTAAAAAAGTTAACATTGGTAAAAAGGAGAGGGAAGGAACAGAGAGGCTGTGGCATAAATAGTTTACTTCTTCAGTTTCTTCTTACAGTAATTAAGTAATGTGTAATTCCTGGCATTGTCTCTTTCCATCTTATCCAATCTTGCCATCATAGCTGCCATGCCCTGTCTCATGTCGGCTCGAAGGTTGAGGTTCTGGCTGGAGCTGGTGGCTATTGGGGTGCCTGGCTGTGGATTGGTGAAGTAGATGTGGAGGGGGTAGGTCGAGCAGAGGCCGCCCCTGACCCCAGATTTCTTCCCCAATGTGGCCTGCACAACTGTGGGCTGTAGCACAGGTCTCCCGTGATTTCCCCAGTCGATTTCTTCCTCCTATATTTCTTCTCCATCCTTTCGTACCTGGCCTGTACCACCATTATGTGCCTGTACATGTCAGCCCTCTTCTCAAAAGCATGTTTCTTGGCTGGGGTCATATTGGCAGCTGAAACATGAGCAGAACATGGCATTAAATACAGCATTGGGTGGAGGTAGAACAGAAATGCAATGCACACAGCATCCTCAGATGACACATGCTGTGAACCACACATTCCACAGCACTGACAAACTCCAAATCTATAATAACATCCTACCAGTCACCTATGGTATTATGTACATTTCTCTGGGGTAACGGCTATCCATTGTTGACCATTAGGTCCAAGAGGTAAGTGGACTACTGCATCCTTCCTCAACATTTGTGTCATCATACTAGTGAGGATCAAGTAGCCCTACAAGTCCAGAATCCCTGTGCCATTGTCAATATGTGGCGCAATATATGCAATCCACCACTTTGACGTCCCTGGTGCTACATCATGCCTTGGCCAGGCGTTATGGATGCAAGGTGTGGGTCATCTGATAGGGGGACAGGAAATTTCCCACTGGCAATTCTAAGGTTTGGCAAAGCATCGTTCATGTGTCCTTGGGCTAACACCTGCTCATAGCATGAGTTACAAGTGGGCACACCATTGTTGACAATGGGCACACATGGACAGTTCAGGCTTAGTGCCCATATAGTTTGGCCTAAGTATGATCAGTTAATCTATGCTGTCTACAGATGTGGTATTACCCTACCCTGTTCTATGTTGTGCAATTGGGTAATACAGCACACACACGGTTGCTGTATGGGTGCCCTAACGGTCACAGTAGGATTGGCACTACACTGAGTGCAGCTACAGTATTCCTATTTATTGAACAAAATGTGCACATGTATGTCGGACATCTCCTGAGTACCAGGTACACACTCAGCATTTGCATTCTATACACATGTGATGTGACTAAGATTATTCACAAATATCATGATGGGTAGACCATGTTGGTAATTCTGCACACATCTAGCTTGCTACATTCTGTGGGCAGCTGTTTTGTTGCATTACATCTACATGTCCATATGGGGAAGCATGACACAGTATTCTGCATCAGAGGGGCAGGCAATGGTTATTGCAGTGGTCGTCCCATTGTAACACTCATTGCTTTTGACTCTTCCCCAGATGTTGAAGGTATCTTACTCATTATCAAAAGACTAACAACCGCAAGGGATGGTGTGAGCATAGTAAAGTGTTGAGGAATGCATTGATACATCCTTGTTTCTAATATGTGTGTGCCATTTCAAGGCACACACACTAAAGCTAAAATGCGATGGCAGTTTCCTTATGTTCACGTAGTTGTCCCTTTCTGCACATTATCTGAATAACATTGCGGATGTCTTGCCAATACTGAGTGGGCACCCATTGTCACCATAGTACACCATTTATGTCCAGGAAGGGATATTAACATGCTCACATGCTCATATACACTCCTCTTAACACAGACACACTTGCACTGTGGTCCGAGTATGCCTGCGCTGGTGCAGGCTTTTGAGTGATGTGCTAGTGTTGCCGCAGATCTAGGCCTGCCCATACTGTTTGTAAAATGGGGCAGGCCTGTGGTACAAATTCAGCACGTGTGTCAGATAACAGAAACATTCAGGGGTATATGTGATACACAATGTACACAAAGAAGAATGTGCAAGTAGTCTGGGCCCGGTGCCTAGCTAAGCTCCCTTAAAAGCCATTGGCCAAAGACATAAAGGTTCAGATTCAAGGAAAGTGGTGCTGCATCTAGTACCTCGCAACTGTCCTTACACTGCTTAGCGCCCCCTTTCCCCCACCATATGTGCGCAGTATGAAATATATGGCACACCATGCCACAGGGTAGGGGCAATTGCGTCATTTCATATAGATGCAAATGATGTACTCAGCAGGAGTGGCAACAAAAATGTTGCACTACTCCTGCAGAGTACATAGAGGCCCATCATATATAAAGGCATGCCATCTTTTAATCCCTGCTCTGAGCAGGCATTCACAGTGCAGGAAAATGGTGCTAGGATATATAAAATTATTCCCTGCCCCATTTATTTTGCCCCCCTTACAGGGGTAGGTGGCCTCCCATAAATGATGCCTGGCGCAGTCATCATGTCGTGCAAAGCTTAACAAAGTGGTGTTATACATGCATTGCACCACTTTGTTAATATGGCATGCCGAAAATTGCACTTCTGCCCTGCCTTAGTGTCATTTATGAATTTAACAATGACAGCAATAATGTGGTGATAGGGGCTCTTAAATCTGGCCCAAGGCAACTTAACCTGACCCTTGACAAAACATGCTGCACTCAACCTTATGTCCACCTCTCATGCACATGCAAATAAGGATGTTGCAATGCAAATGGGGTACTTACCAACTGGTCCACCAATCTGAATCGCCAAGTGACCCAGTAGATCTTGCTCCCATGCTATGAGGTCAGCCCAATGGCGTTTCAACTAGTGGTTGGTGTGCAGTACCACAACATTCTGTGTAGGTGGTGGAGCACCTAGCCCCCTGCAGCTTTCGGGCCTCTGTGGGGTAGCCCTGTATTACACGGCCTTCCAAAACTAGCACCATCAGAAGGTAATGCTTCACCAGTCAAATGAACCCTTCCAGTTCATCTGCTACCATCTTGGTTGCCCTCTCTCTCCCAGACATTATGCAGTATGAGCAAACTGTAAGTGTCTAAAAAAAAAAAACTTAATTAACTACCCCAAAATACCCCAACAAACTATGCTACCCTTAGACAAACACCCAACAATTCAGTGACAAATACAAGAAAAAACACTACAAGAAACTGTGAAAAATATAAAAAAGAACACAACAGCAGCAGGACACAGCACAAAACTCTCTAACAGCACCAGCCCTCCACCAGCACCAGCTCCACACACCCTCACACAGTCACAAACAAAAAGACTGTGAAGTGAAAGTGAAAGTGAATGCACTGTACCATGTATGCAGCCAGGAAGTCCTGTTCCATCACTTCCTGGGCCTGTGCGTCACGTTTTCTGACATGCTTCATTTTTTTTGACGCATGACCGTCATGTGTCAATTTTTTCCCATTGAGGCTGACAAGATCTCAAGACTTGCAATTGACGCAAAGGGGCCAGGCGTAATTTTTTGCTTACCAAAGTTAGAAGTATTGATGTTTGCGTCTCAAAATGTAATGCATGACAGTCATGCATGGTATTCCTTCCCATGAAACCTGACAAGGCCTGCGGACTTGTGATTGATGCGCAGGGCCAGGCGTCATATTTTTGGTATAGCAGAGTATGGAATATTGCTGTTTGTCTCAAAACAATTTATGCATAGCGGGAATGCGTGGATTTTGTTTGAAACCCTGATAGTGGACCCAGATTCACATACCATGTCACAGGGGCTATGCATGTATGTAGTAAGTATGGTATGGCTATCAGTGTGAGCATGTTCGTTTATATCTTAACTGTAACATTGGTATGTGTTACCATTATGTTTGTATGTGTGTGTGATGCATGTGATGACTGATACCGTTGGCATATGTGCATGTGTTGCTAGACTTTGTACCCATACATGTTACCACATGTGTACTAGGAGAGTACATATGTGATCTAACACGTACTTGTGGGTCTACCACATTGCAATGTCTGATTTCCTAATGTACATTTAACAACAACACAGTAGATATGATGGTCTATGTCCAATACATGGTAATGCATGTGATACCAATGAAAAACCATACTTAGAAGATGCAGTGAACAATGGCTGACTGATTTCACATTACACTTGGCAATGTGGGTGCATGTGTGTCCACAATGAGGTGTGTTGTTAGGTTCAGGCTTCATGATGCTCTGCTACAAGTATGACATATTGTTCCCCATGCATCTATGATGCAGGAGATGGTGTATTCACATGTGTCAATGAAGGTTGGTATGTGCTGTGTGTGTGTTGAGACCTGTGTAGTGTCATATGTGTAAAATTTACCACAGCGGTGTGTTCATGGAATAGGAAACCTCGCATATCTATCTTCTTGCATGGACACATGTTGGACTTTGTTAAATGGCTCTGTAGTCGTATCAGCCCCACCTATGTTTCCGTATGTTGGAACACATCTGATGGTCATTTAAGTCTGTCAGTGACCATGTGATACAAATGCATTTTCATTAGTGGAAAGTTTACTTTTGTGCAGACTCCAACACACAATATGAGGCCTGTGCCATTTAAGTGGTACATGTTTGCAAAGATATCAGACATCCACGAACTAGGTGCTTACAGAAGGCCACAACACGTTTGTTATGACTGTCACATACAATGACATACAACTGTGTAGTAATGTTGCAGTTAGGCAATGATAGCAGCCTAGTGTTCCCTTGTACTGTGTGGCTTTTTAAGTCCACACAGACCCATGGTTGCATGTTTTGGCACAGGTTTCTGGTGCTACACTCTGCTCAGTCCACTGTGCACATGCATCAGGCCCCTGACTGTGGCTAGAGTCAATGTAGCCCCCACATTGGGGCTAGGGGGTGTTGGGCATGGATCTATCCTCCTCGTGATGGCTCTTCAGGAGAGCAATGCACAGTCTCCTGCAGACTGGCACATGCCCTTTTGTGATCAAATGGCCTGGGATTTTTATTTTCCTTTGGGGTACTTGATGTCAAGCTTGCCCTATCATGTACAGAGGACCGCTACTTGTACGTGTAGGACATGTCTTCTCATTTGGCATGGTCTGAGAGACATGGTAATGCATTCTTAGTAATTTCCATTTGCAGCTTGGTTAGGGCCTGTATTTCTAGTGTAACCTGCAATTTTTGTACGACCCAGGGGACAGATGAAGTCATCTGTCACTGCTCTCTGTCAGAATAGGATGCAATGGGCAACTACAACATTGCTGTAGCAAGCATGAGTGGGTTATATACTGGCCTAGTCATCCTCTCAGAACTTATGTTGGGTGATCACATGGTGACATTGTTGTGTTGCACAGCCAGTATTGGCCTATGTGGATATCTTCTACATCATTTACGGCATATCTTGTTTAGAATAGATTAGATCCCACATTGCTGGCATTCTTTAGGCTGCTTACACTTTGTACACATCTTCTACTGCAACATTGTCCAGTCATACATGGACAGGATGCAATGTATGACTTGTGTAATTTGAAGATGTACTAATCTTCTACCACTGGCTTTATGATAGTTTCCCTCCCATTTCCAGGCTTTACGCGATTACATGACTTCCACACACACATGACAGTACACCTGCCACAGCACTTGTGTAATCTCCAAGTGACCTTCCCATGTTGTATCTTCAAATATCTGTGGGATTCTCTCATCTGTCCTTCCACATCCTTTGGTGTACATGGGTATGCACTAAATTGTGCATTTCACAACCTATGTCACTGTCACCATGAATGTATCCTGGTAGTGTGTGAAATCATCTCAGCTCTGTATTATTTATTTTCCACATGCAACATATATGTCTCTCTCTCCAACCATACATTTTAGGATGGGTCTGTGACATGTTCGGCATTGTAGACATATTTGCACATTCCACACCTGAGTGGCATGTTGGAGACCTAAATATTTTAGGGAATTTTGTCACTGTTGGTAACTTTCTCTTGGTCAGGCATGTGAGTGTCAATGAGAAGTGTGTTTTCATATGTGGTGTGTGATGGTATCATACACATTATACTAGGTAACCTTGCCGACACATGTCAACCATTGTAGCAAATTTCAAACCCTTTCCTACCTTGGCCATACACCCGTACATCAGTCTTCACATGTATAGTGATTAGCTGCAGGCATATGTCAAGACAGCAGATTTGCGTGACAAGTGTTTCAGAATGTACATAGGGAGTGGGACATACTGCCTACATTCCACCCAGACATTCATTCAGTGGTGCATTCTCCCATTTTATTTTTAAATCCTGGCTATGGGCAATAAATATGGAGAGTGGATCAGTACCCATTGCTGCTTCACTTGTCTAGTAACCCTTAGCGCACTCCACCGCCAACGTGTGTTCTATATTTGAGGTATAGCACAACATGTGGCAGGGTTGGGTCCAATGGCGGTGCTGGAACGTAACACCATTGATATACAGTGCAGGCTCAGGCTCAAACTTTGGTTTCTAACCCTCAACAGTCAATGAAGGTCATTTTATACCACTGGTCTCCCCACTTGTCACATGTGCTAAGTGCTAATATAGCAGCTATCTGCCTGAGATGTGACACAGTTGAGTTCCTATTTTTCTAAACATCATTTGGAAACAGCCCCTACCGTATGTACGCCCGCCCGGCGTGGGGATGATGTGGGGAAAGGAGTAGTAATTTGCACAATGCCCACTTAACGTCACATATTTTTTGTAGTGCGTGGATCTAGGCATTTGAGAGCCACATGACCATGAGTTATGTGTCATTGATGTGTGGCATGGAGGGGCTAGACCCTCTTACATCACAACCTATGTTCTAACTATCTTTGTAACTGTTGTGTTTCTTTCCAGCTCTCTGAGATAAAAGCAACATTCTAGTGGTATATGTAGTTGATAGTGAGTAGACCATGGACATTCTGGTGCAAATTGATTTATTGGTGATATTTGCAAAGTGATATTACAGTGTCCAGGTGTAGAAGTTCTGGATAATTTGTTGTTTTCTGTGAACTCCAGCAGCAGTGTTTTGTAGTTCCCCCTCCAACTGTGCTGCACCATTGTCATCCTCCTCCTCAGTGGGGACATCTACCAGTTCATTCCAGGGAGCATTGGTCTGTACAGATGTTTTATGCAAGATAGCATATACAAGTATCATTGTGCATACCAGGGGTGGTGCATACAACAGGCTTCCTCCTGTTTGGGCCAGAAACCTGACCCTTGACTTCAGGAGCCAAAATGTCCTCTTCACCACATTTCATGTCCTTATTTGCTCTCCATTGTAATCACGCTCTTCCACCATTGTCGGGTTGACACACCTTTTGACATAAATAAACGCCAGGAACTTCATCAATTTTGTGATAATAATTCTCCCACAGTGCTGCCACTTTACGAATAAGGGGTTTGCCAACAACTTCTACAAGCCCGATTCCTAAAGTTAGGGATCTGGTTCATGAGAAGATTGCTGTGAAGAAGGAATTCAGCCCATCTTGCAGAACATTGGTTCCAGTCCTGGGGATTCAAGGCACTGGAACTGTCATTTATCAACATAAAGTTGCACCATGTGGCCGATCTTGAACAGTAGCCCCAGAGGACCCTTGGGTACTCCCCGGTCCCCTCTCACTACCCAACAGGGCATACCTCTTCAAAAAGAACAACAACAGTTCTGAGTATGCCTGCAAGTCCAACGATGCTACAAATGCCTCCTCGAGCATGGGGAGGGCGGAGAATGAACTTCTGCTGATTCCTGTTACCACTTCACTGACAAGAACTGTCTAAGATATGGCTGTTTTCTACTCCAATGCAAAGTAAACTGACAACACCGTGTACCAGTAACCTCCATGCGAAGTGGAGCCATCCACCAGTAATGCACCTGCTCCTATGTTTGTAGAGACTGCTTCTGGTTACTTCACCGATCTTGATGACTTTTCTACAGCTTCATCTACATCTGCAACTGAAACTGTTTCAAAGACTCATGAGCTGTACATATGGCTTAAAAATAATTATTTGGTTTATCCATGGTATCACCTGTGGATATTTCTGATATTTCTTGCGTTTCGATTATGGATTGGTTTTGTGACTGTTTTGTTTCTCTTGATAAATGGTCATTATCTTCCTGAAAGCTCTTCTGTTGAACCAGTGGATGAAGTTTTTACACCATATGTTTCCTAACATAAGGTCCAAGAGACTTGTCCCTTGTGAACATTACTGCAGTACCAATTACTTTCTGCTCTGAGCAACTAGACATATTTAATTACACACGGTAGGAACACTGTTCACCTCCAACTGGGGAGAGACCCAAAGTATATGTAGACAAATTTGCATACTTTTCTGGGCATGCCACTACAAATGCAGAGTCATATTATTTCAAATTAGCACCTTCTAAAATGAGGGAACGTTTGCTGACCGACACCAATTTAATCTATTCATATTCCTGTGTTTCCCAGCTTGCTGTTTAAGGTTATGAATACTGGAAGAACACTATTGATGTGAAAAGTGTATGGGGAACACAGGATTGGCAAATTAAGGGTAGGGAAGCTTTGTTTAGAACATGGCTTATTCCTGGCCAAATTATATTTTAAAATGACAAGGTTCAACAAACATCCTACTTATGGTTAGCAAAATAAAGGAAATGAATGCACCCAGTATCCCCACACCAGCCACATTCACCAATTGACAATTATTCCTTAATGTCACAGAGGAAGAACTGAGTGCTTGAGTTCAGGATGGTACCTATAATTCCACACTTTCAAGTCCTGGCAGGTGGTTACTGTGACCTTTGGAAACAAATCGGTGCCAGGCATGTTTTGTTAATTCCTCAGGGGGTTTCAAGATTAGCAGCCAGACACTTGCTATGTCTCAGGTCAACAGTCTGGTATAGTTACCACATACGGTGTGGGTAAACTGTGCCAACAAAGGTTACCTCAGCAGCAGTTAAAGAACATATTAGTCTACTATCAGAGAAAATAGACTGGCAGGATTTCATGCTAGGTCCAACGGTTCCTGTATGTATTATACAATGAAATATGGAAGCTTTCTCAAATGGAAGCAGCAGCACGTTTAAGGCAGATAGACAAAGAGAATTTGGAAAAGGCTTTAGCTGTTGTCGATAATGATATGAACCCTCTGTCCAACAGAATAAAGACGCTTAATAATATTGTGTCATCTGCAATTGATATCATTCAGAATGACATGTCCCTTTTACAACATGGGCAAAGTCAGCTGCTTTCCGTCATTCAGTTGAGTTGGACATTGCAGACTCTGAAAAATGGCTGCGTCCCTTGGAAATACACCAACATTAGTGACTTGTTTCTGCTTTTAATTTGTCCAGGGAGCAAAAAATAATAGCTAAAAAGGAAGTGAGTTACACCATGCTTAAAATAGAAAAGTTGGAAAAGCTGCCTTTCACAGTAGCAGAAAGTCCATCAAGAGTATGGATAGCACATGGGGATTTAAATCTGCAAATGAGACTGAGGTTGATTCACAAGGCCACTTATGAGCCACCGTTTGTGAACTATTTGGCTCCCACAACGCCTGACACAATGGATGGTGCTGCCTACACGGGTGATCCTGCATTTACTGCATTTACTGCATCTGCGCGCTTGTGCTCCATGGATCTGCCTGCCAATCCTGTGATCAATCTAACATCTGATGATGTGAAGTCCTTCCTGGATGCACTCCCATTCATAGAGTGACGTAGAGTCCAACTACGACATGGCCACATGCACAACCCACGCATACCACAGGCCACATGCTAAACCCCATCTTCACCTCCAGCTACTTTGTCAGGGATAGCCACACCACGGAAATCACCAGCACCGATCAATCCATCATCCACTTCAACATCTCCACCTCACATACCTCTGCCTCCAGTCTACCCAACTTCCCCCACTTCAGCTGAAGCAAAGTCTCAAAGGAATCATGGATCAATGCCCTCAACAACCCCAACCCCATCTCTTCTAACAACCTAGACCAGAATGTCAGAAACTCCCATTGGCAACAATACCCAGAGAAGGTCAACCAAGCAGGCTAGCTGGTACAGTGGTACACTAAAGACCTCAGAACCACTAAACAACACTGTAAACAACTGGAAAGGTGATGGTGCACCAGCAAGAACATGCCTGATAATGTTGCCTTCAAGATAGCCCTCAACCTCAACCACAGACATTTGAGAGAATCAAAGAAAAATGCCTTAGCTTCACACATCAAATCTAGCTCTAATAACAGCTAAGAACTCCACAACATCATCAAATAATTCTCTAGTCCCTCAGCTGCAACAAACAACATTACACAGGAACTCTGTGACAACCTTGTCAAACTTTGTCCATAATGAGATGTACAAAAACTTTGAAACCCAGCCCAAGGACACATCAACTTCTTCAAGCAACACAATGAACCTGCTACCACAACAGACATCTGAGTAACCGACTGGAGCCAGCTTGCCCCAGATGACACTGTCTCCATCATGAACTCGGCCCATTCAGGGGCCCAAACTGATCCATGCTGTCACCACATCTTCAGCCTCGGTGAAGCCATAATCAGCCACATACTCACCAACTTGTTCAACACCTCTATTGTCACAGCCACCTTCCCTGAGGACTGGAGACATGCAGAAGTCAACACTTTACTAAAGAAACCTTTGACAAACCCCAGCAAACTCAAAAACTACTGACCAATTTCAATGCTCCTGTTCACAGCCAAAGTATTAGAAAAAGCCATCAACCAACAACTCTCCTCACAGCTGGAATCGATCCTCCTACTCAAATCCTCCCAATCCTGATTCTGCAGCAACCACAGTACTGAGGCAGCCTTCGTCATGGCTACCAATGACATCCAAGCCCTAATCGACCAAGGAGAGACTGTGGCACTGATCCACCTAGACCTTTCCCACCATACATTCATCACAAGGCTGCACAACATAGACATCCAAGGTGCAGCTCTCAGATGGATTACCTTGTTCCTCACCAGAAGAACGTAAAACGTCTGCCTTACCCCTTCATCTTCGAACCTAGGAAAATCATCTGTGGAGTACCCCAAAGATCCTTGCTCAGACCCACCATCTTCAACAGTTATATGATACCTCTGGCCAGCGTTGTTAAAACCTACGGACTCAACATCATATCCTACGCTGGCGACACACAACTCATTCTCTCCCTCTTTGAAGACACCGCCAATACCAAAAACAGCTTCCACAATTGCATGACGGATGTTTCCAGCTGGACGAAGGACAACTGCCTGAAGCTCAACACAGACAAGACAGAGGTGCTGATCTGCAGAATCAAAATAAATCTCCCCAGGGGATGCAACTCAGTGGCCTCTAAACTTGGACGTACTCCTAACCCCACTGACCATGCTAGGAACCTAGGCATCATTCTGAACAACAAGCTAAACATGACGACTCAGATCAACTTTATCTCTTCCACCTGCTTCTTCATCCTCTACATGCTTCATAAGATATTCAAATGACTACCCCAAAGCTCAAGATGCACCTTCAACCAGGCCCTCAACTCCAGCTGACTGGACTACGGCAATGCTCTCTATGTAGGGATCACATCTCACCTCCTCCTATGATTACAGACCATACAGAACACCACAGCCAGATTCATTCTGAGTCTCCTTAGATGAACCCTTATCACCCCCTACCTCAGGAAACTCCACTGGCTACTTGAACAGAAAGGATGCTAGTTCAGGCTTCTGACTCAAGTATGCAAGGCCTTAGCCAACTGCAGACCAGCCTCGTTGAACCACTGCCTGAACTTCCATCAGCCCACCAGGCACCTCTGATTCCCTTTCTCTAACCCGCACTCCCCTCATTGGATGTAGCAAATGCAGAGGATGTTCCTTCTCCTACCTAATAGCGAAGACTTGGAACAAGATACCTAGCTTCATGCCTCCCCATCTCTTCCAGAGATCCAAAAGTTCCAAAAGACCTGACTATTCAGCTAATCAACTGGGCACTTCCAGCACTTGGAGACCCTTGTGGGTGACAAGAAGCGCTATGCAAATCTAATGATTGATAGAGAGAGAGAGAACTCCTGCTTCTCTAACCTCTACCTCAAAAAACAGGGAGGTAACACAGTCCCTATGAAAACTCAATGATGAATACCCAGAAGTCATAGGTCCTCCTTTCCATGCTCCTAACACCATCCACATGGAAAAATGCACATCTGAACTCTCCTAGCAAGTACAGGGAAGATCCATATTAAATTAAAGGTTAAAAATAATACAAAAGTTAATCAAGAGAGATTAAGGATGGGATAATATTTGCCCCCCCATCCGACTTCAATACCACATCAGCCACCCAATGTCCCCAAACATCTGTCCCCAGGACACGTCGATCAACAGTGTGCCCAGCTGTACAGGGACCCGAGTTGACACCACACAGGCAAGATGATGTAGGTCCTGGTGTTAGTGGGAGTGGGCACAGAGTTCAGGGAACACAGGCACAGGGGGCCAAGGCCAGCGGGAGGTTAGCTGTGCACCAATGGGAGGCCCAACCCAGGGAACCGACTGCCCAGGAGGCACTCACACATGTCCTGGGAGCCTACTAGACATCCCAGGACAGGATGGGCCAGGTGAATACCATCTTGCAGGAGAACTAGCGGCTGCAGGGGGAACACCACCAGGAGGTCATACAGCAGTTGCAGGCCTTCAATGCCAACATGGCCTCCATTGCAGGGGTGCTGGGTGACATGGCCAACATAATGCATGAGTGCACAACACACCAGCGGGCCCCTTCCACTAGCCAGTGTACTCACCAACCTTCGACATTTGCTGCAGCTAGTGGACAGGAGGACCTCCCACAAGACTCACAGGAGACCAGCACCCCTCCCTCTGCAGCAGGAGAACCATCCCTCAAATGTACCCTGCGACCCAGACAGGCACCAGAGACTGTAGCCAAGACCCAAACCACCACCAGGAAACGAGACCCTCCTGAATGCCTCCTTTGTGTGCCACTGAGACACCTTGTTCACTTTAGACTGCCATTGCTCCTTTTCCTATGGCCCCATGGATACTGGACCTGTGCAACAAACCACCTGGGCCATTACACTGAAGATTTCATCCACCATCACCCCACTCTATTGCACTATCCCTTCCCTTTTTCACTTCAATAAACACCCTTGAACACATCTGAACTTTTTGTGCTTTATTTACAACAATATGCAATGTTGTGACCTGCATCATCCTATGCAAATGTCCTGTAAAGTGTGAATCCATCCACCAAATGTGTGAAAGTAGTCTGTAGTCATCACATTAGTTCACAGTTCTGACCACACCAACAGCTGCAAAAATGGAAAACATTAGTGACAGTCAAGTGAGAATTAAAGGTACTAGAGCAACATGAGCCCCATTAACATACCAGCCTACATTCAGCTGGTTGCTTCTACTCAGTAATTTGCACAGCAATTGACTCAAAACACCATATGTGAGGTGAAACAACCCATTTCATGCCCTCACATGAGATGCCACAGTATTAGTTATGCCATGTTGTCAGCATGCCAATCCCTTCTCTGGACCACCTAGTTTGGGCCACACAGTCAGGGAAATTAACGTCACAGGGCGGTTGTGTAAGCACATTCTAAGTCACATGACATTCCTAATAACACATGCTAAGTACTGTAAGGGATGATGACACAGTTTGCAGTGGGCATGTATCAGAGAAAGATAAACTACTGACACATTGCTTGGGCAGAATAAGCTTGTTCACTATCACCATAACACTGGCACGACTGATCACAGATGGAACAGTGTCAGGTCACATAATGCACACATTTGTGCTTGGCACAACACAGCAGCCACCTAGCACTTAACTGTAATGGAGGCATTAACAGAAGTTCAGTCTTACGTGAGTGTCATTGGAAGTACTGCTGTATCAGATGTGTCCTGTTGTCCACATCCTCCTCCTCCTCATCCACATCACTGTCTTTAGTGTCCTCTGCTGCCACAGGTGCATTGCCCCCACCCATCCTACAAGAATGGCAAATGGCATATGAGGGCCAAATTGTGCAGCATGCACCATGTAGCAAGCCTCCACTATCTGGCAGACCTTCCCAGGGGCATAGAGTAAGGAGCCATCTCTTACATGGAGGCACCAGAACCTGGCTTTTAGTAGCCCAAAAGTGCACTCAATTATCCTCCTGGTATGGCCATGTGCTTCATTATACTGATTTTCTGCCCCTGTCCTCGGATTCCTCACTGGTGTCAACAGCCAAGACAGGTTTGGGTAGCCAGAGTCACCTGGAAGTAGTGATAGACACAAATTACGCATGTACAATGGCACAAAGTACAACTTCAGGTGGCCTACAGTAAAATACATTGGGTGAAAACTCAAGCTGACCGATAAGCCACACTCTCTCCCTCTGTAGTCGTGCCATCACCTGTGGGATGCTGCTATTCCTCAAACACATATGCATCATGCACAGATCCAGGAAACTTGGCAGTAACGTGGGAGATGTGTTGATCTGCAAAGCACAACATCTGGACATTTATTGAGTGGTAACTCTTCCTAATCCATTAAACCTGCTAATTTGTCCTGGGAAGAACCAAGGCAATATGGGTCCTGTCAAAGGCCCCAATCACATGTGGTATGTGTCCCATGGTGTGCAAATCTTCACTGTGGAGGAACGAGATATAGCTGCTCATGTGTTTCAGCAAGGCAGCCAAAAATCTTTAAGCACATTGGAAAACATTGGCTGTGACATTCCTGCAGCCAAGCCCACAGTCATCTGGAAAGAAGCACTTGCCAGGAAGTGGAGCACTGGCAGTCCCTGTACTGCAGGGGTATTGCTGTAGTGCTACAGATAACATGAATCAGATTTGGCTACAATTGTTGACACAGTTCACTAATTGCAACCCTGTCTAGAGGATAGGTCATTATGATGTGCCGTTCCTCCAGTGTAGCCAAGTCCACTAGGGGTCTGTACACAGGTGCTTGCCATCTCCTCCTCCTCCACAGTGGTTGGTATCTAAGTAAACCAAACATGAGAAGTGTGTGACTACAGGAAGGATGGACACACAATATCACAGCACACAGAGCAGTCACATCCGATATACTCCAACAATGATTATAAATTGCACTGGTAAACTGTACATGCAAACGAACTACCTCAAAAATACCAATACTTTTTATTAGCCATTGTGTCTCACAGATATAGTCGGAGTCGATTATTAGCATCCCATTTTAAACGTCCTGTCAACTACTCATCTGCAAGCAGTGCACTGGTATGAGATCTAATTTGAGTGCCAGAGTCTAAAAGCAAACCAAAGTATTTAGCGGACTGGAATTGCCTTGGTGTCTACCATCAGAACTTTTGACTCACATTAGATTGACCGCCATGAGTACCAACATTAGGAATTGGCAACCGTCTGTCCTGTATGCAGGGACAGGTGGAAGTGATCTCACTCCGCCGGCATTTGGAATCATGGTGGAAGGAGGTCTGCACCGCCATGCAAATCCTCATTGGTTAACATGGAAGTCTATGGAGCACAGGAACCAATGATGATCACCGCTGGCGGATGTGACCGCCATTTTCTTTATTCCACGTCACTTGATTCCAGACTCTCAACACATCAATACCTCCACTGGATGTGCTGCTGTGTCCTGTGTCTTGGACCCACAATGGCCCATGCTACAGGCGATAGGGCCCCAGCCTTCACATCAGAAGAATTGGAGAAGCTTGTGGATGGGGTCCTAGCCCTGTATGGACAGTTGTATGGGCCTTCAGATCAACAGGGGAGCCCCCTTTGGGTACTTTGGATGTGACATGGCTGTATGGAGATGTATGTGTGTGCTGGCAGTGTGCGATTTGAAGAGTGTATTTTTGCTGCATGCAATGTGTACACAGAGGTACGAGTCATGTGTGAGGTTAATGTGGGATCTATGCAGTAAGTAAGCCATAACTGTAACAGAATGGAGTGTTGAGTTCATGGTGTCCTTTCGTCTGTGTTCCCTATGTAGGTCAGCACCCATCAAAAGAAAGGGTTGTGGTGTGCCATCACCAAGGACTTGCGGACCCTGGGGGTACATATCCGGTGGAGCACCCACTGCAGAAAGAGGTGGGAGGACCTGCGATGCTGGGCCCGGAAAACTGCGGAGATCCAGCTGGTTACGTCCTCCCAACGAGGGAGGGGTGCCTGTCGGACCCTGACCCCCCTTATGGGCCGCATACTGGCAGTGGCCAATCCGGAGTTGGATTGGCGCTTGAGGGCAGCACAGCAGCCACAAGGGGGTGAGTATACACTGTGTGGAATTCTTTCTTGATGCCTGCCATGGTGTATGGGTGCAAGGCTCTAGTTGGTGGATGGCCCAATATGCCCGTTCAGCTAATCTTGTAGAGTCCTGCTTAGCAATAAAGAGTGGTATCTACATTTGGTATTAACAAGTAGCTGGCATACCATGACAGACATGGCTTAGTAAGTCCCAGTAGGTGGGCAGATGGTAGTGTTTGAGTTCATTTCTGCTGTTGTTCCCAGGCAATGGTTTGGTATTGTGGTTCAAACTGCACAGTGTTAGTTCCAGTGAGTCATTGTGATGTGTATGCCATATGTGCTGTTGTTGCTGTAATTGGCCCTGTGCTCCCTTTCTTTCTCCCCCACCCTCTCTCCTTTTCTCATTCTGTCCTTGTGTGCATCAGCATCATCTGGCGAAGGAGCAGGGGCACTGGTGAGTGGGGGGGCTGCAGTCCACAGGACCCAGGAGGCAGAGTCCACCGACGCCGAGGAGACCAGTGGGTTTGAGGGTGAGGGGAGCACCACGGAGGAGACAAGAGCTATGACAACAGACTCTGATTCCTCCTTCTAGGAGCCCAGTCCACGTGTATGTATCTATCACTTGAGTGCCCGCAAAACAGACTGTATACAATTCAAAAAGAAAGGGAGACACATTGTGATACTTTATTGAAGTGTTTTGAGCAGAATGAATATTGCCAGAAAAGATGTAAAATTCATAACTGACCATCAGGTGTGTCCCTCAAGCTTTATTGATGATCACGGGCACAGCCAAGAAAGACCTCCTCGAAGTAAATGGCTGCACTGTGACAGAGGGCTCAGTTGAGTAGATCTTGGGGAGGCACCCGAGTGTGGGACAGGGAGGAGAGAGGGGTATACTTCAAGGAGGGGGGGGAGATTGAGGCCCATCAGTGAATGTGAAGAGATAGCAGTTGTGTCTATGGCCATCCATGCACACACTCTTGCACACCCCTGCTGTTAGTTTAGGATGGGCCTTTGCGTTTCACATTGTGTCAGAGATCTGATCTCAGTTAAGAAGTAGCTTTGTGCATTGCATTCTGGTATTTGTAATTTTGCTTTTCTGATTTTCCATGTTGCACGTGTAGACCTGCAGGTGAGGTGGTGGCATGCAGGAACAGGGCCACATGATATCTTCATGCCTCACAGAGGACATTTTGTATGTGAAACTTTAAAAAAAGCTGGCAGCAAATTTCAACATGTTTGGCTAGAGATGAGGGTTTTGCATACTTACCTGGGGATGGTTGACTGTCATCCTGTAGCACCCAGCTACTTTTTCTAGACTGGACAGGTGTTAATGTTCGATGGATGGCCAATGGGGAGTTGCACCCAAAGACTTATAGTTTCAATTGTAGCATCATCCTTAATGGACTCAATGATCCCAACATGCACCGTTTTGTTTATTGGAAAAGTAGGGAATGCTGGGTGTGCCCCTATTCACTAAGTGGCCTTGTATGTGTGCTGAATTTTGCCCTCACTGCCCAGTCTGCCAATCTCTGCAGCTAGGGAGTGGGGCACATCATACAGATGCAAGGATTGAATGTTTTGTGTGACCTGCCCGGATATGGGGACAGTGGCACTTACTCCACAATGCCCCATCCATCAACTGAGGAGTGGTGTCAGCGACACAATTGGCAGTTAGGGACCAACCCACTCTGCAAACTAAGTGGAGCGGAGCACTTTGGACATGAATGGTAATTGAAAGAAAATCAAATGGAATATGGAGTGTAATTCAGTGTTGTGGGAAATTAGGTTGTTGGTGGAATGGTGGGGTGACTCCTATTTAAGCAACAGCCCAAAATTCTCGTCAGAGTGAACCACAAAAGTCACTTAATTAAGCTGTGTTTTACCCTGGGTAGCTCTGCACAAAAAGTAGTCAGGTTTAACATAAACAGTAATAAGGTGAAAACATAACACAAGGAAAAATCCACACCAATTTAAAAAAGTAATTTTAATAATTTATTTGACATAATAAAGACAAAAATCCAATCAGTAGAATTGGAGTTATTACTGTTTAAAGTTTTTAGAAAAACTAGCACCTAAAAGATCAGCGTGCCAACCACGGACATTTAGTTGCACAAGATCAGGCAAAGTCAATGTGGCCAACCATGTTTGAGTGCACATAGGATAAATGACATAGAGTGGTCCTGGTCAGCGCTTATCTTACAAGACATTTTGAAGACAAAGTTCTGAGAGGGCAAATTTCAGAGGAACAAAGCTGCAAGAAAGCTGCAAGTGGTGTTACTGGACAAAGTTGCAGTGAAAATATTGATTTGTGGAAGTCGAAAATCTCCTGTGGGGTGAGGTAGCAGGCTGTAACTGACAAGAGTTCCAGGAGGCTGGATACCCCTTTGGTGGAGGATCACTGAATAAAATTTGCAGCTGTGGAGAAGAATGTAATAATAGCTACCGTGAACCGAGGCCGAACACCCATGCACCACGGGTGGATAAATGAGCAGGTTGGTCCCACTTTTCCCTCGGTTTTTAGAGCAGTTTTTAACCAAAACTTTCCTAAACCCTAAGTTTAGAATTTTGGCTATCTTCAGTGCCAGCATCAAGGGTCTAGGACTGGAGAGGCACTACTTGGGGAGTTAGGACTCACTCAGGCTAAGTACAGGTGGGTGTTCAAGATGGTGGGAGCCTGTTATGGCTTTGTGGCCTTGGAGTCACTCTGGTAGTCCTGGGTTCCAGTGAAGAAGCAGGGCTGAAGTAGCAGGGCAGTTCTCTGAGGGTTCAAGGCAGGGTCCAGGCCACAAAGCAGCCCTTCTAGGTGCAGCAAAGCAGTTTTGTGGAGTATACAGTAGGCCACAGCAACAGGCAGTCCTCTGAGAGCCCTTCCGTAGGTCCAAAGAGTGAACGTAAAAATGGGTCTGAGTGCCCTAATTTTATACCTGGTGCCTTCTTTGAAGTAGAAGACATTTCTAGAGGTTTCTCTTTGAAGTGCTTGGAATGTCTGGACTCCTGCACCCTAGCTCCAAGCTGGCTGCAAAGACAATGCAGTGGTGGCAAGTCCTTTGAGTGAAGGCAGAGCACAACCTAGTCAGTTGCAAGTGGGGCTAAGCCCAATTCCGTTCTCCTATCCTGAAAGCATATGGCCCATTCAGGAACACCTAATCCTTCAATTGTGTGACTGTCTGGGAGGAGTTCACAAAGTCCAACTGAAAACTACACCAAGTCATTTGACCGAGGACATACTCCAGCCACCAGATGGGAAAGGACAGGAAAAAGTAGGAATTTCAAAATTGTAATTTACAATCTGACTTTACAATTAAAGTAGATTTTTTACTACAATTTCAAAGATACCAAACATGAACTGCTTATCCTTCCCCAATCCAAAGTAAGCACTTATTAAATGTAACAAGGAAATACAATGTTCCCCTATGGGACATGTGGACCTCACAGCAATGAAAAATAAATGCAGATGTTTTTCATTACTGGGACATGTAAATCTTAAAAGTATATGTCCAACCCTTTAATTACAATGCACCCTGCCCTATGGGCTTCTTAGGGCCCACCTTAGGGGCAACATATATGCAATAAAATAGATGTTTAAGGCTTGGTAAGGGGTTTAAATTTCCAAGTTGAATTGCCTGGGACATGTGTTAAGGGGCTACATAAATGGGTAGCAGAATAAGTGCTGCAGGCCCACTAGAAGCATTTAATTTACAGGCTCTGGGTCTATTATATTCCACTCTACATGGGACTAATTAAATATGCCAATCAGGTGTAAAACAATGTTACTATATGTAGGGGAATAAGCACGAGCACTTTAGCACTGGCTAATAGTGGTAAAATGCACAGAGTCCTAAAGCCAACAAAAGGAATTTCAGCACAAATAGAGGGAAACATGCAGAAGGTTTGGGGGAAGACCACCCCAAGGCTGACAGGTTTAACTCTTGTTACAGTGTTTTTTCTTCTCAATAGCTGCAGTGCTCCCATTCTGCATCAGACAACAGTCTGCAATGTGTGGGTGGATGATCGTATTGATGAATTTTTAATGTTTCAGGCAGTAAAGTTCATTCAAGTTCAGACTTCCTAGCTTTATTACTGATTGTATGGTCTCAGACAGCTCACCTGTTTTCCCTTTGAATGGTCACCAGCAGAAATGGAATGTTCTTCACCATGCAGAGTATTTGTAATGTTCTGTTGGAGGCAGCTAAAGGTCGCCCAGTTCAATGTGTCTGTCTCCTCAATGACCTGAAGTTGGTGCTAGGGGACCCTCCATTCATTTGCATGGCACTGGAATGGATACCTTCCCAGTTCCTTTCAGGGTGGTTGCTTCTAATTAGGTTTTTCTCTTTCACTTTGGTCACACTGTCTCTTGAGGTTAACTGTGTTAAGGGCTGATACCTCAGAGAACTGCTTGGCAGCAGTGTGTTGGGCCACAGAGGAAGTCACACGGCCACTGCATTCCAACACAGCACAGTAGCAAGGACAGGAGCATCCTTTGGTGAGGGTGGTACATATTGGGGCTTAAACCATCTCTAGGTCCAAGATTGTGTCTTTCAGAATGTCACAGGCCTTTTGACAGATAGCTTCCTGATGTTAAGGTCTTTAAAAGTCATAGCACATAAGGGCAAGCTGTTGCAACTTGGAAATGCACATGGTTTTGTGAAAGGACACAATATTAATTTATACTGATTTCTTTGTTTCCCAGTTGGCTGTTAATGGCTATGAATATTGGCTGACGTTGACTGACTTAAAGTGTGTGGGGAACTAAAAACTGGCAAATAAGGGGAAAGGACGCTTTATTTAGAGCATGCCTGATACCTGTTCAAATGATATTTTCAAATGAAACTGCATAACAGAGAAGTTGTTTAGGCCTGGCAAACATTAAGGAATTGAATGCACCCGTTATCCCTGTTAAGTATAACAATTGCTAAAAATACATTAATGCAACTAAGTAACAGCTCAATGGGTGGGTCCAGAACGGAACATTTAACACATAGCTTTTATGTCCTGGCGGGTGGTTATTGTGACCAATAGACACAAATGGTTGTCATGCGCATTTTCTAAACTCCACTGGGGATTTTAGAACTAGTAGACCAGACCCTTGCTATGTGTCATCAGAACATTTGGGTATAATAATAACATACAGTGTAGGGAAATTATGCCAGCAATGGTTAAAAAGTTTCTCAGTAGGGGCCAGATGATTTTGTATTCGCAAATGGTGCAAATATGTAAATCCCACTGTTTGCGAAAGCAAAATCACCTTTCACGATGTATGAAAGGCATTCGCAGTGCAGTTCTAAGGAATCACTAAATTAGCATACTGCAATTCGCACATAGTGACATGAATGTGCAAATCACATTCTGCGATTCGCAAATTCCGTATAACAATGCAAATCATCAATAAGTCGGAAATTGCGAATATTCGCAGAAGGGCTTTTTGCATGTGCAATTTACTACAAATTGAAATCAGGTGGTAAACAGATGCAACCTATATAAAGAGGCCCAGAATGACTCGGCCTCTTTTCCACAATGGCTGCACTCTACGTCATGGCGAGGAGGATGAAGATCCCGGAGGTTTGATGAGAGGGAGGCGGAGACAGAAGCACATTTTCAGAATGCGTATTACCCTTTTTGACCAGACAGAGGAGGAGATATTTGATAAGTACAGGTTAAACTCAGCCATGATATTTGACCTGATAAATGATCTACAACCCCTACTGCAGCTAAACACACACAAGACCAATAGCATACCCACCCATGTGCAGGTATTATGATCCCTTCATCTATTAGCCTCAGGGAGCTAACAAGGGGTCACAGCAGCTGCTGGAGGTGTCTCACAGAGTGCGCTTTCACGCTTCTTCAATGCATTCCTCAATGCCATGATTAGCAAAATCCATGTGCACATAAGATTCCCCAACACCCCACAGGAATTGCTACAAACCAAATACAATTTCTAACAGATTGCCCAATTCCCACATGTCATTGGCTTCATCGATGGGCCACCATCAGCCACAGAGTACAGAAACAGAAAGAGTACACATTCCATGAATATACAAGTCATAAGCAATGCCTCCAACGTTATAATGGATCTTGTGGCCAGATACCCAGGTAGCACACATGACTCCTACATCTTCAGGCACAGTGGAATCCACACAAGACTACTTGCTGGGAAGGATACCTACTTGGTAATGTAATAGTTGACAATGTTGCCTTGATGTATATGTGATGTCATGGATAACAAATACTCATTTTACTCTCCTGTCATTCTAGGAGACAGTGCCTATGCAGTGCGCTCCTTCATACTTACACCCTATCTGAATCCTGCCACGCCAGGCGAAAGGAGGTACAATGCAGCACACAGGACGACACTCTGCGTTGTAGAGAGGACCTTCAGTCTGCTGAAGAGCCGTTTCAGATGCCTGCACAAGAGTGGTGGTGCACTGCAATACAGCCCCGAAAACACCATCAAAATCGTGGCTACATGTGCTATGTTGAACAACATCGCAACAACGAGGGGCATACCAGTGGAACCCACAGAGCCTGACTCCGATGAGGATGATGATCCCTTGCCACCCCTTCAGCCAGCAGAAAGAACTAGTACAGCAGAGGGCAGACAAATACGTGCTGAGATCACGCACAACTATATTTGATGTAAGTAATGACAATCCCACATCAAACCTTTATGTATTGCTGTAGGTAGCATCTTTATTGCCTTGACTTCAGGTAATATATGTGTGATTAGGACATAGGTAAGCACTAAACACATACAGGTGCTAGTTACATTGTCACACTATTAGCATCATAGTATCAATGCATTGCTACATAATATGCAAGTCCCCTGTATCTCTCAACATCACTTTTTATGTCCACGCACTCTACTTGAGTGCTCAGTGGTCTCGGTGGCACCTCTTGTTGCGGGGTCCGAGACAGTACTGTGTCTGGTACTGTGACGCCTAGGATCCATCACAGGGGCTGTGAGACTGCTGAGGCTAGAGAGCTCCTCACAATCCCCACCACCCAGTTTGCTCTTTGTAGCTCTCCATGTTGTCTGCATTGTCTCCAAAACATTGGTGATTTGCACCAATCCTTGTGCAATGTCCCGACTGCAATGAGCCATTTCCACTTGCATGCCCACAGCACGTCATGATACCAAAGCAGTTGTGGTAATGAGCCGATTGACAGATATGCAGAACCCATCCAACCTGCCCATCAATTGGTGATGGCACCTACGGTGGCTGACATGCTCCTGCTGCATCACAGTGCAGAGTTCCCTAATGGCATTTGTCTTCTCCTTTGCATGTTCTGCTGCTGTTTCTTGTCCCTCATGCAGCTTGCACATGTTTTCATTGAGAGATTCCAACTGCTTGTGCATTGATAACATTTTTTCATTGAGTGACCCCAACTGCTTGTGCATTGATCCCATGTTGTCATTGTGAGACTCAAACTGTCTGTGCATTGCTCCCATGCTATGATCGATTGACACCAACTGCCTGTGCATTGACCTCATGTGTTTACATTGCAGGCGCTGCACTTTCAGCATGGAAGCCTCAAGGTCACCAAACAGTGATGGGCCCTCACCTTCCTCTGTGCAGTGTCTGCCTTCTTGGCGGCGCCTCCTGAGGGGAGTGGACTGACATTGGGGCAGGGACTGCTGTCTGTCGGTGCTTCTAGCCTGTGGGGGTGGTGTGGGTACTTCATCCAGCATTTCAGCAGAGTCCAGGTTATACTCAAGGAGGGGTAGCACTCTTGCCCTTCGTCGAGTTGGTGCTTGTATGAAGGACTCACTGGTGTTTGAGTCGGACTGTGGCTGACTTTCGCTATCCAGCACAGTTCCACCTTTTGCTGCATCAGGGACCGGAACATCTGCAACAATAATGTGCAGCATGTCTTTCTTGGATGTGTACTCACACAGTTGCATAATACAATTAAATTTACCCTGGCATAGTATCTCTGAAAGTCTTTTGTGTCATGTATCTGTTTGGTTTTACACTATCCTGCTATTTGTATGGTAGTTGTACTTTAGGGGTATGGACTACCACTCCCATAATGTATTGTTGTGTTGTATGCAAGATGTGGCATGGAATACTCATCACACTGCATAGTGCATAGCTATTTTCTAAGGGCCATTTGTACATGCACATTTGAGGAAACACATCATCACTGCCCTTACTTCTGCTGGTGCTGGGTGTGCCTGAGGTGTCAATGTCAGTGACTCCACTGACAGCTTCAGGAAGCAGTGTCGACTCCACCATGTCTTCCATTGGTGTAGATGGTGTCTGGGTGGGTGGTCCTCCTCCGGTGCTCCTTGCCTCCTTCAGCCTGCTTGCTAACCTTTCTTTGGCACGTGAATGCAAGTCGTACCAGCGCTTGCGTAACTCCTCGCTTGAGTGCTGCGCAACACCCACTGCGCATATTTTAGTCTGGATGTTTGACCACAGTTTTCTCTTCTCACTGTCAGGTATCTGTAGTGAGTGTTTTCCAAATAATTTGTTGTGGTTCCCGACCACCTCCTCGGTGAGCACCTCCAATTCCTGCTCACTGAATTTGAGTTTGCACTTCCTCTCTCCTTTCTCCTTCACATTCCCATCAGTAGCCATTATTCTGTTTGGTCCTGGTTGACTCTCAAGACTGCCTTGCTGGTGCTTGGCTGGGTCTCTCTGCCTGCTCCTGTGGCTGGGCCTTCTGGAAACAGCATGCACTGACTCACTTCCTGGTTGGGATGTCATCTGACTGTTCCAGGTTGCCGGATTCGCAATTTTCATACATCCCATTTTGCATTTTTTAAATAGTGATTTCTTAAAATTCACTATTTAAGAAATGCATACCGGGAGCCTAATATATCTGGCCCTAGATGCTTTTAAAGAACACCTCAGTCTCCTGTCAAACAACACAGACTTGCAGGATTTCCTGTTAGGCTCCAGAAGACAATATAAAAAGTGCTTCTTATATGCAATTTACAATAACATTTGGAAACTTTCCCAACAAGAAGGGGCTGTCCAGTTAAGGCAAATAAATCAGGAAAATTTACAGAAAGCACTAGCCTTTGTAGATATTGAGATTGTCTGAGCGCATATAGAATTTAAATAATGTTGTTTCATCTGCAATAGACACTGTACAAAATGACATGTCATTTCTCCTACACGGACGGAGCCAGTGTACATCCATTATGCAGTTAGGTTGGACACTAAAAACGCTGGTCTGGTCATGTTCCCTGGCAATGCTTTAGCTCAAGGGGCATTTTTTCAGCATTTAATTTGACATGACAGCAACAAATAATGGCTAAGAAAGAAGCAACGTTATGCTAAACATAGAAAAGTTATAAAAGTTGCCTTTACTGTGGCTGAAATACAATCTGCTAATGGTTAATACATGGGGTTATCACTCTCTCTACTTCAGCACTGCAATTCACATCTTACTTAAAACAAATTCCAGTGGGCAGATATGAAAGGCTAGGAGATAGTTACATTCTTGAGGTGGGGGAGCTATCCTTTTCGCACAAATGTCTCAATCGCATAAAAGAGGTCTTTCTTGGTGGCACTGAATGCGAGACTTCTTGAGCTAGTTGTCCTTGCACAGAGCATGCAACGCTTTGGCAGTGAATGTAGCTTGCCATCTGAAGGGATTTCCAGACCCCTTGATTAGATCAGCATTCCAGGTGCTCGCTGAAGAAAGTTATGTGCTTTTCAATAGTGAGAGCTACTGTGGGGTGCAAGCCCACTTGCTTATGTAGTTTTGGTTTCCCACATTGTCACCTGTTGCTGTTTTCCCCCCACACAATGGGCAAAAATAGCAGATATTCAGCTTCATACTGCTACTCCAAATGTGAATTTTGACAAGTTAAGCAGACTAAAAGCTCTATTGTTCCCAAAACAGGTGGCGCTGACATCTGCACACAACAACTATGTGGACATCTGCACACAACAACTATGTGCTCTGAGTGGCAAGGTCATCTGCAGAGATACCGTTCCTCTTAAATACAAACTTTCCGAAACACTTCAGTGAACTTGTGGGACAGATTTTTAACATATTCAGTACTAAGGGGATTGTACATTTCCTTAAGGATGTTGGTTCTGGTTTCATTAGTACCTTCTACTCTATATTTTGTATAATAGCTTCAGTCATACACTCAATATTTTTGAGTATTTTCGGGGAAATCACTTTGGCTACAATAGGTGGCCTCTTGCTGTTGTTTTTTATTCACAATGGCTGTTCCACCGCAACAAGGATTACTGATGGTCCTTCCACCAGTGCAACAGTTGTGAACGCCTGATGCAGTATTTTGGAACACCATTCCTGGAAGAACTGGAGTGTAATTGATTTCTGTCATTTAGAGTGGTTTTGGATTGTGTGCAGCCTGTATTTCGGTGCCTCTGGTGCTTTTTTGAATGTGCACTGGAAGTCTGTCTTTCTACCTGGCGCTTACATTTATTGGATGCTGATCTGTTGAAGTTCTCTATGAGGGGTCATTAGCAGACATGCGCGTTGAGGGTGTGCTTGCCACGGGAAGCTGTTTATGACCTGTCTTTTGAGGATCATGCAGCTTTTGCTTTAACATCCGGCACAACACATGATGTAGCTGCCTCACTTGCAGTTCAGGGTTTGGAACATAACTGCTTTTTGGTTTTCCTTGGCACTGATTTGCTCACAGTACCACCCACTTAAGAGGAATATTTCCTTGATTCAATTGTCTCAGCTGTGACTGGAGATTTTCAATCAGGTTTTATTTGATGCCCTTGTTAAAATTTTAAATTGTCCATTTCAATTATTTCTACTTGGCCCACTTAAGTTTGTTTTGACTTGTCATAAGTTGGCATTTATGTATATACGTTTTAGGTGATGTATTTTAGTTGCTTATAATTTAGGAATTAAGTTGTTTTCCCCACTTTGAACCGACAAGAGGAGAGTGTAGTGAAGCCATTTTAGTTCTGTTTTCGGGTGCATTATTTTAGCAAATAGGCCTGCAGCCTGGTCACTTTAGCCTACTTACTTTTCATTTGATTCCATATTATTCTTTTAGAGCAGATCACATTTGTGGTGATGTTTTATTTTCCTCTATCCTGCTGTTCTTTTACCCAGGAATGCATTTACATTTCTTAGCACAACATTCTTTCACTCTGTGCTTCTCTCATAAGTCTAGCTGTTTATTAGAAAACATCTCTCTGTCCCCTGTATGTTAGAGGGAGGTTCCAGCCAGATGACTGACACTGAATGCTGTTTGACTTTGCTACAGCTGCTTGCTGAGACTGACGGTTCCTTAGCCTACATGGGGAAGGTATCTCAATCTACAATAGGCTTCTTCATTACTGCCATACGCAGGTATGGGGGATGATGTCTTCATCGAGGGTCCTGAAGGGTGGATTAGGGCTTATCCTGCTCTGCTCTAACATAGAACATTAGTGGCGTAGACAGGAATCATACATCTCGCATAGTGACAGTATGGTGGGACCTTTCCTGCGTTTCACTCTTCTTGTCACCTTTCTGTTTTTAGTATGTTTTATTATCCTAAATATTGCAGTCCACGTCTTTTTATCTAGAAGGCAGCTGGTTCAAAAAAAACTATTGATACCATCTTCTGCTTTCTTTTGTCTTTGCATGTGTGAGACAAATGTAACTGGGAGAAAAGGATAAGATCTGATCCACCACGATTTTCCTGAGAGGTCACAATGTCAGGCGCCAGCAGCCACAGGTCACCCCTGCTCTTGGGCATAGGTGAGGCACTGCTACCTGGCCGGAAATTGATTGGGCTGACAGTTGTCACATGGTGTAGGATCGAACTCAGTTCCCCACAATTCAGGTGATGTTGCCACCCAAAATCCAGTAGCCTCATTAGTTCAATGAAAGCCAACACGACAGATTCAAGTGTATGGATCATTTGTGGTGTTCATATCCTGGGATTGGGGGAGGAGGAATGCTGACAACTTTCTGCAGAGCCAATTTAGGTTTGTTCTTTTACATGTGTCCTTATTGGCTGTCCCTAATACACATCCTTGGTGTAACCCAACCCGGAACACGCCAAAGAGCACTGAGGCTGGCTCCAAGCAGGAGCATCAAAAACATTAGCACAGTGATGTGTGAAATCTCTCCAGTTGCACCTCATCCTTCCACAACCAACAATCAAGACAGACAAAAGAGCAGGTGTTTCTAAGACACTTCCTTGCTTTGAACAACAGAAACTTCATTTCACCCATACTATCTACTAAATGGCATAACTTAAAAAAAATATTCAGCAGCCCCATATTAAGAAATCTTTTGGCATTTCTAAAGTCTTGTCCCCACCACTCTCACTTCGGTGTCTGGATCTCCTATTTAATTCCACAGAAATGAAGTCAATACATTTACATTGTTTGGGGAAGTTCTCCTGTTCCCCCATCCTCTGCCATTCTAAACTAGGTGCATCCAAATAGATCCACTTTGCGCTTGTAAATAAACAATGAGACAAACCTCAAGGTTTTTCAGAAGACTTCCACTCCAGCATTTGCAGAATCCCCGATTTGATGTTTACATTACTTAGTGAATATGTCCTTTAGTTACTGTGTCCTCTCACTATAATCTGATCCCAAGGTTGCTGCTTCCTTTGAGCACTGCCTAAGTCTCTTGATATTTCTCAATACATGCATCCCAAATATATGTATCCAATCATTTACAATTCCAGCCCTGAGCTGACCAACTGTCTTCGTTGAAGTGTAGTCGTAGCCGAGCAGCAGACAGACTGCTCATCTGAAACCAGTGCCGACCAACAATTCTTACTAGAACACTTTATCAAATGTAATTTGTGTTAATTCTTTCTTCAGTATTGTATCTTCAGATAACATGCAATCATAAAAAGAATCCTGCATAAAAACATTATTGTTATGCAGTTTTGTCATCAATGATGTCATTTCAGATGTTACAGTGATGTCATAGAGCATTTCATGAGTGATGTCATACATGAGGTATTTGGCAGTGCATTGCAGGGGTGTGAGTTTTTGTAATTTTAGGGCATGTGCTAAAGGTAATTGAGATAAATATAGCATGAAATTCACTGGTTTTGTTCCTTTAAAGCAATATGTTTTACCTGCTATTTTCACCTCACCATAATGTCCTTTCAACCTTTGTTTTTTCAGTGACTTTCAAAGGTTTATATTAACCCCTAGGGCACCCAGGATCAGCTGGTCTCACCCTCAGCACCGTTTGCCCGGTGCCGAGGACGAGACCAGCTCGTCCTGCTATGGGCACCTGGAGGGATCGCTAGCGCTCCCCCAGATGGCCAAGCACCCCCCTCCCCTGGGCAGAGATGAAAGGGGAATCGCTTCCCCTTCCACCCCCGCCCCCGACCCCCTTAGCATTTGATGACATCAGCGTGCCTTGGTGCGCTGACATCATCAGAGTCCTTCCCCCCGGTGCTCGAAGCTCAGCTTCCAGCGCCGATCAAAGGAGAAATGCAAAAGCATTTCTCCTCCGATTACATGGAGGGGACAGAGAGGCATGAAAGGAGAAGAAAGGCCTTTCCTCTCCTTTCATGTCTCTCTGAGCATTTCTGCTGCTCGATCGCAATTCGATTGGGCAGCAAAAATGCCACTAGACACCAGGGATTGTTTTTTTTTGTATTTATGAAATAAGAGGAGCAGCCCCTTGGGCAAGGGCCGCTCCCCAGGGGGGTAAATTATTTTTAGGCCATTTCTGCCCCGGGTGGACAGAAAACCACTAGGCACCAGGGATATTTAATTTTTTATTTTGATATATTTATGTTTGGGGAGCGACCCCTTAGGCAAGGGACGCTCCGGGGGGGGCAAATTATTATTAGGCGATTTCTGCCCCCCCCCCCCAGGCAGATTGGCCTTGCGATCTGCCCCAGGGGGGGCAGAAACCACTAGACACCAGTGATTATTTATTTAATTCATACTTGCGCATAAGGGGAGCGACCCCTTGGGCAAGGGCCGCTCCCCAGGGGGGGAAATGATTTTTAGGCCATTTCTGCCCCCCGGGGGAAGATCGGCCTAATATTATTAGGCTGATCTGGCCTGAAAACCACTAGACACCAGGGATTTGTTTTTTTATGTTTGGGGAGCGACCCTTTAGGCAAGGGTCGTTCCCAGGGGGGCAAATTATTTTTAGGCCATTTCAGCCCCCCCTTAGGCCAATCTGCCCCCGGAGGGGCAGCAACCACAAGACACCAGGGAATTTTTTATTTTTTTATACTAATGCTAAAGGAGAGGGGCCCCTTAGGCAAGGGCCACTCCCCAGGGGGGCAAAATGTTTTTAGGCTTTTTCTGCCCCCTGGAGGCAGATCGGCTTAATATAATTAGGCGGATCTGCCCCCAGGTGGGGCAGAAAACTCCAGACACCAGGGATATATATTTTTTTATTTACTTTATGTTTTTATGCATGGAGAGCGACCCCTTAGACAAGGGTCAATCCCCTGGGGGGCAAATTGTGTTTAGATCATTTCTGCCCCCCTTGGAGGCAGAAACCTCTAGACACCATGGATTGGTGTGTGTGTATGTGTGTGTTTTGTTTGGGGGGCAGACCCTTGGGCAAGGGTTGCTCCCCATGGGGGCACATTACTGTTGGCCATAACTGCCCCCTTGGGGGCAGATTGGCCTATTTCTGGAAGGCCCATCTGCCCCCAAGGGGGGCAGAAAGCCCAACAGAGACCAGGGAAGATTTTATTTTCAAAATAAGAGGTTGGGGGTATGGCCATACCCGCACCCCAAATAAATGGGGCCAAAGTTTTTCTGCCCACCAGTGGGCAGATTGGGCAATTACCTCCAACCCACACCCCGGGGGGACAGAAAGTCTACTAGATGCCAGGGAATGAAAAAAATAAAAGAAAATGGTGGGGTGGTGTTACCAATCAGTATGGGCTTTTGCTGGAAGGCACACATTTTTCCCACATTTTTGTGATGAAACCTTCTGGAATCTGCAGGAATCCACAAAATTCCTACCACCCCGCATTGTCTCATCTATACCAATAAAAGTTATGCTGCACTTGTGAGCCTAAAAAAGTTTTTTTTCAAACTGCCCTTTTGGACCCACTTTGGTTCCCCCTCAATTTCAATGTGTTTTTGGCTCTTCCCTGTCACAAACACTTGGCCCACCTACTCAAGTGAGGTATCATTTTTACTGGGAAGCTGAGGGGAACATTGGGTGGTAGGATATTTGTCCCAGTGCAGTGATCCCACACAGAAATGTGGGAAAAACATGATTGTTTAGCTAAATTTGAGGTTTGCTGAGGATTCTGGGTAAGAAAACATTGAGGGATCCATACAAGTCACACCTCCCCGGACTCCCTCGGGTGTCTAGTTTTCAGAAATGTCTGGGTTTGGTAGGTTTCCCTAGATAGCTGCTGAGCCCTGGGCCAAAAACAAAGGTGCCCCCCGCAAAAACAGGTAGTTTTCTATTTGATCATTTTGATGTGTCCAGATAGTGTTTTCGGGGCATTTCCTGTTGCGAGCACAAGGCCTACCCACACAAGTGAGGTACCATTTTTATTGGGAGACTTTCTCCTCTCGAATTCCAGAACTTTCTGTCACCGAAATTTTAGGAAAAAGTGCTTTTTTAGCCAAATTTTGAGGTTTGCAAAGGATTCTGGGTAGCAGAACCTGATGAGAGCCTCACAAGTCACCCCATCTTGGATTCCCCAAGGTCTCTAGTTTTAACAAATGCACAGGTTTGGTAGGTCTCCCTAGGTACCGGCTGAGCTAGAGGCCAAGATCAACAGGTAGGCACTTTGCAAAAAAAACCTCTGTTTTCTATGAGAAAATGTAATGTGTCCACTTTGTGTTTTGGGGCATTTCCTGTTGTGGGCACTAGGCCTACCCACACAAGTGGGGTACCATTTTTATCGGGAGGCTTGGGGGAAGGCTGGGTGGATGGAAATTTGTGGCTCCTCTCTGATTCCAGAACTTTATGTCACGGAAATGTGAGGAAAAAGTGCTTTTTAAGCCAAATTTTTAGGTTTGCAAAGGATTCTGGGAATTAGAACCTGGTGAGAGCCCCACAAGTCACCCCTTCTTGGATTCCCCTAGGTCTCTAGTTTTAAAAAATGCACAGGTTTGGTAGGTTTCCCTAGGTGCCGGCTGAGCTAGAGGCCAAAATCCACAGGTAGGCACTTTGCAAAAAACACCTCTGTTTTCTTTGAGAAAATGTGATGGGTCCACTTTGTGTTTTGGAGCATTTCCTGTCACGAGCACTAGGCCTACCCACACAAGTGAGGTACCATTTTGATGGGGAGACTTGCGGGAACGCTGGGTGGAAGGAAATTTGTGGCTCCTCTCAGATTCTAGAACTTTCTGTCACCGAAATGTGAGGAAAAAGTGTATTTTTAGCCAAATTTTGAGATTTGCAAAGGATTCTGCGTAATAGAACCTGGTGAGAGCCCCACAAGTCACCCCTTCTTGGATTCCCCTAGGTCTCTAGTTTTCAAAAATGCACAGGTTTGGTAGGTTTCCCTAGGTGCCGGCTGAGCTAGAGGCCAAAATCCACAGGTAGGCACTTTGCAAAAAACACTTCTGTTTTCTTTGAGAAAATGTGATGTGTCCACTTTATGTTTTGGAGCATTTCCTGTCACGAGCACTAAGCCTACCCACACAAGTGAGGTACCATTTTGATTGGGAGACTTGCGGGAACGCTGGGTGGAAGGTAAGTTGTGGCTCCTCTCAGATTCCAGAACTTTCTGTCACCGAAATGTGTGGAAAAAGTTTTTCTAGCCAAATTTTGAGGTTTGCAAAGGATTCTGGGTAATAGAACCTGGTGAGAGCCCCACAAGTCACCCCATCTTGGATTCCCCTAGGTTTCTAGTTTTAAAAAATGCACAGGTTTGGTAGGTTTCCCTAGGTGCCGGCTGAGCTAGAGGCCAAACTTCACAGGTAGGCACTTTACAAAAAACACCTCTGTTTTCTTTGAGAAAATGTGATGTGTCACTTTGTGTTTTGGAGCATTTCCTGTCACGAGCACAAGGCCTACCCACACAAGTGAGGTACCATTTTGATCGGGAGACTTGCGGGAACGCTGGGTGGAAGGAAATTTGTGGCTCCTCTCAGATTCCAGAACTTTCTGTCACCGAAATGAGAGGAAAAAGTGTTTTTTAGCCACATTTTGAGGTTTGCAAAGGATTCTGGGTAATAGAACCTGGTGGGAGCCCCACAAGTCACCCCATCTTGGATTCCCCTAGGTCTCTAGTTTTAAAAAATGCACAGGTTTGGTAGGTTTCCCTAGGTGCCGGCTGAGCTAGAGGCCAAAATCCACAGGTAGGCACTTTACAAAAAACACCTCTGTTTTCTTTGAGAAAATGTGATGTGTCCACTTTGTGTTTTGGAGCATTTCCTGTCACGAGCAATAGGCCTACCCACACAAGTGAGGTACCATTTTGATGGGGAGACTTGCGGGAACGCTGGGTGGAAGGAAATTTGTGGCTCCTCTCAGATTGCAGAACTTTCTGTCACCGAAATGAGAGGAAAAAGTGTTTTTTTAGCCAAATTTTGAGGTTTGCAAAGGATTCTGGGTAATAGAACCTGGTGAGAGCCTCACAAGTCGCCCCATCTTGGATTCCCCTAGGTTTCTAGTTTTAAAAAATGCACAGGTTTGGTAGGTTTCCCTAGGTGCCGGCTGAGCTAGAGGCCAAAATCCACAGGTAGGCACTTTACAAAAAACACCTCTGTTTTCTTTGAGAAAATGTGATGTGTCACTTTGTGTTTTGGAGCATTTCCTGTCACGAGCACTAGGCCTACCCACACAAGTGAGGTACCATTTAGATCGGGAGACTTCCGGGAACGCTGGGTGGAAGGAAATTTGTGGCTTCTCTCAGATACCAGAACTTTCTTTCATCGAAATGTGAGGAAAAAGTGTTTTTTAGCCAAATTTTGAGTTTTGCAAAGGATTCTGGGGAATAGAACCTAGTGAGAGCCCCACAAGTCACCCCATCTTGGATTTCCCTAGGTCTCTATTTTTCAAAAATGCACAGGTTTGGTAGGTTTCCCTAGTTGCCGGCTGAGCTAGAGGCTAAAATCCACAGGTAGGCACTTTGCAAAAAACATCTCTGATTTCTTTGGGAAAATGTGATGTGTCCGCGTTGTGTTTTTTGGCATTTCCTGTCGCGGGCGCTAGGTCTACCCAAACAAGTGAGGTACCATTTTTATCGGGAGACTTGGGAGAACATAGAATAGCAAAACAAGTGTTATTGCCCCTTGTCTTTCTCTACATTTTGTCCTTCCAAATATAAGACAGTGTGTAAAAAAGACGTCTATTTGATAAATGCCCTGTAATTCACATGTTGGTATGGGCACCCCAGAATTCAGAGATGTGCAAATAACCACGTCTCCTCAACACCTTATCTTGTGCCCATTTTGGAAATACAAAGGTTTTCTTGATACCTATTTTTCACTCTTTATATTTCAGCAAATACATTTCTGTAAACCTGGTCTAGAATGAAAACCCACTGCAAGGTGCAGCTCATTTATTGGCTCTGGGCATCTAGGGTTCTTGATAAACCTACAAGCACTATATATCCTCGCAACCAGAAGAGTCCAGCAGACATAACAGTATATTGCTTTAAAAAATCTGACATTGCAGGAAAAAGTTACAGAGTAAAACGCAGAGAAAAATGGCTGTTTTTTTCACCTCAATTTCAATATATTTTTATTTCAGTTGTTATTTTCTGTCGGAAACCCTTGTAGAATCTACACAAATTACTCATTGCTGAATTCAGAATTTTGTCTACTTTTCAGAAATGTTTAGGTTTCTGGGATCCAGCATTGGTTTCACAATCATTTCTGTAACTGACTGGAACAAGGTTGAAAGCACAAAAAAACATAAAAATGGGGTATGTCCCAGTAAAATGCCAAAATTATGTTGAAAATTGGGTTTTCTGATTCAAGTCTGCCTGTTCCTGAAAGCTGGGAAGATGGTGATTTTAGCACTGCAAACCCTTTGTTGATGCCAATTACAGGGAACAAACCACATGCCTTTTTCTGCAGCCCTTTTTTCCCATTTCTAAAAAAAAAACGAACTTTTCACTGTATTTTGGCTAATTTCTTGGTCTCCTTCAGGGGAACCCACAAAGTCTGGGTACCTCTAGAATCCCTATGATATTGGAAAAAAAGGACGCAAATTTGGCATGGGTAGATTTTGTGGACAAAAAGTTATGCGGGCCTAAGCGTGCCCTTCCCCAAATAGCCAAAAAAAGACCTGGCACCTGAGGGGGAAAAGGCCTGCCAGCGAAGGGGTTAAAGGTAAAGTAAGATTGCAGTTCCAAACTATAATGTCACCTTAATCTTTGTTTTTATCAGTTAATTTTTATGGCTTTCTTAATGTAAAGTAAGATGTTGATTGCCATGAGTGTCATGGGATTGGGTGCAGGGTCAAAACCGCTGAACAGATTTACACCAAATCACAAAACACAAAGGCCCATAGTTATACTTTTTTTAGCGCCGCCTTTACGTCGTTTTTTGACGCAAAATTAGTGCAAACTTACAAAATACAATTGTATTTTGTAAGTTTGCGCTGCTTTTGCGCCAAAAAATGACACAAAGGCGGCGCTAAAAAAGTATAAATATGGGCCAAACTTTCTTAATGAAGATGTAGGTGTCTTTGAAATTTTGTGTAATTCCATTCAGCCATTTTTGCAGTATTGCTGATAAATATTTCAAGTAAAAATGAATGGGGAAAATGTGTTTTGGCACTTCCCTTTTTCTTCAGACCCCACTTGTCATGTCACCCCCAAAGTTTCCCATTTTTATTTACTATTACTTTATTTATTCTATCTATACAAACCAAACTTAAGCTACACAAACACAAAAAATTCTAAAGTAACTTAAATTAATAATTTATACACCACGTTGAATTATTATAAATTGCACTCCTCCATGCACAGTGTACCCGAATTACATTAGCTATAACTCATGAACTGCTTATACCCTTTCATATTTCATCATTTATGCCATCTGAAATCAGAGCTGTTGGACCTGACCTTTTTTGTAAGGTCACCCCCAATCTTTTTGCCTCCATCGTCATATTTGTTCTGACCAGTTTTTGTTGGCTTTAGGACTCTGAGCACTTTACCACTGCTAACCAGTGCTAAAGCGTATATACTCTCTGTGTAAATTGTATTGTTGATTGGTTTATCCATGATTGACATATTTGATTTAGTAGTAAGTTCCTAGTAAAGTGCACTAGAGGTACCCAGGGCCTGTAGATCAAATGCTACTGGTGGGGCTGCAGCACTGGTTGTGACACCCACATGAGTAACCTTGTAAACATGGCTCAGACCTGCCACTGCAGTGTCTGTGTGTTCAGTTTTAAACTGCCAATTCAACTTGGTAAGTGTACCCACTTGCCAGGTCTAAACATTCCTTTTTTATACATGTAAGGCACCACTAAGGTAGGCCTAGGTAGCCCCGTGGGAAGGGTGCAATATAAGTTAAAGGTGGGACATGTACTAATGTGTTTTACATGTTCTCACAGTGAAATACTGCCAAATTAGTTTTTCACTGTTGCAAGGCCTATCTCTCTCATAGGTCAACATGGGGGCTGACTTTAAATATTATTAAAGTGCAGATTTCCTTTAAAAGCAAATATAAATATGGAGTTTGGTGACTCTGGACTCACAATTTAAGAATTCATCTGTTAGTGAAGTTGTTTTTTAGATTGTTAGTTTGAAAATGCCACTTTTAGAAAGTGGGCATTCTCTAGCTTTAACCATTCAGTGGATTCCGTGTCTGGGTCAGTTTGACAGTCGGGCTGTTTGTGAATCCCCTCTAGACAGTGAGACAATGGGAGCCGGGGAGTAGCCTGCATATCCTGATGAGACATCTGAGCTAGAGTGGAGGGAGGAGTGGTCACTTACACCTGAATGGGTGGTGCCTGCCCTCTCACAATGTAGTCTCCAATACCAAGGTGTGTGTCTGGGGCCTGGCCTGGGCAAGGGAGGATCTTGTGAACAACAGAGACTTTCCTTTGAAGTTGCCTACTTCAAAGGCAGAAAGGAGTATAAGTAGTGGACCTAAAACCCCACACTTTAGATTTCTTCAAGATCACTTCTGCAGCCAAGAGGAACCTCTGCCAAGGAGAAGAGCTGAGGAGAAGTGCTGCCCCTGCCTGTGACTGTGCTTTGTTGGGCTATCCTGCAGTTGCTGCTTTTGCCTGTGAAAGTGAACAAAGACTTGACTTTGTGGTATATTCCTGCTTGTGAAGTATCTCCAAGAGCTTGAACTGAGCTTGCCTCCTGTTTTGAAGTCTCTGGGTCATCAAAAACTTCCTCTGTCAGCACCTGGACTCGCTGCTCAGACTCCTGCCCTGCCAAGTGGTGCCCTGTCCAGTCCCTGGGCCCTTGGAAGGTGAAGTTGGCAGAACAAGAATTGGAAATCCACGCACAGAATGCCACGTGGGTAAATTTTCAACACGCCACCTGCAACGCAGCTGATAAACGACGTGCCACCGGCCTCGTGGCTGAAATTGATGCTCCACCTGCATCACGGCTGGGAGATCAATGCATCGCAGCTGGAGAAACTACGCGCAACTCTCGCTTGCAGCTTCTGATAATGATGCAAACCCCACACAGAACAGTCGTGTAACACCATGTGACTGGATTTTCCACGCATCATCCCAGAGCGTCAAAGTCATCCTGACTCTGCACAGATCCGAGGTGCCCCATTAGGAAATAGATGCATCGCTCTCTTGCGAGGGAGAGAAACAACGCACAACTGACCCAACCAGAGAAGAAACGATGCACGATCTCCCTTGCGAGGAAGGAATCGACGCATGGCTGTCTTTTCCAAAGCACGCTCACCCCTGTGGCTTGATTTTTGACACTAACAAGGTACTGTGTGCAAAATCATTGTTTCCATTGTTTTCTATGGAGTAAGAATCTTATTCTTTTGAAAATGACTATTTTAACTGGTGTAAGTTGGACTTTTGTCATTTTGGTCTTGTTTGATTTAAATAAATATAACCCATTTTTCTAAACTGGTGTGGTGTCCATTTTGTAGTGTTTTCGCTGTATTACTCTGTGTGTTGGTACAAATACTTTACACACTGCTTCCAAGTTAAGCCTGCCTGCTCGGGCCAAGCTACCAAGGGGGAGAGCGGGGGTTAACTGAGAGTGATTCTCCTTTACCCTGACTAGAGTGAGGATCCTTGCTTGGACAGGGGGTAACCTGACTGCCAACCATTTCTATCAGTAGCACTTACAACAACACGTATGACATCACAAATCACATTATTTGTGAGAAAAGAGTACATGGTAGATTGGTGGGTTAAAGTTACTGTAGAGTGGCTACCAGCTTCAATACACTGTGTATCGAGATGTGGTAGTGATAATAATTTGAAGGTGGTGCATAAATAATAGGCTTGGTTTGTATTGAAAGAATAGCATTTTCCTTATTATAACTGATCTTTTAACCTTTGAATTTGAATGGTTTTTATCATCAAACATGTTTCACATCATAGAATCTAGTGGTGTTGAGTGGAGGGTCGTTAACTGGAGTGTCCTACAGTAGAGTGGAGGAGAGAGTCGTACTGTGCAGTGTTGTAGAGTGTTATGCTGTAGAGTGAAGGAGTGTGGAGTGGAGTAAAGTGGAGTGGCATAGCATAGCATACAGTGGAGTAAAGTTTCTTAGTGTGGAGTGGTGTGTTGCACAGTATGGCATGGAGTGCAGTTGAGCGGAGAGACAAAGCATAGAGTCAAGTTAAATGTCATAAATTGGTTTGATATCTTATAGAGTGCAATAGAGTGGTGTGTTGTAGCACCTTGCAAAGTGTTGTAGAGTGGAGTAGAGTGTTTTACAGTGTAGTGTATGAGGCCTAGGGTGAATTAGAGAGTTGTACTGTGCAGTGTAGAGGCATAGAGTGGATTATAGTGAGGTATAGTGACACAGAGCGCAGGAGAGTTTTGTAGAGTGGAGTTGCATACAGTGGAGTAGAGTATGGTAGAGTGTCGTACAGTGGCATAGAGTAGACTAAAATTTTGTGCAGCAGAATAAAGTGGAGTGGAGTGGTATGGTGTAGAAGGGAGTAGCGTGCTGTACAGTAGAGCAGGTTGGAATAGAGTAGACTGGTATAGCATGCAGTGGACTAAAGTGTTGCACAGTTGAGTGGTGTACCGTATACTCCACTAGCAGTGGAGTGGATTGGCATGTTGTAAAGTGTTGGAAAGTGCTGTAGAGTGGAGTAGAGTAAAATACCGCAGAGTGGATTACAGTGCTGTACAGTGGAGTGGCATGGAGTAGAGTGTGGTACAAAATGGTAGGGTGAAATGACATAGACTGTTGTAAAGTTGAGTGACATAGAATAACGTGCAGTGGAGTGGCTTAGAGTGCAATTGTGGACTATAGTGGAGTAGTGTCTAACAGAGTAGAGAACAGTAAGGTGTGGTACAGTGGCATGGAGGGAGTTGCACAGAGTGCTGTAGAGTGGAGCAGAGTTTCATGCAATGGCATAAAGTAAAGTGCTGTAGACTTCCATTGACAGGAGTGCATAGTTAGACAGTGGAGTACAGATTTGTAGTAGAGTGAAGGGACTTAGAAGGTTGTTGATTGGAGGAGAGTGTCGCTGAGTGGAGTACAGAGATGTAGCATGGAGTGGAGTGGATACACCGGAATAGCATAGAGTGGAGTGGCGTAGAGTGGAGTGACATAAGTGGAATAACACAGAGTGGTGTAGTGTAGAGTGGCTTGGGATACACAGGAACAGTGTAGACTGGAGTGGTGGAAAATGGAACGGTGTATAGTGCAGAGTGGAGTGGTGTACAGTCGAAAGGCATACAGTGTGGTGGCATTCAGTGGAATCACATACAATGGAGTGGCATAGAATGCAGTGGAATTGCATACTGTGTAGTGCAATGGATTAGAGTTAGGTAGAATGGGATAGCATCGAGTTGAATAGCACTGAGTGGAGTGGCATAGTGTGGAAGGGAGTACAGTGGAGAGGCATAGACTGAAGTGGTGTATAGTGGAGTGACATACAGTTGTCTATAGTAGACTTGAGTGGCATAGAGTGGATTGGTGTATAGTGAAGTAGAGTGTGGTAGAGAGGAATAGCATATAGTAGAACAGCACAGACTGAAGTGGCATCAAGTGGAGTGTTGTGCAGTGAAGTGGTATAGAGTATAGTGGTATATAGGTGAGTGGTGTAGACTGGAGTGGCATGGTGTAGAGTCGAATAGCAGAGATTGGAGTGGCATACAGTGGACTGTTGTAGAGTGGAGTGACATATAGTGGCATACCATAGACTGGAGTGGAATAGAGCAGAATGGTGACAGTGGGGTGGCATGGAGTGGAATGCATATATCAGAGTGGCATAGAATGGAGTGGTGTGGAATGGAGTTTTGTAGAGTGGAGTGGCTTAAAGTGGAGTGTTGTAGAGTGACGTGGAGAACAGTAGAATAGAACAGACTGGAGTAGCAGAAAGTGGAGTGGCATACAACGTAGTGGAGTAGAGTGGAATAGCATAGACTGTAGTGGAATAGAGTGGAGTGAGGTAGAGTTTTGACACTAGTGTAGCAAAGTGCAAGGAGGCCCATAGGTTTCTATGGAAGCGTAGTTTTAATGCGTGCTCTGAGCAGACATTTAAATTTACTCCAGAAACTGCTCAGTGAAATCTGTTACATTTCACTGTGCCATTTTTGCAGGCCTCCTAGCGTCAGATCACCACCCTTGCATACATTATGCCTGGAGCAGACACAATGTGGTGCAAGGGTTCACAAAGTGGTGGAATGCATGCATTGTGCCACTTTGTAAATATGGCATGGGGAAAAAAATACTTTAATGTCGCCTTAGCATTAAAACAAATTACTCTATGGTAGCGCTAAGGTGGCACTAGGGGCTCTAAAATATGCCTCTAGCTGTTAGCTCCCTATATCCCTGTGCGTCCTTGTTGCTATAGGTGTTTCCACACAACACCCATTGCTTTTGATCCTGCCCCAAATTTACAAGAAATGTAAACCTGAGACAGCACCAAAAACTAACGCCACCCCGGTGTAATGTTAGAGTGGTGCAAAAAGGAGAAAGACTTTTATTTCATCTCATTTTTGCTTTTTCTTGGTTTGTTTCATTCTGCAACACACATAGAGTGAGCAAGACACCATAATGGCTGTTTAAGTGCAGGATATCATCCCTTCCTGCACATAAACTGTCATTAAATAATGATGATTTGCTACTTCTATGTGTGCTACATTCTGCAGCACACACAGAAGTAACAAATTGCCATTTTTGATTGCTTGCAGCACAGAGCTGTGCCATTTTGTGCTAAATTAGGTCCTTTGTGTTTGCTTGTGTTTGGTGGGAGATTTAAAAAATATCCCACCGGGTGGGAGCAAACACATGTTTTCCTGCCTGCGGTAGTGAGAGCAGGGGAACTACTGCCTTCCCCGGTGGACTCTTAGGTCACAGTAAGTGAGCCAGCCCTGGGGTAATGGGGTCACTGGGGCCATTAAAGTCTCGGGGAGTGTGGCTGTGTGGCACTCCTTGCTTCTAATTACACTGATGGCCTTGGGGTACCACATGGGCTATCTCTTTGGGTATGAGAATAGGTGTGTGAGGGTGTCTCTGGGTGTGAGAGTGTGTCTCAGTGTCTGCCTGGGTATGAGAGTAGGTGTCAGAGGGTCTATGCAGGAGTGAGAGTGTCCGTCTGGGTGTGAGAGTAGGAGTGAGAGGTTGTCTTTGGGTGTGAGAGAGTGTTTGTGAATGGGAGTGTCTGTATGGGTCTGTGAGTGGGTGTGTGAGAGTGTGGGTAGGCCTGTGAGTGGGCGCGTGAATATCTGAGTAGGTCTGTGAGTAGGTGCATGAGTGTCTAAGTGGGTCTGTGAGTGAGTGTATGAGTCTCTTAGGAATGTAAATATTCCGTATGTGTCTTTCTCCAGAATTCTGTGATAACATGAATCCTGCTATAAAGAGGCCAACAGGAATACAAAGGCATAAATCTCCACCAAACCAGGGTCCTTCCTCTTATCTATTTGAGGTAAGTGCTTCTTTGTTTTGCGGAGAACTCCTCATATTCCTTGGCATTAAGAACGCTCCACCAAAATCAGCAGGCAACACCCTGGGGGGCCTCTTGGCAAGCCGTACATCATCCTGGTAAAAGGCAGGAAGACCTTTGCATACTACTAATGTGGACAGTGCAGGACCAAGCGGGTGGAGCTTTCAGGTGATTTGCACATTTGCATACTTGTAGCAATTTAAAGGGAGACCCATTAACTCTAGGGGAGGGGTGCAGCATGGCCACCCTCCATGGGCTGATTTCGGCCCTGGGAACCCCATTCCCCAGGGCCTGGCCATAGATAAATGGAGGAGGAGGGCCATGGCCCTCTCCCTGGGATTATTTCAGCTCAGGACCCCTTCTGCCTGAGCCCAGGCTTCACGAAATAGAGGAGGGTGGTTGCACACAACCCCTCCCGAGGCCGATTTTGGCTCCTGTTGGCTCCATCCCCCAAGCCCGGCTTGCTCTCCTGGGTGCCACCTAAGGCAACCAGCATGCAATGGGACCACGGGCAGACCCTCAAAACCCCACAATCCCAGCCGACTCCCTGCCTCCTGCAGGAGCAGGCATTGCTTTTGCACACAGGGAGCTGCTAAACATACAAACATGCAGCTCTTTGTGTGCAGGAGCAATAGTTTCATCTCATTTTCTGCCTGCATCTCTGTGGGCAGGGAAAGAGATGAAACCTCTGCTTTTAATATGTGAGAGCACTTTGACTGCTTTCCCCTGCTGGAAGCAAATTGTTTGCTATGACTTGGTGGGATCTGTCAAAGGTCTTGCAAAGTCAGAGCAAACAGCTATGTCCCAAAGTGGGCACCTCGGGACATAGCAGTAGCTGGTCCCAGGGGTTGGCGGTCCCCAAGACCATTATTGACTCCATGAGGGGGCCACACAGCCCCCCTTCAACCTTTAAATTAGCCCCAGGGAGGTAGTGGTCTCTGGGGCCATGGGTGTGCAACTGAACCTCTTCATAATGATATTCCAGCCCTGGAGAGATGGTGGTCCCTGGGGCTTCAGGAGGGACGTGCAGCCCCTCCAAAAACCTTCATATTCAGCCCCAAAGTGGTGGTGTTCCCCAGGGCTGTGGGTGAAGCCGTACGGGCCTCCCCCATTACAAATAAACATTTTGCCCCAGGGAGGTGGTGGTCCCCGGGTCTAATATAAGACCTAAGAGGGGAGCCTGTGAGCCCCCTCCTTTTTTAATCCCCCAATGAGTCCTGGACCTGGCCCACCTGGGGGTAAAAGAAAAGAAAAGTGTGGGAGACTGTCCTTTTTAAAATAAAACTCTGGAAAATCCGTGGATTCTCTAGACCAAGGCTAGGGGCTCAGGGTGATCCTATCCTGGCCCCTTTTATTTTTTTAAACTTTTTTTATAGGTCGCAGCTGAAGCTGAGTCCTAAGATGGCTGCCAACTCTTCCTTGTTGAGTTGTTGGCAGCCAATCAGATATCATCATGGGGACTGTTGGATCCACAGTGGATCCGCTTACCTATCTATATTTTTTTAATTCTCTTAAAACACCTAAAAAAAATACTGAATGGATTTACATCAAATCACAAAAAGTACACTTTCTGGACCAAGAGCTAGCTTTCTGCCTAATTTGGTGTAAGTCTGTATTGTGGTTCGGGTTGTAGTGGTGTTCAAAATCCCAATTGGAAAATGCATGGGGAAAATGCATATTGGGATTCTGTTTTTTCTTGGCTCCCACTTGTTGGATCACCCCGAAACCTTCATGACAGCAGCTGAACCAACTGAGGCCTTTGTTTTGAAAAGTTCATAAAGATTCATCAACGGGGCCAAAGTTTAACAAAAAATGTTCTTCCTATGCAAACTGGGTCCTAACTATAACTTCCTACTGCCAGTAGGCAATATATATGCAATTAATACACTAATTTAAAAAACTATATTTTCAGGAAGGCAAACAATCCTTTGTGAACAGTAAACATCTTATTACATTAATTGAACATTTGTCTTTCCCACCAGCCCATCATCAAATTTGCCTAGCTCGGTGAAAAATGACATTCCCATGGCAACCCTACACATCATAGTTCAACAGATGTGCGAGACCTCCATGAGAGTGTCAGTTTCACTGAGCTAAGCCAATTTGACAATGGGCTGCTGGGAAAGTGAAACAAGAGATAGGGATTTAGGGCTAATCATTGCAGGATGGAAAGGGTTGGGAGTAAGGTACAAAGCAGTCTTGGTGTTATTGATGGTCAGTGTACCCTCAGATCTTCTGTATTTTGTTTTTATATCTGAAGAAGAGGTTACCAGCATTGCACTTTTCTGTGTCATGTGGAATAAGTGAGTCTGGATGGAGGTTGGAGCAGTGCTTGGTTGTCTTGAATAGCACTCTACTTCTGTTTTTGGCTTCATTGATAGTGTTGGTATAATACTTTGTTTTAGCTAATGTGATGAGATGTCTGCATGTTGAGTAGAAGGATTTCCGTATGAAGAAGCCATTGGGAGTTTTACTTTCCTTCAATTTTCTTTGACATGCACTTGTGTGTGTTAATTGGGGCACGGATATTCACATAGCTTTCCAAGAAAAGTGTTGAAGGTATTTAGAAGGGTATCGGTGTTAGACATGAAGTTGATAGGGTGAGAGATAAGTTCAAGCATTATATTGTCTATTGAGAAGTCTTTGAAGAACCTGAAGGTTTGGTATTCAACTTTGGGATGACCTTTGTTTGCTGGTAGGATATCTAGCAGGTAGATAGGAACGGGAAAATGGTCTGTCCCATCATGGGTATGGATGATTTGCATTTGACTAGTTGGTGATGCTGAGAAGAAAAGAGCAAGAATGTGGCCTTTGGAAAGATTTGGTTGTGTGACATGCTATACAATGCTTAGTGCATCGATGAAGTTGAAGAGAGTGTTTACATTTTTTGAGCTAGTGTGTCTGAGAGGTTGCAATCATCCAAGAGGTTTGAGTGGATAAGGTGGCAAGGAGATCTGAAATGTCATAAATTAAGACCTTGAGTGAGATGGAAGGTGACAATAAGCATTGCAGAGAGTAGGAAATGACGTTAGGAGCTTCATGAAGCTGAGTGTTACTAGCTTGCCTAGGGTGCATAACTGGCAGGACTTATGGATGAGAGTGAGACCAATTCCTTTCTCATGTGGACAGTACACCAAATGGATTCTGTTGCCTGTGGGAAGAAAGGCATCTAGAATGTGCAAGGAAGTAGGGATAAACCATGTTTCGCTGATGAAGAGGGAGTCAAACGTGTGATAGGTGATGAGGTCTGTGCTGTCTCGTGACTTGGAATATTGCAGAGTGTTAATGAGCGTGAGCTATAATATGAGTGTTGTAGTTTGCAGGTGAATGGTAGTTAGTAGAATGTGTTGAAGGTTGGGTCTATGTGTTTTGCAATTGATATGTGAGTGTTTGGAGGTGATTGTGGGCTTTGGTAGTATGAGTTTCTGAGTGAGGCACATCCTTATATCTTACCTTGTAAATTTCAGTGGAAGAGGGGTTCTGGCCCAATGCCCTTTCTGGCCCTAAGAGACCTAGACAGGTGATGCTCATGTCTATGTCTGCCCTGTGATGGGAACACCCGGGCACTAAGATACCCTTAAACGTTTACTAAACTAGTGAGAAGGCAGAAAGTGGTGTCATTTCTGCCTTCACCTGAAAATGCAATGATGTCACTTCCTATGCAGATGCATGATGGGAGATCCAGTGATGACACTTCCTGCGTAGATTGTAATTGCAATTGTATTTATATGGTGCTTACTACCCCTAATGAGTCACTGATACACTTTTCAGTGAGTAGCATGCTACTTCGGAACCCAAAGGTGGATTAGTAAAGGAAAATATAAATTGCTATTGGGAATGATGATAGTAGTGGACATTTGAGTCTGTTAGTTGGATGAACAGAATAAAGAGTGAATAGAGGAAGGAAGACTTTAGAAAGGATTACTTGGGATTCCATAGTAGTCAAAGAGGTTTGTGATGAGTCAGAGAGCCTGTTAGGTGGATGAATAGGATAAAGGGTAGATAAAGGAGGGGGAGTAAAAAAAATTCTAGCCATCACGTCAAGAATTTTCAATTCTATTAAGGACATGGAGGCGAGGATTATGCTTTCTATTTCTTTACTGACTTAAACAGCAGCCAAATACAAGTAACAGAAAAAACGACAACACCCAGGATACCTAACATCCTGTCACATGGTCCAATCACCGTCCATGTTCTCTGTTATGAATCCTTTGACCTATGAAGTCACTTCCTCTTTCTTTGTTCAAAACAGATAAGATCAACTTGAAATCGAACTTCTTACGCCATCCCGAAATCCGAAGTCATGAACTTCTTCTCCATACTGAAGAACCGAAACTTGGATGGTTCCATGCTGGAGAAACAACCGGTTAGAACATATAACCCAAACTTTCCTTGAGGATGCGAAATTCAGGCGTTCTTCTGATCAGAAGCTGTAACAATAAACAGGTAGGTAATATCTCATAAAGTATACATTATCTCAAACTTTATAATATAAATAATGGGAGGGTTAAATAACAATATATCATCAGATATGTACAATAATTGATAATAAATATTCCATATATATAACAAGGGAGGGATAATCCTCGCCTCCGTGTCCTTAATAGAATTGAAAATTCTTGACGCGATAGCTAGAAACTTTTTTATTCTATGTCAGGACCGGAGGCTCCGATTATGCTAGTTCAAAGCTGTTCCATCACCACACTAGCTACATCCAATACAGGTTTATGATAAAACTTACGAAAAGTATTTTCTGAAGACCAATCTGCAGCTTTCATTATGTCCTCTAAACAAGAACCTAAGGCAAATGATTTTGAAGCCATAGCCCCTCTAGCAGAATGGGCCCTGAAAATCGAGGAATCAATACCTGCTTCACACATCAACCATCTCATCCATCTAGCTAAATTAGCTGAGGAAACTGGTTTAAAAGGTTTTTGCAAAGCAATTAACAATTGACCTTTAGCATCCTGACGAAATTCTTCTGTGACAACTTCATAATCCTTTAAACACTGAACAACACATAATTTCACATTTTCCGTATAAACTGGATAGGATACTGACCTGCAATTTGTTTTAGTTCTTCTTGTCACTGAAAAGGAGACTCCTTCTGGCGAAAAAGTTCTACCTGCTAAATCTAAGGCTCTAACGTCCGATACTCTTTTGCAAGAGACAAGGCATAACAGCATGGTTAGCTTAGCTGAAAGTTGCTTGCGCGACAAATATCTGTTGGCAGGCCAAGAATCCAGGAATTTTAAAATAATATTAACATCCCATAAAACAGTATATTTAGCTTGAGGGGGATTTGAAAGACGTATACCCCTCAAAAGCTTGCAAATTAATGGATGTTCTCCAATGGGCTTACCTTCTAACTGCGAGTGTCCTGCTGAAATGGCAGATCTAAAATGATTGACCGTCCGATAAGCCAAACCCGAGCTAGCTAGTTCTGCTAGAAAATTAACAATCAAGCCAATATGTGCTTCCACTGGATTGGCACCCCTTCCATCACACTAACTAGACCATCTGCGCCAGGCTGAATTATATCTCTTATGGGTACTACTGGCCCAGGCCTGTTTAATGAACTCCGCAGCTTGTTGCGAAACATCTGGGGTACTCCATCTCGACCTGAAAGTAACCAGACCAGAAGTGTTAACTTCCCTGACAAGATCAGAGGATGTTGAAGGCCCTCTGGACTCAAGAGAAGATTCGGACGAGGAGGAATCAGAAGAGGAGAGGTACAGGCTAAATGAAGAGCACTGGGGAACCAAGGCTGTGCTCTCCAAAACTGAGTCACCAGAACAACCTCTGTTTTCTGTCTCTGCACTTGAGACAGAACTCTGGCAATCATCAGAAAAGGAGGAAACGCATAGCCTCAAAAATGGGACCGGTCCTGAAGAAAGGCATCTGTCTTTAATGCATAAGGGTCTGGACGCCAACTGTAAACTTTTTGAATTTGGCAATTGAGACGTGAAGCAAACAGGTCCACTTCGCAATTGCCCCATTCCTTGACTATCTGAGCAAAAATCCAAAGATCTAACTTCCAATCGCTGGAGTCTGATAGGTATCTGGAGTTCCAGTCTGCTATGATATTCTGATCCCCAGGCAGGTATTCCGCTATGACTACTAGACTCTCAGACAGGCAATAATGCCAGATGTCCTTGGCAATCTCCGCCAGGATTCTGGACTTCGTGCCTCCCAGTTTGTTGACATACCTCACTGCCGATATATTGTCCATCCGTAATAGTATGCAACAATCTGTTTTCTGCGGGGAGAGACTCTTTATGGCAAATGAACCCCCCTAGAAGCTCCAGACAATTGATGTGAAGGGATTGTTCCCATTCTGACCATCTGCCCCCCGTCACTAGGGAGTTGCAACGAGCTCCCCAACCCCATCTGCTGGCATCGGATTCTATCACTACCTCCTGGCGAGAGCCGAAAATCGCCCTGCCATTCCAAGCTTCCATATGATGAAGCCACCATTGAATCTCCGATCTTACTTCGGCAGTCAATGGGATTTGTTCTGAATAACTCAGACCCTGTTGTAAATGTCTGATCTTGAGCCTTTGAAGTGCCCGATAAGTTACGGGAGCAGGGAATATTGCCTGAATAGATGAGGCTAATAAGCCCACTATTCTGGCTATATTCCTCGTTAAAACCGATCTCAATTCTCTCTTGATGTTGCGTATCTTCTGAGATGGAAGGAGAAGTTGACATAACGTGGAATTTATCTGGAAGCCCAGAAACTCTATTATCTGTGAGAGTTTCAACAATGACTTCTGTACATTGATCAGGAAACCTAAATCCTTTAGGAGACTGATGGTCCAATCCAAGTGCAAGACTAGGACTTGAGGGGACTGAGCCATCAGCAGAATATCGTCCAGATATATAATCAATCTGACACCCTTGGTTCTGAGACATTCCATCACTGGTCTCAGTAGCTTCGTGAAGCACCAAGGGGCTGACGATAGACCGAATGGGAGTGCCAGGAACTCCAGGCATTGACCCTTCCACTGAAATTGTAGAAATCTTCTGTGGGGAGGGAAAATTGGAATCGACAAATAGGCATCTTTTAGATCCAGACGTACCATCGAATCCCCTTCTAACAGGATGTCCCTTAACATGTGGATACCTTCCATCTTGAAATGTCTGTACAGAATCCACTGGTTGAAATCCCTTAGGTTTAAGACTAAGCGGTGACCTCCTCCCTTCTTTTCTACTACAAAAATAGGGCTGAGGAAACCGAGAGGATGAGGGGAAGCAAATTGTACGGCTCCTTTGTCTAAGAGAGCTTGCACTTCTTTGTCTATAAAATCTTGATTTGCTTGGGAAAAACACATTAGTACGGGGGGGAGAGTTGTTTGCGGTACTGACAAACTCCAGTCGAAATCCCTCTACTGTTTGGAGAACCCATGGATCTCCGGATATTCGTTTCCAATTTGCTAAGCAAGATGCAATTCTGCCCCCAAGTCTGACCTGAGAAAAATGAATAATGCTCACCTGTGAAACTTGAGTCTTGAATGGCTCCTTGTTGTCCCCTGCGATGACCCCTGCGGAAGCGGGGTCGACCCCCTCTGGGTCGCGTGGGGTAGAAGGTGGAGTGTTGATCTCCGTACCAACCACCTCTGCCTCTTGGGTAGTAGTTTTGGGGACTGGTAAAGGAGCTGCGGCCGGACATACGTCCCCCGTAACGACCGGCCCTGCCAAAAAGGCCTCGTTTGAAAACCTTTTTAAGTGACATTTGTGCTTTGTCAAGGGAAGAAAAAGTGGAGCAAAACTTAACTAAGTCTTTAATGAATGAGGATCCAAAGAGCAGTCCTTCGGCCGAAGGTCCCGCTTCTGAAGACGCAATATCTGATTATTTGGGATCAATGCGCATAAGCACTGATTTCCTTCGTTCAGCTGAAATGGCACAGTTAGAGTTACCTAGAAGACACACAGCTCTTTGTGCCCACCCGATAAGAACATCGGTGTCCACCGGAGAACCAGATTCTTTGGCTACATATGCCAATTCCAGGATCTTACTCAAGGGTCCTGAAAGGTCCAATAGTTTGTCTTGGCAGCTGCACCATGAGCGGTCTAAACCTTTTTTGGGATCTTTAGCAAATTTTTTCATGAAGGTGACCATGGTGGGGTCTATCTCTGGAGTTTCAAACACCTTGCCTTCCAGATCAGGTCTGGGGCATTCCGCCTTCAGGTGTGACCTAACTTCTTTAACAAAGCTTTTTCGCAAATTGGCTTGAACATATTGCGCTACTTCGGGAGGGGGAACCCAATTGGAGGACCTGGGATGAATAATTTCT